>NC_088372.1:14365170-14417670 GCF_034508935.2 Berghia stephanieae | reverse complement strand
TGGCAATTTGTCATTTAGTTACACTTGTTATAACGTTAAACGATAACTGTAACATTGAACAGATATTTCACTCCCTACTTATTTTCTCTCTCTCTCTCTCCTCTCTCTCTCTCTCTCTCTCTCTCTCTCTCTCTCTCTCTCTCTTCCTCTCTTTCTTTCACACGTGCGATATACACAACATAAACATATTCATTTCGTTTTCAATTTGTTACGACTGTGGCAATTCGACACCAAAAATTATCATCATTATCAATTGGTCTGTTAATCTTACATTAAATAAATTAATCAGTTAATCAGTCAACGAATCAATCCTTGGTTTTTCTGTACCATATGAAATATTCAAAATTTTTATAATATATATAATTTATTTCACAGAGGAGGAAAGAACACTATCGCTCTCTGTTATTAAAAGGATCATTTTTTTTCCAAAAAACAAAACAAGAAGAAAATAGAAACAAAAATGAGGAGAAGGATATGAAACAAAGAATATTGGAAGGAAAACGATAAAAAAAATAAAAATGAATTGAACATCTATCATTTATTTATGAATTTGTTCTGCATGCAGTCAAGCTAAACAGAAATTATTTTATTTTAAAAATTCAAAAAAAAAAACCAACAACAACAAAATTAAATTTTAAAAACAAAACAAATGAATTCCCAAAAAAATAGGAAAGACAAAAATACAGAAAAAAAAGGATCTGTCGCTCATATTTTTCAAACCGGCCGTTTCCTAATTACGTAATATCTATATTTATTATCTCACTAACGAAGTGACTATTCTCATCCCCCTAGTTTAGGATGCTAGTCTTCATAATAGTAGTCCACAATTGTTTTATGCTTAATCCGAAGGTTGTAATGAAGTAATTTGTTAAGTTTCTTGTCACAAGTTGCACAGTTTAAAAAAAAAATCAATCAAATCCAAATCGCAAAAAGCCGGCGACGTTTTTTTCGGTAATCCAATCGGCCCGGGGGGGGGGGGGGGGGGGATGAGAATAAAGGCAGCCTCTCACTAAAAATGAAAAGCAGTCCATATTTCTGTTGTAAACTATTAAGAGTAGGTACGATACCGCCGTCACTTAACTGTTGGAAATAATTTTAATTCAACAATTTGGAGTAAATGCATGGTCGGGGTAGGAAATGAAGAGTCAGGACACTGGTCCTCCAGGTTGGGCGTTGGCAAAGGGTTAACACCCTTTTCCGTTAAACTCGAATCGTTACAGAAACGCAGACAGGCAAACCAAATCCTTTTATTTTTAGCTTGGGCGACCGAAGTTTCTGGAATTACAGAATTTATTAAGGAATAAAAGAAGCTGATATACAGAGAAGTGGTAAGACCTGGAATGAGATAAAAAAAAAAGTTGGCTCAGGATAGAGAAGGATGGAAACTGTTTGTCTGTGGCCTATACCCTGACCCAGGGTGAAAAAGGCAATGATGATGATGATGATGATGACACTGGGTAACAATACTATAATTGGGAACAGATTTATGGATTCAACTTTGATTCTTCAAATTGTAGAAAACTCAGGGATTCTGTAATTTAAGTTGGTAAAATATAATGGAGAGATGGAGAGAGAGAGAGAGAGAGAGAGAGAGAGAGAGAGTGTGTGTGTGTGTATGTGAAAGAGAGAGTGAGTGTGTGTGTGTGTGTGTGTGTGTGTGTGAGAGAGAGAGAGAGCATTCATGATTCCCGCGCTCGTTTCGTAAGCTGAATATGAAAGCGTTTCCAAACCAACTCGTAAATTATGAAATTACGAAATTTATTTTTTAGTCTAAGACTTTATTCGCCTTTTTAAATTCCGCAAAACTACTCTCTCTCTCTCTCTCTCTCTCTCTCTCTCTCTCTCTCTCTCTCTCTCTCTCTCTCTCTCTCTATCTATCTATCTATCTATCTATATCTCTCTCTCTCTATCTCTCTCTCTCTCTTTCTTTCTCTCTCTCTTTCTTTCTCTCTCTCTTTCTCTCTCTCTCTCTCTCTCTCTCTCTCTCTCTCGCAAATTGACACAAATAATAAGAACATTTTTTTTAACCTCTACAAACGAAAACAAAAATCATAACTGACCTAAATATGATCATTATGAAAATCTTAGATTTTTAACTTCGCAAGACTTTTCGTTAATTTAATGTTCGGGAATTCCCGTAAAAATATAGATTATATTATTATTGCCTGCAGTTTTCATTTTATCTCCCCGTTTCGAATCACTTGCCACTTATCCTGAATCACTTTACTAGGCGTAACTCCGGCAATCTTTAACAACTTTTTAACGATAAAAGTTGAACAATTTTAAAACCTTATTTTTTATTTTATTTGAGTACGTTATCTTTGAACTTATGCCTTCTTAAAAGACGTTCTGTAAGATTCCACATTCCTATTAAAAAAAAAAAAACAATATTGAACTCAGAGTGGACATTAATAATACTACATTTGTTTTGTAAAGCGCTTTGAGCACGTTTATAGTGGATATTGCGCTGTATAAAAGCTCAAATCTTTTTTTTTTTTTTTTTTTGTTGGTTTACTTTTTCATTGCTAATTTTCTCTTGCGAATCTTCACGTAACAGTACAAGAATTATTGAGATTCCATATTGTTCAACTTTGTGGTCAAGTGGTTTGACAATCACCTTCAGTAGAGTTTGATTCATTCCTGCTGTAGGCGATGCAAGCTCACATTATGTTCTCTTCCCCTCTTTGAGTACCTTGTTGAAGATAGCATTGGCTCTTTTGGGAAAAATATAGATAGTATGCGCTTGGCTTAGGAGCTCACAAAATTGCCATTCGGAAATATAACGGACCAACACACAAAGCTATGTGTAACCTTAAACGTTTATAGCGTAGTTAATATACAGTTTAGTGAGAATTACTCATAAACGCGGATGGCAAAAAGCAATAACAAAGACTTGAGTGACGTCAACTTTATTCTATCTATATAATAACGCCTCACAGATATGAGCAATGTATTGCTATTGGCTTGGGACCACTTGTAAAACGCTTTGAGCACAGTGAAGTGATGTTACGCTTTATAAAAGGTCAAGTTTTGAAGAATTTGACTCAATCACTCTGGTCCCATGACCAAGATGGTCGTCGGGGGAACTCTGGGGGGGGGGGGGGGGGGGGGGGGGGGGGGGGGAAGCAGCCGTCACTTACAGGTGCCACATAATATCTCAATCATCAGCCTTCTCTGTCAACTCGTACAGCGTCAATCCTGTTCATTCCTTGATGTTATCCAGCCACACATTCCTTTGGCTTCCTCCTCTCCGTTGACCTTCTACCATGTTTTGAATTGGGCTAACCTTTGGAATACTAGTCGTTAATAATAATTGAGGAAGCAAATGATTTTATTGGTTAAGCTATTGATTACAACTCACAATTAGTTCTTTTTTTTTTCCCTTGTGATTTAAGGGGGGGGGGGGGGGGCAAAGTGGCCGAGTGGTTAAGGCATTGCACTGTGACCCGGAAGGTCCCGGGTTCGAGTCCCGCTTCAGGCACTTTCGTTTTTTTCCTTGGGCAAGATTATTTATTAACCCCCGATTTTCTCACTTGGACAACATGGGTGATTCCTGTTGACATCAGACGTCTTGTTTGATGAATTATCCATATTCCTTCATGGAATGTCAAGCCGACGTTATCTTATGATGTCCTAGAGGAAGGACAATTGTTTTTTTAATCTTTTCATTTTTATTTTTGTTTTCTTCTTCTTCTTTCTTCTTCTTCTTCTTCTTCTTCTTCTTCTTCTTCTTCTTCTTCTTCTTCTTCTTCTTCTTCTTCTTTTATGACGAATTTGTTTGGGTTACTATCAGGCCATGAGTTTACGAAGGTCAAGTTCAACCACATCCCGAAATGATTGAGGTGGCATCAGTGACCCATCTATTCAATCAGCCATCTATTTGTCCATCTATCTGACATGTCTGTTCTATTTATCTTTTATTTTATACATGATTTATTATCGTCCGTCAATCATTAACACAAACAAATGTTAGGTCCCCCAATAACGTATTAGTAGGTCAGAACGATTGATGTTTTCATACGAGTATAACCACTTGACTGAACCAACGATCTTTTCCCTGCCCTAATTTTCTTCATTCTGCTCCTCGTCCTTGCCCTCCTCGTACTCCTCCTCGTACTCCCTCCCTCCCCTCCTCCTCCCTCCCCCTCCTCCCCCTCCTCCTCCCTCCTTTCTCTCCTCTTCTCTATACTCTCTCTCACTAATACATACATACTACTACACTACAACAACTAATACAACCCACTACTACTACCATACTAACACTACTACATACTACTACTACTACTACTACTACTACTACACTTACTACTACTACTACTACTACTACTACTACTACTACTACTACTCTACTACTACTTACTACTACTACTACTATACTACTAACTACTACACTACTTCTACTACTCCTTCTCCTCAAAACAACCTCCAATCTTCTTCCTCTCTTTCCTTCTATTCTCTATTCTTTCTAACTTCGTTTCTGTAAAACGAACCATTCCATTCTCACTCTCCCGAGTTCATAATATTTCGTAAAAAGGAACTTGGAATGTAGACAACTCATTCATATCCTTGCCCCACTACTTGCTTGTCCTGTCCCGCGCGAAATGCCAACCCAGCACTGCGTGGCTCCCAAAACCCACACAACAAATGCATCGTCAACACTTCTTCACAATACTAAATAGGCCTAAGTGGGAAGATAAAACATGGAATCCACGTACTTATCTCTTCTACATCTTGTTCAGGACATAACCTGAACAAGTCTAAGTATAAGGTAGTAACTTAGCGGATTTCGGGACAGGCTGCTTTAAAATGAATTTTTAGTTGTTGACAACAAGAGTGTCGTATTGTTCTTGTTGTTGTTGCTGCTGCTGTTGCAGGTGTTGTTGCTATCGTTTCTGTTGCTGCAGTAGTAGTAGTTGTTGTTGCTCCTGTTGTTGTTGTTGTTGTTGTTATGGTTTTTGTTGTTGCTGCTGCTGTTGTTGATATTATTATCGTTGTTTGTTGTTGTATTTTTGTTTTGTTTTTTGTTGTTTGATCGTTCTTGATACTGTTGTAGTTGTTGTTGTAGTTGCTGCTGCTTTTGGTGTTGTTGTATTTGCTGAGGGATTTTGTCGTTGTTTATGTTGCAATTGTTTTTGATTTGTTGTGTTTCTTATAATTTTTTCGATTCCTCACATACCAATGCTCAGTTGACGATTAAATGTTGAATCGTAATATTGTGAGTTTAAACCATGGGCCTTATGTCTAAAAGGTTCTGTCTTTAGTCACCTTTAGAGCGTGCCTATAAATAAAAGTTGATGTCACCAAGGTCTTTGTTATTATTTTTTTGCCAAATGAAGGAGTTAATTTACAAGTTGATTTTTGACCAACAAATCATGGAATTAGTGACACACCTTCACACGTACTCGGACAAACATAGCCGTTTGTTTATATACAATAACGTGAATGATCGTTGTTATTGTTTTTAAAGCACCCAAAGGGTGACTTATCATCACACTATTATCTAGATCATATTATTAACGTTTATGTTTACACATAGTTTTCTGTGTTGGTTCTATTGATCAAGCGGTAGAACAGTGGACATTTTACTTGGAAGGTCCTGGGTTTGAGCTTCGCTCGGCGCATAGTTGAGTCCTTGGAAAGGCCTCTTCACTCACATTCTCTCACCGTACTCGAGTTAAAATGAGTACATGGTCGTTAACAGCGCTGTCTCTGTCCGAAAAAAATGTGTAATATCGCCTAACAGGCGTCATGTCCCGTCTAACATGTTAAGTGTTGCTGTTGGCCAGGGACACTTTGTAAAGCGCTTTGAGTACGTTTAGTGGATATTACACTTTATAAACGATCAATGCTTTTAATACCTACACCTTTGTCTGTGTTTCTCAATGACTTGAGACAGTTTCAATAAATGTCAGATAATAGCATGTTGTTGACTTGGTCCTTGTGGTACATCTTGTTGTTAATCGACAACAGCAAATGCATCTTAGAAGTGTTCAAGGACTTCAAAGTACCCAGGAAGTAGTTGTGTGTTTAACTTGTCTGTCGATAAGGACGGGCTCTTCAATTGATAAATGAAAAAAAAACGAGAAACCCCAGGTGTACAAAAGATAACATACTAATCTTCTTATTCTTCATCATCATCATCATCATCATCATCATCATCATCATCATCATCATCATCATCATCTTCTTCTTCTTCTTCTTCTTCTTCTTCTTCTTCTTCTTCTTCTTCTTCTTCTTCTTCTTCTTCTTCTTCTTCTTCTTCTTCCTCTTCTTCTTTATTCTCTTCCGCCTCCTCCTCCTCCATCCTCTCCTCCTCTCTCCTCTTCATAAACAATGAAATAAAACAAACAAAACTCTTACATACACTACTACTCTTACTTATACTTACTATATCTATCATACATACTATCTCATCATACTCATCTACTATCATATACTACTACACTATCTACTATACTACTACATACTATACTATCTACTTCTTACTATACTATCTACTACTACTTCTACTCTACTTCTTTACTCTTCTCTCTACTATACTATCTTCTACTACTCTACTACTCTTACTCTACTACTCCTCCTACTACTCTCTCTACTACTACTACCTACTACTACTACTACTACTACTACTATACACACACTACTACTACTACTACTACTACTACTACTACTATACTACTACTACTACTACTATACTACTACTACTACTACTACTACTACTACTACTACTACTACTAACCCAACAAATATTTACAGCAAACACATGTTCCTTTGGGCAGTGGATATTGTACTCAAGGTTTGTTTTTTAAAATAATTTTCTTTCTAAAATAAACCACTCAGTATAGAGGAGGTTAAATAATAAATGTCTGTACGTTTACAAAAAACAAATGCTCGTGAGAATAATAAGAAAAAGATGGGCAGAAGGGAGGCCTGGGAGGGGATAGGGGCAAAACAAAAAAAACAGAATCTAAAGGGCCGATTCACCTTGGAGGGGGGTCCCGATAACTCAGTAGGTAGAGTACTCGCTTAACACTAGGACGAGATGAACCGGGTGCAGCGAGATTTGTTCTGATCCTCCTGTCTGCCCAAAATGAATCGGAAGCTGGGTCTGTTAGATCTGGCGGAAAGTACTTTACGATAGACTAACTACCTATCCAAAGGATAGCAAGCAGTTGCTATTGTCAGTTTCACGCTATAGAAACTGGGATAAACTCCGGCTCTATGGGCCTAATGGCTCTGAAGGACTACTTTTTTCCACCTTTGAGGACAGAAAGTACATATTATTGATCTCGTTTGACGTCAGTACTCCCGTTTGTTGTCATTTTAGCCAGCCAGAGAGGAAATCACCTGCGTTTGTGATATATAGTAGTTCGAGATGACGTCACTCAGTCTTTAATGATTTTTGCATCGCGTTTTTCTATGCTCACTGACTGTATGAACCGAACTGTAATTTTCATGAGAATCGACCACGTTTGTGTTTGTTTGTCCGTTATACTTCCGGATGGCAATGTTATTATTCTTAGCCAAGCGCATACTATCTATATTATAGATAGTTCGAAGATGACGTCACTCAGGTCTTTGTTATTGTTTTTTGCCATCCGCGTTTATGAGTTATGCTCACTGAAGTGCATTAAACCGACTATAAACGTTCATGGATACACACAGTTTTGTGTGTTGGCCCGTTATACTTCCGGATGGCAATGTTATGAGCTTCTTGGCCAAGCGCATACTATGTATATTTATATTTGTGTGTTCATGACCATCAGTTTAATAATTTGTTGAGGTTTTTTTTCTTCTCGTCACTTCTCTAGTGAAACGAATACTGGGGTAATTCTTAAAATAAAATCGACCTTGGAGCCGGTTTGTCCCGTTTTGTTAAATGTCAAACCAGCAATTTCACAAACTGTTTGTTATCACATACCAACAAAGGAAACTAATGCCCTTAATAGCGGTCGACAACTATCCTTTTTCGGACACATAGTAAGGAAAGATAAGAATGAATACCTGGCAAGTTGTGGAAAAATACCTGGTAAACGCGCCCGGGGAGACAAAGAAAAACACTCATAGACCAACTGAAGGGCTTCACCAACCTAACAATCCAAGAGCTGTTTGAAAAAGCAAGAGACAGGGAGGAATGGAGAGAGATAATTCATGCAGTATCCGAAGCCTGGACCAGGCATGGAACCTAGAAGAAGAATGTGTGACGAAGACAATCCCTCCTGTCGTAAAAAAAAAGAAAGATTTCCGCCAACTAAATAGGATAGAGAAGTCGTAAAGTCTCACCTCTTACTCTTCCTGTTCCAAATTCATTGGAAGTGTGTTTGTAACCAGTTCATCGGAGGACTAAATTAACAACGAATAGGTTACATGTTAAATCATAAGGTGGCATAACTATTTTTGTTGCAGGATGTATAGGCAGATTATTAAGATTACCTGACGCAACAGAGCGAGAACAGATGATTTTTTTTTAAAATTGAAGACTAGCATATATATTTAGACTAGAAAATAATATACCATCACTCCGAAACCATAGGATCAAAATTACACCACGAATGTGTCCAGTCCTCTAACAGAGTGGTTGATTTACACTCTCAATGAGACTGGAACCAGTTTTTTTGACATCACTCCTTTTTTCCTTACTAGACTTGCTTCCATTGTCTACTGAAGTCACTGCTTGCTTCCCAACCACTCCTAACTCCTATTGATGGTATTACGATTGTTGTATTTTTGTGTGGAGTATCAGTTTATTTTTTGGTTCCAATTACCTTTTTTATTTTTTTTTCTATTCATTTTTTCCTTTTTTTTTCGACTTCATGTATGTTGGCATCAATTGTTGATATATGGCGAAGCCTAGATTGAATAACTTGAAACTAAGTATTGACGACGAACAACGACTCGAGCTGCTGAGCACATTTACACGATAGTTTTACACTTTACCAACTGAGCTTCTTGGTGCAGTGTAATTTAAAACACCGCCCACTTGTCAAAAAACAATGATGACAAAACGTATCTACTTACTTTCGTACTCACTGTCAATGGGGTTTTTATTTTGCATGCATGTCAACCAACCACTGAATCAATTTGTGAGCATTTATCATAATACAGTAACTCATAGAATGGCTAATTTGTACGACCATATGCAAGTATTTTTACACTGTGTCCATGTTAAAGACCAAGACCAAAGCCTAGCATCCAGAAGGCTCATTATGTGGACGGTTTTACATACCCATCTGAAGATAGGCATAATCTTATGATCACTTCTTGTGTACTCAGAGTCCTCTGTCCATTGAAAGGTAGATGCACGGTATAAATGTTTATTATTATTATTATTATTATTATTATTATTATTATTATTATTATTATTATTATTATTATTATTATTTTATTATTATTACTATTATTATTATTTAATTTATTATTATTATTATTATTATTATTATTATTATTAATTATTATTATTATTATATTATTATTTTATTATTATTATTATTATTATTATTATTATTATTATTATTATTATTATTATTATCCTAAGCAGTCTTACACCATTTGAGTTTGAGAGAATTTGGTAAAAGCCTATCACCCCTATCTCGCTGTGGAAGAAATGACAACAAACATTAATATCAAGCGCGTACCATCTGTATTTCACTCTTTCATTAATTTCCACTTACTGCTGTTCAGTGGGAGCGATCTATATTCATGTTTTCGTCCAACCTAGTCATCAATCACATGATTTGTTGCTGTACAACGATTGGACATTTCTCAATGCATCTAAACACGCTCCTTTGTTTATTAAAGTTGTAAACAAACCCATCAGTCATGCTGAGCAAAAGGACCAATTTGGATTTTTCTTAAATTGTGAACACTTTTCACTATGTGGGTCATTTTGAGCACACTTTGCAATGTGACCAATGACCTCGAGCACATGGAAATGTAATATAGATAGTATGCGCTTGGCTAAATAGCTCATAACATTGCCATCCGGAAGTATAACGGGCCAACACACAAAACTGTGTGTATCCATGAACGTTTATAGTCGGGTTAATACAGTTCAGTGATTATTACTCATAAACGCGGATGGCAAAAAACAATAACAAAGACCAGAGTGACGTCATCTTCGAACTATCTATAGATCGTGCCCATTATTTTAGTACTTCTCAGGCTATATCGTAAGCGCCCGTCAACCACTTGGTATAATGAATGAGAATGGGCCGTGCAGAATATGAGCTAAGGTAACTTTAAAAAAAAAAAAAACTCCGTTAATTATAAAAGTGACAATTAAGGGATACGATCCCCAGTCGATGCAGTCTATTATTGGGAATTTATTTTTTTCATTTATTTTTTGTGTGTGTGTTGAATCTCTCTCTCTCTCTCTCTCTCTCTCTCTCTCTCTCTCTCTCTCTCTCTCTCTCTCTCTCTCTCTCTCTCTCTTCTCTCTTCTTCTCTCTTTCTTTCTTTCTTCTTTTCTTTTCTTCTCTTCTCTTTCTTTCTCTCTTTCTCTCTCTCTCTCTCTCTCTCTCTCTCTCTCTCTCTCTCTCTCTCTCTCTCTCTCTCTGCTCGTTAGGCACTGTTTTATTATGAAAACGTTACTGCTTGAAGCTCGAAGGAAAAAATAATGATAAATGTTGAATTGTAAGCTTCAATTTATTAGACGAAGACAGATACTAGGTTGTTTATTCATTGTGTTTTGTTGAAAAAAGGGAAACAGTCCATAATATCTTTCTTCGTCTAATAAATTGAATGAATTGAATTCAACACTTATCGTTATTTTTTTCACTGTTTTATTGACACACTTTCAGTTCTTTAATTATAAAAAGGATGTTTTGGTACCATCTATCATTTGTGATGCTACTAGTTTTTTAAAAAGAGCCCTGGGGGGGGGGGGGGGGGGGGCTGAGCCACCTTACAGTGGAAATCTAGTTCCTCATCATAGCCAGTTGGACGAATCATATGGAGCTTTTCTCAAATCGCTTTAATTTAGGCCTTAGCCAACAGACACACATAGCACTTAGAGCGATACACAACGCCAGTAAGACGAATTTACATTTTTTTTTATCCCATAGAGTCAACGCTGTTAAAGACCAGGTACTCATTATACACATAAGTAGGGTGAGAGAATACGAGTACAGAGCCTTTTCTAAGGACTCAAGTATGGCCGCTCAGTGCGGGAATCAAACCGGTGCTCTTACAATCCGACGGCGAGTGTCATGCCTCAAGACCACAAAACCTTACAATAATTACAATGAATTATTTATTTAACCTTGTACCTTAATACGTTATTGTCATAAAACGTTAGCAGACGTGCTAAACTGTTTATTGAACTATAATTTAAAAAGAAAAAAAAAAAACACCAATAGTGTTAGCGAGAAAATAAAATTCGTTGTCGGTATCCAGGGCCGTAACCTTTACGAAGGGAAAGAATCTGGCCTGATGGGTTTGTCAGACACAATAACCTTGACGGTGTTTTCTTTCTAGGTAACAACTGCTGCTTACCTGTCACTTGCATCCTTGATCTAGTCACTCTATAGGACAGGTGACATTTCAAGAGTTAAAACAATAACATGACGTATTATAATGGCAAAACATCATTCGGATTTGTGTTTACTTCAATGTTTCAATTCAATTAATTTATTAACTAGAAATTAGTACTCGTTTATATAATACATACCTCTCATAAAAACCAAAAATGAATTAAAGCAAGGCACCACACATTAGTTTCCTGATCATATTATATATATATATATAAATATATATATATATATATATAAATATATATATTGTGTGTGTGTGTGTGTGTGTGTGTGTGTGTGTTGGCCGTGTGAGTGGAGGGGGGGATGTGGGTGTGTTCGTGAATAAGAAATTAAATAAATAAATAAGCTAACAAAAAAGTAAATAAATAAAAACAACAAATAAATAATTAGTTTAAATTAATTATTCAAATTTAATTTTAGGGGAATTTTTCTCTTTAGGATTCATTTCGAGAAAAGACCGAGATAAACCTAGAGCTAGTCCAATCAGTGGCGGTTCTAGCCTATTTACAGTGGTTGGGCAAAGAGGATTCGGTCATATATATATATATATATATATATATATATATATATATATATATATATATATATATATATATATATATATGATATATATTTTTTATTTTTTATTTTTTTGTTTTTTTTTTAATAAAAATTTTTTTGAATTTTTTTTCGCCTTTAAACAAAAAATATTTCAACCACCAATAATCACATTCACAATGAAATGACAATACCAGTAGATTTTAATTCTTCCAAACGTAATCAAAAATGAATCACGAAAGAGAATACAACTAAAAAATAAAGCGACGAGACATAATGCGACAACACCTTGACAATACAAGTCCATTTCCTTCACTCGAAAAATTAAAGAGATGCTTTAATCCCTCAACGGCGATATTAATATTGCTTTTACATATTTCTGGTTTTCAGTAGTACGTAGTAACCTTAAAGTTTTCATGGAGAAGCAACAACAGCGATATGACTCGAGTTTCATTCAGAGCTCAAATTGCATAATTTTTACTGCTGTCTTGGTGGTCAGAATGATTGTGCCGGTGGTGGTAGTGGTTGAATAGTGGTAGCGGTGGTGGTGGTGGTGGAGGAGGAGGAGGAAGACGAGGCGGTGAGGGGTAATTATGGTAGTGGTTTTGGTGGTGCTGTTGGTTAGAATGATAGTTGTGGAGACGATGACGGAAATTGTATGGTGATGTTGATATTGTTTTTATTTCTATTGTTGTACTTGTTGTTAATATTGTTGTTGTTGTTGTTAATGATGATGATGGTGATGATGATTATGATGACAACGACGATGTCGTCGACAATGATGGTTACCATACGATATTGCAAAATTTATTCAATCTTAGGCTTTCGCCAATTAATCATACAATTTGATGACCACATACATGAAAGTGGAAAATAATGGCAAATGGGACCAAACAATAAACTGATACCATTAATAACCACCAAAAAAAAATACAACAATAGTAATACCACCAATACGTACAATAATAATAACAATGATATAATAATAATAATAATAATAATAATAATAATAATAATAATAATAATAATAATAATAATAATAATAATAATAACAATAATAATAATAATAATAATAATAATAATAATAATAATAATATTAATAATAATAATAATAATAATAATAATAATAATAATAATAATAATAATAATAATAATAATAATAATAATAATAATAATAATAATAATAATATTACCATCATCATTACTACTACCACCACCGCTACCACTATACCACCATCACCATCATTATTACGTTTCCAATTATTTTTTCTCGTTTTTTAAAATTTGATATCTATCAAAACAGACGAAAATTCCGGTGATTTTTTTAAAGGGTAGTTAAAATATCTACGATTTTATTAGCCCTGAAAACTACGATTTTTATTTTCCTATCTAAAGTAGGCAGGTCTGCTATGACAAGTATCAGTATCAGTTCCATAGTCAAAATAAGACAAACAAAAACAACATTTATTTAATATTAGGCTTTCGCCAATACTTCATACAATATAATTAAGACAAAATAATGTTACCAATCTCTCCTCATGTATTCGTTTGACTATCGTCACAATAATTACCGTGTTATCTTTGCTCCTTACCCAACCAATCCCTTGCTTCCCGCCTCTTCATCGCGAACCATCTTATGTATGTATTAGCTTCAGGACGGGCAAGTACGGAATCTGCCCACCCTTCCGTATTTCCTCTATAACTTAGAATTCAACTATCTCCTTACTCAGAAGAGTATTTCTCGTATACTAATTCAATTGTTGAGAAAACCAAAATGGTGGTTGTATTTTATATATTTATTTAGTCGTGACTTTTGAATAAAAGTGTTTTGTTTTATTAGAGGGAATACAATAGAAAATTACATTGTTTTGCAAAAATATTTAGTCTGGCAATAAAAATACAGCGGTAATTACTTTAAGAATAATAAAAAAAAAAAGAATTAACAAATTAATTTGTTAAAAAACAAAACAAAAAACAACAACAAAAAACAACAACAACAACAACAAACAAATAAGAAAACAATTTAAATAAATGAGTTTTGAGAAACACTAAAGAAAACGAGGGGAAAAAAAGAAATAATTTAAATGGATAAACAAATATATTAAAACAACACAAACTAATACTAAATTGATATAATATTAGTAAATTAATAAATTTAATTCAATACTGGAACCTTCCCAGCACAAGTAAGGCAATAAATAAGAAAAAGTTCGTTTGCCAAAATCTCTATTTAGTGTACACTGGTTAATAAGGTGGGCTCATTTGAATTAGCCCGACCTAGTACTAGAGAGGCCAGACAGCAAAATCACCGTCAGGCGACGTGACGATGAGATGACGATGTGGGCGGAGTGGAGTGGAGTGGTTGGGGGGGGGGGGGGGGGGTGATAAAAAGAACAGGAGCGTATCCTGGTTTATGTATTACGGGATGCATGGTGATTCGCAATCTATCAAAAATACACACAAATTGATTTCAGTACAAAGTATCAATTTTAAGTAGTAACTTTTGAAATTATCTAATTTAGATTTGATTATTTCGGACCTGGTAATACAGCATATAACTTGAAAAAACAGGCTGGTATTTGCCCACCCTGCCCATTATTACCAGCCGTCCCTGCCAATTCACGAGTAACTATGAATGTTTCATGGGGAAGTAAAAAGCTAGATGTGTCGACAGTAGGGCACGAGTCGATGTGATCCAGTTTAAAGGCAGTGCTTTGTCCACTTAACCAACTGGCCTAAACCTTAAACTTGTTCGTGATCTGTGGGACAGGTAGCCTAATATGCCTTCAGTTGAAAAAAAAATGTTCCCATCCCTTCTCTTCCCACGCTCTCTTTCTTTCTTTCTTTCTGTCTTTCTCTGTCTCCCCCTCTATCTATCTATATATCTATCTATCTATCTATATGCCCCCCTCTCTCTCTCTCTCTCTCTCTCTTTTTCTCTCTCTCTCTCTCTCTCTCCATCTATACATCTATATATCTCTGTCAATCCCTCTATATCTCTCTATTTCTCTTTCTTTTCCCCTTCTCTCCCCTCTCTCTCTCTCTCTCTCTCTCTCTCTCTCTCTCTCTCTCTCTCTCTCTCTCTCTCTCTTCGCGTTTCTATTCCCCAACCCCATTCGTATTCTCTGTTTCTGTTCCACATGTTTGGGCATTTTTCATTTTTATGTATAATTTGTGTGCGTTTGTCATACACTCTTCCCCCCCCCCCCCATCCCCCCCCCTCTCTCTCTCTCTCTCTCTCTCTCTCTCTCTCTCTCTCTCTCTCTCTCTCTCTCTGTCCTTCCAGCCACCAAACAGACATTTGCTACCTGAACACTCAAATACACAACATGGCAAGAACGACAAATACAAGTTAACAAAGACTTGAAATAAATATCTCTCATAAAAACCAAAAAAAAAAAAAAAAAGAATTAAAGTAAGGCACCACACATTAGTTTCCTGATCATAGAACGCACTCTTTAACCATCCAGAATAAATACGTTTCTTTGAAGATAACTTTTGTATAAGTTCGGTACGAAAAACAAGACAAAAACAATTTTGGCAAATGCACCCTTTAACAATATGGAGGAAACACATTCTTTCTATGAGGATTTTTTTATCATTGTGTTTATTTGATGATGAAAATTGCATGTTAGGAAGGTCAAGTGTTTTTGTTACTGTCATTATTGTTGCTTTCTTTTTTGCTGCTGTTGCAGTCATTGTTTTTCCGTATTGTTTTTGTTGAAGTCGTTGATATGATGTATCTTATCTCTAGTGCGCTGATTACAGGTTGTCGAACTGCACTCAGTTTTTTTTTTTCTCTTTTTTTAAAAGCTATATTTATACCTAAAATGACCTTGTAAGGATTTGATATTAAACAAACTAATAGAGTTGTAGTTTCGGTTTGCTTGTGTTTTTCATTGTCTTTCTTTTTCTTTTCAAGTCTATTATTTTGGCATTTTCTTTGCTTAGCTCGTACATTCAGATAAAGAGAGTTGATGATCTTTTATGATCCTTATTAATAAATGGGTATTTTTTTTTATAGACCGCAGAATTTGTAAATCTTTGTTTTACTGCCATTTTACATCTCTCAGTAAAGAATCGTTTAAAAGGCTTTTAAAATCAACTCATACTCGTATGTTTGTATGATGAGAATAAATTAGAATAAGCAGATTAGAATTTTTTTTAAAAGAAAGAAAGAAAAAAAGAAAAGGGAAAGCCGTGCACTTAATCCAAAGGTCCAAGGCAACGGAGTTCGCCCTGATTTTCGACAGTGTTAAACTGATGATAAAAAGTTCTTGCTACCCTCTGTATAAAACGGTAGTGCAACATGAAATACTTTCCATTTGGTTAATTTTTTTTATTTTTTGAAATCCAACTCTTTCATCACTGATGAGTGGAGACAAGGGGTAAACATAAAAATCTTGACTCAACTTGGGATAAATGAATAGCACGACAAGTCGATGGCTTAAAGAGAAATTACTGGTCCTCGGAACTAAAGATCATGGGTTCGAATCGCTTTAGTATTATGTGGATCGTATTCTCATCATTCAGTACTGTTACTCTGTCGAAGAAAAACTCGTATAGATAGTTCGAAGATGACGTCACTCAGGTCTTTGTTATTGTTATTTTGCCATCCGCGTTTACGAGTAATGCTCACTGAACTGTATTAACCCGACTTTAAACGTTCATGGATACACACAGTTTTGTGTGTAGGTCCGTTATACTTCCGGATGGCAATGTTAAGAGCTTCTTAGCCAAGCGCATACTATCAATATACTTTTTTTTTTTTGGTATAAAAACTGAAAAAGACAGCTTTTCAATCATTGATGGGTGGACAAGGAGAAGTGTGGTCTGTCCCTTCTTTAATGAGGCAAATGATCTAATGTATCGGGACCGCCCACACACACACACACACACACACACACACACACACACACATTGCCAGGCTTTAATACAAAGGTACTCTACCGTTAAATTTCAGATCACGATATGTGGCGGCGAAAAAGATATCACAGATTGTTATCTGCTATCGCTGATATGTTATTGGCAGTATATTATTTGATTGAAAGAAAGCCGTTTATAAATCACATCTTGACTCGCCTAATTAGAAAATACCCAAAATGCGCGCGCATCCCCCCCCCCTCCCCCCTCCCTCTCCCTCTCTCTCTCTCTCTCTCTCTATCTCTCTCTCTCTCTCTCTCTCTCTCTTCGCGTTTCTATTCCCCAACCCCATTTTCCCCTCCTATAAATTTGCCTAATTGCGCCCCCCCCCCCCACCCCTTCTTTGAAGAAAAAAAATGCGCACAACCCCCCCCCCCCCCCCCCCCCCTTCGATTGAAGTTTGGCCAAGGGAAAGGGATCGATCCCGAGTGAAGTCGATATTTTCTTTTTTATTAAATCCTATGTCCACCCAGAAATGATTGGGGTAGCTGGGTCTGTTAGAGCTGGCGGAAAAATAACATTGCTATAGACCAGCGTCCTGTCCAAAGGGTAGCAAACAATTTTATTGTCCGTCTCACGTTATAGAAACCGGGATAAACTTCGAATCCGTGGGTCTATATGGCTCTGAATATGTACTTAAAGTGGAGACAATCAGATGCGTTTCACTGACAAAATAGGAAACTATTTTTGTCTCAGAGAACAGGACACAACGCTATTTATTTCCCCTGTAACATTTTCCTCTTTTCATAATAAATACTTTGTTTGATGTGTTGCCAAATATAAACCATATCTGTTGGGTGTAATATGATATACCGTGTTGACATTTATTGGAGTTATCCATATATCATTATTGATATCTATAAAATGTGATTTGTATCGTCAAAGAAACACGATATATTGGCTTCTGTTATTTGTGAAAAAGAGAAAATATGAATATTAAGTGTTTGTTATCTTTATAGATGATGAATGTAGTCTGGCTTTCGTTTATCTTTAGATGTTGATTTGTGGTCCAGTGGTATTGGCACTCGCCTTCAAACTGCTGATTTGCTGGATCGAGTCATGCTATGGATGGCGTAAATTGAGTCCTGTTAACGGCCAGGTACTCATTTTACACCTGAGTACGGTGAAAGAATGTGAGTAAAGAACCTTTTCCAAGGACTCAACTATGCGCCGAGCGAGGCTCGAACTCAGGACCTTCCGATCCGAAAGCGAGTGTCATACCACAAAACCACATATCCGCCGATTAAGATACACTCAGTAAAGGACACATTCCAATCTTATTCTCTGTGGAACGTATAGATAGAATGCGCTTGGCTAAGAAGCTCATAACATTGCCATCCGGAAGTATAACGGACCAACACACAAAACTGTGTGTATCCATGAACGTCTATAGTGTGGTTATTACAGTTCAGTGAGCATTACTCATGAACGAGGATGGCAAAAAACAATAACAAAGACCTTAGTGACGTCATCTTCGAACTATCTATAAAGTGTTTTATGGGGAGGAAGTCCTTGATTTTGTTTATCTTCTTATTTCTTTGTTTATCGCGGTACCTGAGATCAATTTCCACTGGGCCTGATCCAAATAACACATCACATCTGGTAATGGTTGGATATTGTCCTTATCTTTTATGCGTTTGTTGTTGTTTTTTGTTTTTATTGTTTCGTTTTTGTTTGTTTGTTTGTTTATTCATTCGTTTTTAATAAGCGTGGCCAAAAACAACTACGTTGTAATAAGACGCGTGTGACCAATCGTCTCAATGCAGTACTATCTCAGAATGACCAAGATGCTAAAAATAGAGATCGTGTATAGATAGTAAGCGCTTGGCTAAGAAGCTCACAACATTGCCATCCGGAAGTATAACGGACTAACACACAAAACAATGTGTATCCATTTACGTTTATAGTCCGGTTAATACACTTCAGTGAGCATTACTCATAAACGCGGATGGCAAAAAACAATAACAAAGACATGAGTAACGTCAACTTCATACTGTCAATAAGAATGGAAGATAGCCACGCCCCACGAATGTAAACAATGGTTTTTATTTTTTACTACTAAACGAATCAAACGACACGAATTTACCATTAGTGATATGCTTTTAACTCGCTCCTTACCAGCCATTTTCAGGATATTCCCCAAAACTCCACGCCTAACTAACATAAAAATACATTTTTTATCACTCAAACACAACAGCAGTAAAGTTCTTGCGATACAGAATTTCTTTAGCAAAACATGCTCTACTACACACGATTCATTTTCTTTAACTTTTATGATGTACAAGAGAAATACGTATGAATAAGAAAAAGGTTGCTAGTTTCGTAACGAATGTGATGATTTTCCTATAGTTGGTAAGGAGAGGGTTAACTAAAATACTCACTCATTCTAAACGCCTGATCGAACCATCATTAAAAACTTTGTGTAACATTTAACGTTTATATTTAAAGTAGGCAATTAAGCAAATCCAGTGATCACACAATTAACGATCGAAAAAAGAAAGTGCAGAGTGATGTCAGCTTTTTTAATTCTATTGTTTGTAAACAACCAGCTATATTATTTGTCCGAGCGGTCTTTGAAGGTGTGTCACATATCCTGCGTTTTGATTGGTCGAAAATCTACTGGTTAATTGAATGTTAAGCTTAACTTGATTTAGAATAAATACATTATTAAAGAGAGTTGTTTTTGCTTTATAAACTTCAAGAAATCTTTTAAATTCTGATCATTCTGATTTTCATATTCGATTTTTTTTCATCTTGTTCATTCTGTCACGATGGGTCATAGTTATCTTTGGCTTTATAGATAATATAATAACAAAGGCCCGATTGACGTCAACTTCATTCTATCTATAGAACACAGGGTTAATATCTGGGGTATCCCGGGAGACTCACTCCTGGAGTATCCTGAAGATCTCTATAGATAGTTCGAAGATGACGTCACTCAGGCCTTTGTTATTGTTTTTGCCAACCGCGTTTGAGAGTTGTTCTCACTAAACTGTATTAACCAGACTATAAAAGTTCATGGTTACACAGAGTTTGTGTGTTGGTCCGTTATACTTCCGGATGGCAATGTTGTGAACTCCTTGGCCAATCGCATTCTATCTATAGATTGTGTATATCAAATAGATGAAAGTGTCGCGTACCCAAAGTTTTGTTAAAATGCTCTAGTCTATTTTTTTTTAAAGTGAGCGTTTATAGATAGTGCGTGTGCGCTTGGCTAAGAAGCTCACAACATTGCCTTCCGGAATCTGGACCAACACACAAACCTATCAATGTGTAACCTTGAACGTTTATCGTCTGGTTACTACAGTTTAGTGAGAACTACTCATAAACAGAGATGGCAAAAAAAAAAACATTAACAAAGACCCGAATGACGTTAACTTCGTTATCTCTATACCGCCGTACTTTGAAAAAGAAAGCATTAAAACAAATTTTTACCAAATTAAACCTCCCCTGTTCTTGTCCAAAACTCTCAATATTGGGACTTCATTTGTTTGACCTGATACAAGAAGGGTACTATATCAAGGAGAAAATCCCAACCCAATGTTTTCATATGGGAAAAACGTCATTGGTGCCTCCCAGTTAAGCGTCCATTTCCTATTTAAAAAGTAATAAACAAAAATGAATGCAACAGCTTCAAAAAAGAACAAAATACCGAACACGGAACGTTTCGGGCTCAAAACCCTTCTTCAGCAAACAACAAAAGAACCATAAAGACATAAAGACATTACTAAATTCCAGATCGACATGTTTGGTGTTTTGTTCTTTTTTGGAGCTGTTATATTCATGTGTGTTTATTACTTTTTACAGCCCACAGCTTCTAGCAGCTTAGTACCACATCTCCTATTTGACGGTGTTTAATTTCTTCTTTCCTCCCTTACCTTTCCTTCTTCCTTTTTTTCTGTCGCTATTTAGTCTATCTATTTATTTTTCGTTCTCTTCTTTGACTTTTTGCGGGTTTGTTTTTTTTTTTTTTTTTTTTTGGTAAGAAGCATTTCGTGCTGGCAGCTCTATCATAAGGTCAAAGAAAGCAACTTTAAACAAAAGTATAAATAGATAAGTATTTAGAGCATTGTACGGATTCACCATGCTCTGAGCGCACCACAGCAACTCATTTAATTATCCCCACTCCAGCACTTCACTTCAACTTAAACAGCAACAAATCGCTTGTCAGGCGCTCTATATTTTTCATTTCCCGTGCGCTCATACAATATCCTCCATTGCCTATAGGGAGGTATTCACTCACTCCTGAGTCCAATGGATAATATTATAGATAGTATGCAGATGACGTCACTCAGGCCTTTGTTATTGTTTTTGCCATCCGCGTTTGTGAGTTGTTCTCACTAAACTGTATTAACCAGACTATAAAAGTTCATGGTTACATAGAGTTTGTGTGTTGGTCCGTTATACTTCCGGATGGCAATGTTGTGAACTCCTTGGCCAAGCACATTCTATCTCTATGATGTGGTACTCAAGACAAAAGATCAGTCACTGTCCACTTGACCACAGATTTGAGGCCTTGTTGTGTAACGAGTTTGGTACGATTACCGTTGTGGGCAACGCAATGTTGAGTTCGTAGAAAAGCATAATCACTCATATTTTCTCACGCACTCATGTGTTAAATAATTACCTAGCCGGGAAAAGCATTTTATTTTTTCTAAATAAAAAATGTAATTGTTTTTTATAAGCACCAGGTCTCGTATTACGTGTAAAGTGGTTTTGTTGGCGTGGGACTCTGTGTAAATGGGCATTGCGCTATTGATGCTTTGCGGTTAGCCAAAAAGCTCACAACATTTCGCAAGCCGGTTATAGATGGAATGAAGTTGACGTCACTCTGGTCTTTGCCATTGTTTTTTGCCATCCGCGTTTATGAGTAATACTCACTAAACGGTATTCTCCAGACTATAAACGTTCGTGATTACACATAGTTTGTGTGTTGGTCCGTTATACTTACGGATGGCAATGTAATGAACTTCTTAGCCAAGCGCATACTTTCTATAAAGTACCAACACACAAAACTATGGGTAACCTTTATAACGTTTATAGTCTGATAAATACAATAATCAAGTGAGAAAGACTCATAAAACGGTCGGTGAAAAACATTAACAAAGAGTTGAGTTACTTCAATAGGCTTCAACAGTCATGAAATCACTTCCCTCGTCATGACGCATAGTTACTTAGTAACTGGCTCTAAACTATCGGAACTATGGCGGACGCCCTTATGAAATATTTCTCCGACGAGCATAAAAGTGAGTCCAGAGGAGAAAAACATTATAAAAATGATCATGTTTTGACTTTTATACATTCTAATCACGTGACATATAAAAAGTTCTAGCCAGCATGAAGAATAAAAAGTACCGATTTTCTTTGTTTAGAACCACGCTGCTCGCCGTTTCTGGGCGACGTGACATCAGGCTATTGAATCTGATTTCGTTCTTTCTATATAAAAGCTTATTTTCTTTCTACTAAACATCATTTGACTTCGTTGCAAGACAAAACACGCGTCATGCGTTACCTATCTCACCCATCATCGTAAAAGCACCATCTTTTATCTTTATTGATATTAATTATCATTATCCACGCTCTCAAGCCTTGGGTCTATTATCTGTGGGAATTCACTCTTAATCTATCCAGCGTCGTCCTCATTGGCATTGGATGTCCGCACTCGGCGACGACAATTCAATGTTTGCCGCCCATTCCTCCCGTCTGTCGGTATCACACAGCTCTCTTCCATTCATATCTGTCCACTCTAGGATAGTTTTTATATAACTAGACTTTAGTCTTCCTCTTCCTCGTTTGTCCTCCATTTTTTCTTTAACAAAATCAATCTTTCATTAGGGTGCATCGGTTTCGGCATATTTATGTGCCTGAAAAAAACTTAGTTTCCTTCTTTTTAATGACATTTAGTAGTTCTGGCATGACCTCCAGCTCTTCGAGTATGGCTGTTATTCGTTCTTCTTTCCATCCAGCATACCCTCATCATCCTTCTGTTGGGATTACCCATTATAAATACCATCCATCAATGTCCTCATTCTCGTCAGATGGTTTCAAGTGTTTGCATCTAATTTAAGTATTGAACCTGATTGCTTAACTTTCTCCTTACCAGTCATTTTCAGGATTTCCCCCAAAACGTCACACCCAACTAACACAAAAATGTATTTTTATCACTCGGACACAATAGCAGTAAAGGTCTTGCGATATATAATTTCTTTAGCAAAACATGCTCTACAACACATTGTTCATTTTCTTTAAATTTTATGATGTACAAGAGAAATTTGAACAAGAAAAATGTTGGTTGTATCGTAACGAATGTGACGATTTTCCTGTAGTTGGTATGGAGAGGATTAATGTATGACTAGCATACTCTAAGGCTCTACCGATTGACCCATCCAATTTGTGTTGGAGCCTCGGTTGTACACAGTTCAAGAACAAAGTCAAGCTTTGTTGAGTATATTATCATCTATCTGATGGGTGACAACGTTTGCTAAAATACCAGGCTTTGGCGATATGTTCTGGTGTACATACAAGATAAAAATAAGAAGTAATAAATAAAAATGCCTATGGGGAATTATGTACGCAGGGTATACTTCAATGAAAGACTAAAATATCCCAGGCGATAGTGGGGAGCTCGAACCCGATGCCTCAAGGATGTGAAGCAAAAGCCATTTATTTGTATTTGTGCGACTATGTGGTCGTGTGGAATGACACTCGCTTTCGGATCGGAAGGTCCTGGGTTCGAGCCTCGCTCGGCGCATAGTTGAGTCCTTGGAAAAGGCTCTTTACTCACATTCTCTCATAGTACTCAGTTGTAAAATGAGTACCTGGCCGTTAACAGCGTGGTGTCTCTGTCCGAAAAAATTATAATATCGCTTTACAGGCATCATGTCTTGTACTAAATGTTAATGTTGCTGTTGGACAGAGACCCCTTGTAAAGCGCTTTTAAAAGACTCAATTTTATCTGGCCACCTTGTCCTCAGTAAAGCTCTTATCACACATGACCTTACTCGACTCAAGTGTGAATAACTGGCAAAAGGCACTTACGAACGTTGTAAGATGTCAGTGAGGTTAGAGTCAGGCGTCCTCAATTTATTTCTTTTAACCCTCTCCTTTTCCAGCCATTTTCAGAATTTTCCCCTAAACTTCATACCCACCCAACACAAAAACAGACATATCTTACTCAAACAGAAACGCAACAAGCACATTCTACATATAACAATTGTTCGACAATATGGGCTCTATTACAGAAAGTCAAAGTTTTTATAACTATAACAAAAAGAAATTAAATCTGGATGAGAAAAGTGACGGTTACATCGTAACAAATATGACGATTTTCCAGTAGGTGGTAAGGAGAGGGCGAAGTGATAAAATATTTTACCATTTATTTCTAATCAAATTTGACTTTAGATTTATTTTTTCGTCATCGTGATCTCCTGACATAAACTGTACCGATTAGAGGCGACGAGTCAATGTTAACTTTTCATTATCACAATAATTTATCACATTATCGATGGCCTTGTGGAAATCTATCCGTGATGATTGCATCTGTAACCTCCAGGCATGCCATAACGACATTCTAATATAAACGCTCCTGCCAAAATAATGCATATGGATTTACCTCTCTTATAAACGAACTCCATTCAAACATGCACCATTTATTACCCACATATGTCAATGAGTTGCCGCCCAGGTGAACAAAAGTCAAGTAGAATTTTTTTTAAATAGTGTTTTATGTATTTCTTCTTTTATTATTTATTTATTGTGAAGAGCTTTTCAATGAAGTGCTGACTCTTTGCAGAGTAAAAGGTGAGAGGAAAAGAACACGAGTAATTAAAAAGAAACAAAAAGATTCTTCTTTTGTCTTTATTTATGCTCTTTGTTATTTTGGTTGATGATGTTAGATCAATGGAAATATCATTCGACACATACGCACACACACAACACACACACACACACACACATACTCACAGATACACAGGGTTTGGTTCCAATCCTCGTTTACATGTGTTGTATGTACCCGTCGTGGTCAAGAGCCCGAAATTGAAGGGCATCTAGTTGAACGGTGCGTTGTGATGAAGCTTCCGGGCGGATTTGAGACGGTGCACGAGTGCGGTGTAATGAGTTTGCGTCTTGGATAGATTGTCATAACATAGTAGTGCTAGTTACCCATTTAAAAGAACGATGTTGTATCATTAACAACGTGCATATATATATATATATATATATATATATATATATATATATATATATATATATATAATATATATATATATATATATATAAATTTCCAAACTCCTCTTTCTGTCCAGAGGCTATTGTTAGATAGGCATTGTCAGAACTATCAGCAAGTTGTTAATGATACACCATCGTCCTTTTAAAAGGGTAGCTAGCAATCATAACGGCTGCAGAAACCACGATAAACTCCAGCATTATGGTCTTATCATTTTCTAAAAGGATAGTTTCCTTAATTTTTCTTTTTTTTTTTTAAAGAAGTACGCATTTAACCTTTGCGTTCAGATGTCATGTAACCTAAGGCAATTCAACGATCCTCTCATCTCTTACTCGACTTCAGTGTCCCATTTGTTATGTTGGCAGCAGCCTCTTATGGTTCTCACACAACTATGTTAAGACGATCTATCCAAGACGCAAACTCATTACACCGCACTCGTGCACCGTCTCAAACCCGCCCGGAAGCTTCGTCACAACGCACCGTTCAACTAGATGCTTTGCGGTTTCGGGCCCTTGACCACGACGGGTACATGTTGTACAGATGGCAAGCCCCACTAATGACATGAGCGTGCCGTTAAGCTGGACCTGAAACGCCCATGGCGTCCGCATCATCTGTCTTTGTAAGTTAAATGGAAACGTCGAGTCCCCTTTATTATTGTTATCTATTTTCTTTTCGAGTTTCAAGCAACAACATTTGCATTATATCCACCCTGTATCCTTCAAGGAAAGATCGGCATGACATTATGAATTTGAGAGGAGAATGTGCCAAAAGGACTCGTTTTCATGACATTAGCCACAAAAATAGAAAACTAATGAAAACATTGGTTTTTATCAGTTTCGATCATTGAATGTGTAAAATAAACCAAAAAAACTGACGATCGATCCAATAGAGCAGCAGCTGCTTATAATGGTTCTCACACTACTCTGTTATGACGTTCTATCCAGGACGCAATCTCATCGCCGCAATCGTGTACCGCGGATAACCCGCCCGGAATCTTCGTCACAACGCAACGTTCAACTAGATGCTCTGCGGTTTCGGACTCTTGACCACAAGGGGTACATGTTGGACAGGTGGAAAGCTCCCACTGATGAAATTAAGCGTGCTGTTAAGCAGGTTCTCGACCTAAGCCGATTGGCTGTCACACAGTGTCTCCTCTTGCTGGTGGAAAAGCCTGGCAACTTCTCCCCCAATTTCGAGGAGCCAATGTTCCCTCCCTCCGCGAGGACGAGAGACGCATGCGCACAACCAACATGACGTTCTATCTCTAATAACTTTTCCGCCGGTGACGTCACAGACTATGGGTGACGTCCAATCAAGGGACGCTACTCTTCCGCTAATCTCATTCCCTATGGCACAAAATAAAAATAATGTCATTCGTCGTTTGTTGTTGACAATGTTTTGGCAGACGTTGTAAATAACCTAGAAACATCAACCGCTATGTCTTTTCTATTTTGTGTGTGTGTGTTTTTTTTTACACCTCCGAATTACCGGTTGACCCAATAAATTGTTTACCTTTCAGTCTGGCAAGACAACTCCAAAAAAGTCGTAACACTCACATAATATTTGTTTTTTCAAATTGAGCTTTTATAAAGAGCAATATCCTCTAAACGTGCTCAAAGCGCTTTACAAAGGGTTCCTGACCAACAGCAACACGTAACATATAGGACGAGACATGACGCCTGTTGGGCGATATTACAATTTTTACGACAGAGACAACGCTGTTGACGGCCAGGTACTCATTTCACACCTGAGTACGGTGAGAGAATGTGAGTAAAGAGCATTTTCCAAGGATTCAACTATGCGCCGAACGAGGCTCGAACCAAGGACCTTCCGATCCGAAAGCTAGTGTCATACCACAATACTACATAGCCGCATAGTGTTAATAACTATTAAAAGAGGCAATGCGATTGACGTCACTCAGTCGTTTGTTGTCGTCTTCAGACATCCTAAGATGTGATAAGTTCTCATCAATCTATTTTAAGCTGTTAGCTATTGGCAACGTGGTCGTATTTGCATGATTGGTAACCCAAATGGTTATAGGCTCATTGTTACGATAGAAATACTCTCAAACCAACGCAAAATATACTCCATGACAACAATATTAAAACAAACCCATAATTCCGTTTGGTTATCAGACCTGTAGATATGTGCACGTAGGTTATTAGGGTTGCTCAGGACAAGAGCTTATATGTTGAATATGATGCCAGGACAAAAGGTTATAATATGTTGATTATGATGCCAGGACAAAAGGTTATAATAGGTTGAATGTGATGCCAGGACAAAAGGTTATAATATGTTGAATATGATGCCAGGACAAAAGGTTATAATATGTTGAATATGATGCCAGGACAAAAGGTTATAATATGTTGAATATGATGCCAGGACAAAAGGTTATAATATGTTGAATATGATGCCAGGACAAAAGGTTATAATATGTTGAATATGATGCCAGGACAAAAGGTTATAATATATTGAATATGATGCCAGGACAAAAGGTTATAATATGTTGAATGTGATGCCTGGACTAAAGGTTAAAATATGTTGAATATGATGCCGGGACTTACTTACTTATTTACTTACTTACTTACTTACTTACTTACTTACTTACTTACTTACCCGAACCAGCGATGATGCCAGGACAAAAGGTTATAATATGTTGAATATGATGCCCGGACAAAAGGTTATAATATGTTGAATATGATGCCAGGACAAAAGGTTATAATATGTTGAATGTGATGCCAGGACAAAAGGTTATAATATGTTGAATATGATGCCAGGACAAAAGGTTATAATATGTTGAATATGATGCCAAGACTAAAGGTTATGATATGTTGAATATGATTCCAGGACAAAAGGTTATAATATGTTGAATATGATGCCAGGACAAAAGGTTATAATATGTTAAATGTGATGCCAGGACAACAGGTTATAATATGTTGAATGTGATGTCAGGACAAAAGGTTATAATATGTGATGCCAGGACTAAAGGTTATAATATATTGAATGTGATGCCAGGACAAAAGATTATATGTTGAATGTGATGCCAGGACAAAAGGTTATATGTCGAATGTGATGCCAGGACAAGTGATCATATTATGCTGAGTGTTAATTTCGGGCAAAGAAACGTGATGTAAATTGGAAATATTATGTTAACAATATGTTCAAAGAACAATGGTAACCCATCGTCTCAAAACGGTATTATCTCGGAACGAACCAGATGCCTAAAAGCCGAAATAAATGTTAAACTGGTCAAAAATATAAATTGTTGGCATTAGCAATTAGCACCCTAAAATATGGTTGCCATTTTCCTCAATAAAACATACAAACTCAACACAAGTCTGATATTTCTGGCTATAAATTGAATTTTCAACATCTTAACCAACCCGACTTAATTCCGTTTTGAGGCGAAGGGTCACATGAATGTTGTTTTTTCCAAGATGCCAGTGAATTCCACCGTCACACATGACGACAGGGTCCGCCGTGCTATTCAACATTGTTGGGTTTTTTTTTTAGATTTTCCCCATCATTCTTACCTCTTTGATGTTGTGCAACTATGAGGTCTTGTGGTATGACGCTCACCTTCGGACTGGGAGGTGCAGGGTTCTAGTCCCGCTCTGAGCGGAACATAGTTGAGACCTTGGAAATGCCTCTTTACTCATATTTTCTCATCGCACTCGGGGTGTAAAATAAGTACCTGGTCGTTCACAGCGTTGTCTCTGTCGGAAAATAATTATATTATTGCCAAACAGGTGTCACGTCTAGTCCTACATTTTGAATATTGCTGTTGGCTAGGGACCCCTTGTAAAACGCTTTGAGCACGTTCAGTGGTTACTGCGCTATATAATTGCTCTATTTTTCCTTAAACTATTTGTTATTGGATCATTTGTCAAAACCCAATTTCTTTTAAAGGTCTTTTAAAAAATAGTTAAAAACACATTAAAAAGACAAGTCATTTTGCCATTTATCCCAGTTTATATTTGAACTTATTTTTTTGCCTTTCTCTTACAAAAAAAATTACAAAAAAAAAAAAAGTCAAAACCTGAGAACTATTTTTATAACTCTTTTTTCCAAAGGAAAATATCTATTTTTCTTAGAATCCCTCTTGGGGACAATTTTTATAGTTTGATTTAACCTACATCTGATTCGATATAAATCTTTTTTTTAAAATACCGGTTCCAATCTTCCTGGAAGTATGAAATGTCCTAAGGGCGACTGGATACATGTTTTGTACAACTGATCTACTGGTTTCAGAGTGATGAAATCTTACTTTCTAGCCTGAATAAAATGCTAGTCGTCAATAAAGATCATCAGAACTCGCTTTATCATTATCATTATAAGTGATTCTATAGGGAATGAGATTAGTGGAAGAGTAGCGTCCCTTGATTGGACGTCACCGGCGGAAAAGTTATTAGAGAGAGAACGTCATGTTGGTTGTGCGCATGCGTCTCTCGTCCTCGCTTCCGGTGAAAGCGGCATGAGACACTTCATCGAAAGCAAGGACGAGAGAGACGCATGCGCAAAACCATGTTGACGTTCTCTCTGTAAGGTGACGTTAATCAAAGGACGCCACTCTTCCGCTAATCTCATTCCCTATACAAACATTGTATACAGATAAGGAAGCAAACGTTGTTTGGAGTTATCGAAAATACACAAGTCTGGACGAGAAGTGACAATCCTGATAAAAGATCTAGATTGAACTAACTTTACGTACGATTGAAAGTTTATCCCCCCCCCCCCATCTCTCTCTCTCTCTCTCTCTCTCTTTCTCTCTCTCTTTCTTTCTTTCTCTTTCTTTCTCTCTCTCTCTACTTCTTCTCTCTATTCATGCTCTCCTTTCTCCTCTCTCTCTCCCCCCCCCTCTCTCTCCCCTCTTCTCTTTCTCACTCTCTCTCTCTTCTCTCTCTCTCCTCTCTCTCTTCTCTCCTCTCTCTCTCTCTCCCTCTCTTTCTTCTTTCCCTCTCTCTCTCTTCTCTCTCTCTCTCTCTCTCCTTCCCCCTCTCTCATCTCACTGCTCTTCTCTTCTCTCTCTCTCTCTCTCTCCCTCTCTTCTAATCTTTCTCTACTCTCTCTCTCTCTTTCTCTCTCTCTCTCTCTCTCTCTCTCTCTCTCTCTCTCTACTATATCTCATTCTTCTTTCGTTCTCTCTTTTTCTCTCTCTCTCTTTCTCTCTCTCTCTCTCTCTCTCTCTACCATCTCTCTTTCTTCTCTCTCGTCTCTCTACATCTCTTCTTCTTCGTTCCTCTTCTCTCTCTCTCTCTCTCCCTCTCTCTTTCTTTCTTTCTTTCTCTTTCTTTCTCTCTCTCTCTACTCTCCCTGTCCCCCTCTCTCTATCTCACTGGCTCTCTCTCTCTCTCGACCCCCTCTCTCTCTCCCTCTCTTCTAATCTTTCTCGATTCTCTCTCTCTCTCTCTCTCTCTCTCTTCTACTCTTTCTCTACTATCTCTTCTGTCTCTCTCTACCATCTCTCTTTCTTCTTTCGTTCCCTCTTTCTCTCTCTCTCTCTCTCTCTCTCTCTCTCTCTCTCTTTCTCTTTCTTTCTGTCTTTTTTTTCTGTCATCAGAGAATGTTGCGTCTTTCTTCAGTACTGAAGCTGCAACGGTATGGATTGGATAGAGATAGCTAGATAGATGGATCGATAGACAGAGAGATTGATAGTTGATATATATAGATAGATAGATAGATAGATAGATAGATATATAGAAAGATAGATAGATAGATAGATAGATAGATAGATAGATAGATAGAGAGAGAGAGAAATAGATAGATAGATAGATAGATAGATAGATAGATAGATAGATAGATAGATAAGGAAAAAAACTAGCATTCTATAAACAACAACACCCTTAGTGGCGTCAACGTTATTCCCTCTACCACAGAGTATGAGTTGAGTCTGTGTGTGTGTGTGTGTGTGTGTGTGTGTGTGTGTGTGTTGGAGGGATATAGTGGGGGTTTTCTATTTTTGTTCAATCTTTTAAAAAAAAACATATCACCGAGCCTTAATGTGCAGCTATGTGGTATGACACTCGCTTTCGGATCAGAACGTCCTGGGTTCGAGCCTCGCCCGGTGCATAGTTGAGCACTTGGAAAATACTCACATTCTCTCACCGTTCTCATGTGTAAAATGAGTACCTGGCCTCTAACAGCGTTGTCTCTGTCCTAAAGAAATTGCAATACCGCCTAACAGGTGTCAGTCATGTCTCGTTCTACAATATTAAGTGTTGCTATTGGCTAGGGACCCCTGTTAAAGCGCTTTGAGCACGTTTAGTGGGTATTGCGCTATATAAAAGCTCAAGCTCCAGTTTTAATGAAACCCATGTGCCCACTCCGGGGTTGTGTGTCAATTTTCTGTCGCACTCTGAAAAAAAACAACACATTTTAACCACCTGACCAGAAAACTCATCCCCTAAATACCAATCGACTAAACCACCCTCTTGTTTTTTAAAAGTCTCAAACCTAAGACTGGAAGAAAGACGTCGAGTTGAAGTCCCAGTATGAGAGTTTTTAACAGCGTTGTCTCTGTCCGAAAAAATTATAATATCGCGTAACAGGTGTAATGTCCCGTCCAACATGTTAAGTGTTGCTGTTGGCCAGGGGCCCCTTGTAAAGCGCTTTGAGCACGTTTAGTGGATATTGCGCTATATTTAAGCTCAATTAATTTTTTTTTTAAACGAAAAGAGTGTTATTTTAATCGATCGGTATTTGAAAAAACGGGTTTCTTTTACAAATGTTTAAAATGTGTTGGTTTTCTTTTAGTAGGTATGAGGTAATATTCTGGCTTGGAAATGGCCAGGCCTTGCCAAACTGGACTGTCCAGATGGTCGACGTGTGTTTTATCCGATTCTCTCTCATGTGACATCGTTTTGGTTGTGTTCCAGTCTAGTAAAGTAAAGAATCGTTGCCAAATAAGGATGAGAGAAAACTGTCAGTGTATTGGACTGCCAAACATTCTAATTTAGCCAATTATTTATGGGGAAATCATAATCGGAACAATGGCGGACGTCCTTATAAAAATTGAGCTTTCTAAATTGAGCTTTTATATAGCGCAATGTCCACTTAACGTGCTCAAAGCGCTTTACAAGGGGTCCCTGGTCAACAGCAACATTTAACATGTAGGACGAGACATGACGCCTGTTAGGCGATATTACAATTTTTCGGACAAAGACAACGCTGTTAACGGCCAGGTACTCATTTTACACCTGAGTACGGTGAGAGAATGTGAGTAAAGAGTCTTTTCCAAGGACTCAACTATGCGTCGAGCGAGGCTCGAACCCAGGACCTACCGATCCGAAAGCGAGTGTCATAACACTAGACCACATATCCTTATGAAATACTACTCCGACGAGCATAGCAGTGTATCCAGAGGAGAAAAACATTATAAATCTGATCATGTTTTAAATACATTCTGATCACATGACATGTGAAAAAGTTCTAGCCAGCATGAAGATTATAAAATACCGATTTTCTTTGTTTAGAACCAAGCAGCTCGTTGCTGGGCGGACGTGACATCAGACTATTGAATCCAATTCGTGAAAATCCGTAAATACAACCGTCTTACGATCTTCTCGACAAAACAAAATAAATATGCTTGAATTTTTCAGTATAGAAAATTGTTACTTAGATAAGAAAACATCAAACCCTGACGAGTTTTACAACCAGAGGCATATATAATCATTATATTTGTTGAACAGCTGCATGTAGATCAATTTAACAGAATTTCAAACGATATTATAATAATAATAATAATAATAATAATAATAATAATAATAATAATAATAATAATATAATAATATATATTATTATTATTATTATTATTATTATTATTATTATTATTATTATTATTATTATTATTATTATTATTATTATTATTATTATTATTATTATTATTATTATCATTATTATTATTTTCTAATATTATCGTTATCGTGCCACTTTGTAAAAGTGGAAAGCCCATATGATTTTAAAAACCATATAGCATATTGTTGATAAAACAGGCTGGAATCTAAAGGATATTACCAAAATAAATGAATAAATAATTGTAACAGAAAATATAATGTGATTCAACTAGAATACTCATGGTAGTCTCCATTCACTGTTTTTTTTGTTGTTTTTTTTTTTTGGTCTTATTATTTTGAATCTGGACTGGTAACTTGGTGTAATTACTTGATCATTCATGCACCTCTATAATGATACCCCCCCCCCCCCCCCACCTGTAAACATTATTGCAAAGGTGTGTATTTTTGTCCCTCCATAATTCCGTCGCATCATGGGCGATGGGAGATAACCGCGAATATAGAAATTTTCTAGACGAGTATCGTACCTTGAAAATTGGAGATCATCTTTTGAATTATGAACTTTACATACCTCCTCTCTCTCTCTCTCTCTCTCTCTCTCTCTCTCTCTCTCTCTCTCTCTCTCTCTCTCTCTCATCTCTCTCTCTCATCTCCCTATATATATATATATATATATATATATATATATATTATATATATATATATATATATATATATATATATATTTATATATATATATATATATTGCGTGTACATTATAGTCATGAACAAACATTACTATATATACAAAACAAATAGATAAAGTTATTTTTAAAATATAAATCTCGGAACGTTTTTATTGTTTTTGTCATAACTGAAAAAGGATACGAGCCCGAAACATTGCATGTATTTTGTATATTTTAATATTCATTATTGTATTTTTAAAAATTTTTAACGGCCACGGACTCTTGTAGATTTTAATAGATGTGTTTGTCTATGACATTTTTTAAAATAAAAGGCGTGACTCATATTTAAAAAAACAGCGATGAATGCTAACACACGGAGAGACTATTTGGCTGGTAGGCACGTAGGAAGGCGAAAATGCTTAAATTGCCTAGCTAGAGAGGTCTCTATTGTTTTGGAATCTTTACCAGCGAGATTATCATCTTTCATTCCAATCTTAATTCTTCTCCCCCCCCCCCCCAACCCCTCTTTTTTTTCTTTTTTTCTTTGATAAGCTGCTTTTAGTAGCAGTATGTGGTCATATGTGCCATTTTAGAGTGTATCAGATCGTATCCTTCGTTAACTTATAGCCTGACACAAACGACTGCAACCAGTCTACTTGTACTGTGTAATACGGAAGTTTGTTGTGTTTGGCACAGCCTGCGGGAAGAAATAAACCGTTTTGAAATTCTTTGACTATAATGTAAGCGCATATATATATGATGTTCATATTGATATCAATTTTTTAATAATTCTGTTTTGATTTTCTAACTCTCCCCAGACCAAGATGGCAACTAGCGCTGTGCGATTGGTTGCCTTCTTTGTGGCACTCAGCTTTGTCCTCTGCTCAAGTATGTATACAGCATTCAACTTGTATTGTTTATTTCAATGGCACATACCCTAACGCTCTCATTCACTCAACCAATCAATGATTCGCCTCCACCCTCTCACTCTCATTCACGCACTCACTCACTCACTAACTCACTCACTCACCAACTCACTCACCCACCCACCCACTCACTCACTCACTCACTCACTCACTCACCTTCTCACTCACTCACTCACTCACCCACTCACTCACTCACTCACTCAATCACCCACTCACTTATTCACTCACTCACCCACTCACTCACCCACTCACCCACTCACTCACTCACTCACTCAATCACTCACTCACTCACTCTATACTATACCCCTCGCTCACCTATTTTCAAGTATGTCAATCGTCACTTGTTTGTCTTGCTCATGCACTTAGCTGTTACTTACAACCATCCACCCTTTTACTCACTCATTCATTTACTGATTGACTCACTCACGCACACACTATCTGTCATACTTCCCCCATTTGCCTGCTGTCACAACCCCATTCAATGACTTTTTCATTCCTTCTTCCACTCTATCACCCATTCAATTACCCCATTCATTCACTCACTCACCCACTCATTCACTAAATCACTCATTCACCATTCATTCACTCAATTATTTAGTCAGTCAATTACCTCATTATAAAAGTAAATCTCCAGAATACTGACTTTAATCACTCTGTAACTCATCCATCGATCCATCAATACTATATATCATCTCTTTTGCTGAATCAATTAATCAATCAAACATTAATTTTCTCATTACATTGGTCTCCACCCAAAAGAAGAAATAATTTTGAACCAAATCTATTGTCATCACTCAGTGCAAACAAAATTCACCATACTACTTTTACTTTTGTATTAAGAATTAATAACCATTTTGTGATAACTCTTAGCATGTTTCTTGTTTAAGTCAGCACATTAATAATAATATCAATAATAACACCCAATCTTCATTGTTATTTAAACGTAAGTATATATTGTTCAACCCTTTAACATAATTGAATTCGTAATTAACAAATTATAAATTAAACTATCCATGAGCTTGTTTTATGAATTATGTTCTATCAACACCGGCAAGATTCAGAGCTTTATGATGAATCCATTTTTTTCAATGGCAAAATTAACATTGTGTAAACTTAAATTGAGAAATGCTAAAGCAGTCAATGCTAGCATACATTGCAGTCTTATCAACTGCCGTACTCTGAAAAATAAAAACACTTTTAAAAATTGGTCAGAAGACTCGGCCCTCAAACATCGATCGAGCTCCTTTCACCTCATGACAATTAACAAACAGCCCTGACGTTTACACACCCGACAACATAATTTATATTTTCTGTGCCGGTTTTGATAAAAGCGTTTGGTTCCCCATGTAATATGCCTAATAAATTAATCATCTGTTGCAAAGTGAACCTTTGATGTAACAAGATAAATATAATTCAACAGTCATTCAAAGCAAAAGGTGTAACATTCCTTTCTAATTGATTGATTGTCTCTGTTAACTTATCAACTCACTACACATGCTACTAATATTATTCCTTTTCAGCGCAGTCCAACAATACCCAGAAAACAGACTTCGTGTTTTTGGTTTACCCAACAAAGTACATGCCCAAGAGAGACATGAGTCTATTAAAAAACTTTATGACAAGTTTGGTCAACGGGACGGATATCAATTCTGGAGATGTTCGGATCGGGTTAATCAATTTTAAAGCAGGAGTTCGTAACGGGTTTGATTTGGGAAGTTTCCGAAACAAAAGGGACGTTTTGAAAGCTTTGGACTCTGTCAAAATGGGAAGGTCGACAAGAACAAAGCTGGTTGATGCATTGGAGTCGACGAGGAAGGAAATGTTCAACCCGGAAGCCGGCTACAGACCGGACTCTGAGAAAGTATTAGTTCTCATTCTCAACGGGTTTTCCAAAAGAGATAAGGAAATCGAGATGAAAGAAGAAGCGGATAATTTGAAGGGGAAAAATGTGACTATTCTCACTGTCGGGACAAGAGAGGATGTTGACGTCATCAAGATGGCAGCTATTGCGTCACATCCGGAGAATGTTATGGTGTCAGAGTCGATGAGACGCGTGATGAATCTGAAATACGGTCTAATTGAGCAAGTCCCAGCATGTAAGCGGAATGATTGCTGGTGATTGGGCCATAGGTAGAAGCTTTTCTTGAAATATACTCCTGCAACATTTTCCTATATTCTCAAAACTGTGTAAGGTATAATATAATATAGCTATAGATATACGCATATGGTAAATTAATTCTGAATGCAGTCACAAAGAAATATGGATGTGCATTAAACAGTCGCTTGCTATGATATGTTCTGTAAATCAAATTGCGATAATTTAAAGTAAAACAAAGAAAATAAAGAAACGCTTTCTTTATTAATTTCTATGCCGCTTTCTTTGTCTTTTTTCTCATCGATAACTAAGTAGAGCAACGGATCTTGACAGCATTTGGATTAATTCATTTTTACTTGAGCTATGTCATCAATGGGATAGATATTTAAAATATTGGCTTTGTTCGATCATGTTTTGTGGCTTTAATTGGAAGACGTTTCATACGTTTCTTCACTTGACAAAGGTTTAAATGGCTAACGGAATACATTCTATTAAATATGTAAAGGCCGCTTTAGGATTTCAACCGATTTGCAAATGCCAGATGAGCCCTTTCCCAAAGTTCGTCGATCTCCAGAGCGACACCAGATTCTGGCGTTGCTGCTATAAAGACGACAAATAGCAAAATTATAATTCTATGAATAACTCTATAGTTGCTTCAGTTTTTTTTTTTTTTTTTGTTTTTTTTATAGGGAGGGGGGGGGGGCATTCTTAAAATAACCAATAATAAAAGGTCTATTTTTAATCTTTAATAGATTTGTAATAAATTAAAAGATACATGTTGCATTACGAAATGAATAAATAAATAAATAAAGATAGACAAATGCATAAATAAACAAATAAATGAATAAATAAATCAGTAAGGTAAGAAAATGAATAGACAAATTCTACTCCATAAATCTTGCTTGCGATTAGTCATTTGTAAATCTCTCCTTTTCTGTAGAATATTCTATCTACTTTTTAATATATGGCCATGCGGGTACTTCCTCTCTCTCTCTCTCTCTCTCTCTCTCTCTCTCTCTCTCTCTCTCTCTCTCTCTCTCTCTCTCACACACACACACACTTTAGAATGACAATAGTGACCCATTAACGCGTTGTGTTCTTGTTTGGACGGCCACCTTGAATCTCAGCGATTTTATGTGAATCTGTTGAATCTTTCACAACTAAGGTACCTTTTTACGTTAACCTGTCATCATATCTCACCTATTTGATCAGTAGAGCAATGACAGCGATGCGATTGCAGTCTCAGTAAGATCTTAGTCTAAAACCCGAGTCGCATCAGGGTTACTCGTAGCCATCGTTAACTTATAGCCTGACACTGAAACCCAGTCGGACTTATAGTTTGACGTCATTTTTAAGGTTTGTGACGCGTCGAGTAAGTTGTTGGTAGAGCTCAAGGAAACAAGTGATACCATTGGTGGAACTATTGAATAAAAAATTATGTTCTCGCGATTTTTTCTCTTTTGTGGCCAAAGACTTGTCTTTTGACGTCATTTCTTGGTCAGTGTCAGGCTATAACTTAACGATGGCTACGGGTTACTTACTACAGTCTTGGTGAAAAAGAATAGCTCCACAGAAAGAAGTGACTGGAGAGATTGTGATTTGAGAGTATTTTAGTCCCGCTGTCAAAGATTTAATAATATAAATAGCAAAAGATATCAAGCACAGCGTAAAACGCGTACCCTTGTGAAGAATATAGGTATTAAAATCGTCCCAGCTATCGAGAGCCTCTGTGGTTTTAATGGCAGCACGTCTGACCGATAATCAGAATGTCTGAGGTTCGATCCCCCAGTCGAGATCGACTGATTTTTTGGGATGATTTTATTCTTGCTTTGTCTGGCACCTTTCATACACACTTATTCAGTTCTTTATCATACGAAATCAAGGAACGATGGAGGGCTTACTTTATTTATTGAAATTAACATAACTGTTATCTCGCTTTGCCCAGGATATGCATAGCCTTTTTCGCATACCTAGATAATTTCTTTAGCCTACATATATCTAATGCTTGTTTTCTCTTTTTGGCCAGCGCAAATAGAATTCAGTAGTCTGATGTCACGCCGCCCGGCAACGGCGGCCATCTTGGTTCTAAACAAAGAAAATCATTACTTTTTATTCTTTATGCTGGCGAGAACTTTTCATATGTCTTGTGATCAGAATGTGTAAAAGTCAAAACAAGATCAATTTTTTTTCCCTCTGGATACGCTTTTATGCTCGCCGGAGAAATATTTCATACGGGCGTCCGCCATTGTTCCGATAGTTTAGAGCCAGTGTTACTAACTTACCATGCGTCATTAGGAAGGAAGTGACGTTACGACTGTTGAAGAGTATTTGCCAGATAACTACCTATTTTAACAGATGAAAATAAATTCCCATAATCATCCTTGACCTTGTCAATTGCTTGAATTCGTGACAGGTATAGTCAAGAGATGGGTTATGATGTCACTGGGTTGGTTCATTCTACAGCTTTGATTGGACCTAATTTCCATTGCATGGCATGTTTGAATTTCGCATAATATTATTACTTTGCATTTATATAAATACTCCTGCTACGTTTTGCTTGCTATAAGAAGCTTTCACCAATATTCCATTCATTAAAATATCATCAGCATCATCATCATCATCATCATCATCATCATCATCATCACCATTATCATCACCACCATCACCACCACCACCACCACCATCATCATCATCATCATCATCATCATCATCATCATCATCACCATCATCATCATTCTATGTCAAGTCATTATCACCATGACGATATAATGAGTACCATTATCATTAATATCATTGTTACTAACATCACAGTCATTTTGAAGTCTGACTTTCTTTTTTTTTCATTATGAAACTTTTACATATAATAACAGTTATTATGAAGAGAACCAATTTTCTTTATTAACTCATCTAATAGCAATAACCTCTTTTTCCAATCGCCAATCCACCCCCCCCCCCACCCCACCCGCATTCCCCAATTCTGAAAGTTAATTCCAACATAGTACCGTATTGACAAGATGGACTACAAATTATGGAATAATTATTTTATTTTCTATTTTTTAAAATGCTTATTTCCCTAATACCATTTTTAATATTTTTAAAAAGCCGACTTGCATAATATATAATGTGAAACGTCTAAGCTGACATTAATAGTTTAGGACTTTGCAGATCCTAATTAAAGTTTTAGTACATAATATATATATATATATATATATATATATATATATATATATATATATATATATATATATATATATATATATAATGGACATATTACATAATATTCATGGAAAGTCTGTATTATGTCAATAGAAAATGTTACGTATGTAAGATCTTGGCATCTTAATGTATTACTTGTCACTTGTCAAATAATAATATCAATAATTTGGTTTCTTATTTGATTTGTTTGCATGGAATTATCAAGTGTGAAACATGATCATGTCATTATCTACCTGGCATAACAGCCATTATCGAATTGTTAGATAATGATTTACCATGACATAATGAACCCATTTACTTGGCATTGGGAAACAATTTGTATTCGTCGCAATATGTGAGTTTTTGTTTATGGCCAGGGTAGTCAAGAAGAAATAAATAATTAATGATTAAATAAAGGAATTAAGGAAGGAAGGTGGGAAAAACTTATAAAATTAAATTGAAAAATTGATTTTCAAACAATAAATTTCTAGTAGGGTAATAGATATTAAAAGATTGGAAAAGGTCAACTTCTCTTTTCTTTCTTTTTTTTTTTTAGAATAAAGAAAGAAGACGTGTTACTTTTTGAGCATCATACAAGTTTATGACATAGAAAAGTTTAATATATTTTTATCAATTTATGTTCCGGGGCAAATAATATTTATGATGTTTTTTTAAATTTGTTTTCTATTCACAGTTCAAAGTGACGTGACTGCGATTAACCCAGGTAATAATACTAGGATAGTGTTTTCAGGAAGGCTGTTGAAAATATTACAAACGACACGCGCTCTCTCTCTCTCTCTCTCTCTCTCTCTCTCTCTCTCTCTCTCTTTCTTTCTTTCTTTCTCTCTCTCACTCTCTCTCTCTCTCTCTCTCTCACACACACATTATTTCCATCCCTATCTTTCATTTTCTCTCACTCTCTCTCCCTCCCTCTCTCTCTCTCTATCTCTCTCTCTCTCTCACACACACACATTATTTCCATCTCTTTCTTTCATTCTCTCTCTCTCTCTCTCTCTATCTCTCTCTCTCTCTCTCACACACACACACACACACATTATTTCCATCCCTATCTTTCATTTTCTCCCACTCTCTCTCTCTCTCTCTCTCTCTCTCTCTCTCTCTCTCTCTCACACACACACACACACATTATTTCCATCTCTTTCTTTCAATTTTTCTCTCTCTCTCTCCCTCTCTCTCTCTCTCTCTATCTCTCTCTCTCTCTCTCTCTCTCTCTCTCTTTAGCACAATTTCTCTCCCTAACTCACATTCGCACATAGGTAAAAAAAACATGCACTTTCAATTCTCTCTCCTCTCTCTCTCTCTCTCTCTCTCTCTCTCTCTCTCTCTTTCTCTCTCTCTCTCTCTATCTATCTCTCTCTCTCTCTCTCTCTCTCTCTCTCGCTCGCTCGCTCGCTTTCCATTCTCTTTCGCTTTCATACACAAGTAGGCTAAACTCACGCACATACATACACACTCACACACAATCACACGCGCGCTTTTTCATTCGAAGTTTTATTAATTTATGACATTAGAATGGTATTTAAATCAATCAATCAATATATTTCTGATTTTAAAAAATGAAATTTGTATTTCTGAGTATGTTGTCAAGTTCATGGATACAATATATTCGATTACAAAGGGTTTGGTGTTACATCTTGTATTCAAGTCAAGTTTTGTTGAGCACGATCCATGACTAGATAGTTAAATGATAAAGTTACCAATGTCTGAACGATTGCCTGACTATAGATAGTTCGAAGATGACGTCACTCAGGTCTTTGTTATTGTTTTTGCCATCCGCGTTTATGAGTAATGCTCACTGAACTGTATTAACCCGACTATAAACGTTCATGGATACACACAGTTTTGTGTGTTGGTCCGTTATACTTCCGGATGGCAATGTTATGAGCTTCTCAGCCAAGCGCATACTATCTATAGGCAAAGATGGATAATCTAAGAGTAAATAAATAAGTAAGTAAGTAGTAAGCCCCGCATGCGCAGTCTGAATGACGCTTGCTGAGAATTTTGTGATTCAGTCACATATTTTTTAAAACCTCGATGAGTGTAGCTACTTTCTCCATCCAAGTTGTTAATTATTTCCATTGGCCACGTCCTGGTCCAGAGTTTTTACTTTAGTTCGGAGGGCACTGCAGTTTTTCTTTGTTCAAAAAAATTGAGCTTTTATATAGCGCAATATCCACTAAAATGTGCTCAAAGCGCTTTATAAGGGGTCCCTGGTCAACAGCAACATTTAACATGTAGGACGGGACATGACGCCTGTTAGGCGATATTACAATTTTTCGGACAAAGACAACGCTGTTAACGGCCAGATACTCATTTTACACCTGAGTACGGTGAGAGAATGTGAGTAAAGAGCCTTTTCCAAGGACTCAACTATGAGCCGAGCTAGGCTCGAACCCAGGACCTTCTGATCCGAAAGCGAGTGTCATACCACTAGACCACATAGCCGCACAGCGATTAATTCGACCTCATCTGAATCTTTAAAAATCTGATAATTAGAGAGATCCCGGTTGAGGGTAGTTACTATTGATGTTTCTGGTCTCCCTACCTATTCGTTGCCAGCCATGAAGGAAATATTCTGTCTTTGCAGTTTGGGCTAGGATGTTATCTTCTCGACGTAAGATGTGACCAAATAGCCTCCATCACTGTTCCTTTATTATTGTACTCAGGCGTTGGGCTCTGGTTTTTTTTGTTTGCGGTGGTATGAATCGAGACTTTCTGAGTTCTTTTTGTGTGAGTATTATTCTAAAATGTGATCTTGTGGTAGGATACTCACCTTTGGATCGGAATGTTATGCGTTCGAGTCCCACTCTGGTCGGCGCATATTAGAGTCCTCGGAGGCTCTTTACTCATATTCTCTCACTTTAATCAGGTGGAAAATGAGTACCTGGTAGTTAACAGCGTTGTCTTTGTCAGCCGCAGTGCAGCGCCGCATGTTGAGCTAGGGCTAAAACTTGCTCCAGGTCACGTAACGCAGCGGGTATTCGAACTTGGTGCCTTTTGGGTACGAAAGATCATACAGCTCAGTCACTCTGCCCTCTGGTTAGGACCATCTTGTAAAGCGCCTTGAGCACGATTTTCATTGTATGAAATGGATATTTGGTTCGATGTGATCTGATAAGGATTGAACTGAACCATTGTGAAGCGCATCGAGCATGCTGACTCTAGGAATTAACTATATAATTGGATTCAATAGTCTGATGTCACGTCCGCCCAGCAACGAGCAGCTTGGTTCTTCATGTTGGCTAGAACTTTTACACATGTCATGTGATCAGAATGTATAAAAGTCAAAACATGATCAGATTTATAATGTTTTTCTCATCTGGTTACACTTTTATGCTCGTCGGAAGAAGAAAAAAAAGTATTTCATAAGGGCGTCCGCCATTGTTCCGATAGTTTAGAAACAGTCACTAAGTTACTATTCGTCATTACAAGAGAAGTGACGTCACGACTGTTGAACCCTATTGTACATACTTTTTTTTTCTATTTAACCTCTCTGGTTTTTTTTTTTTATTATTATTATTTCATTTCAGATGACGCCATGTCCGCACAGGAGGCTGGTGAGATATTGTGTTTTCAAATTAAATAACAACAATAACATTAACGATCATATTGAAAACGCAGCACATTAAAAAAAATATAAGCATCACATTTTTATAGATTTTACCAAATTCTAATCGATCTTCACTATATCTAGATATAATATGTGACCCTCCGTCTCAAAACGGTATTATATCGGGATGATTGATAACCCAAAAAATGTAAATTTAGATATAGAATGATGAGAAATTGGACCTTAGAAGTTTTTGCAAAGCAATAAATAGTATTTATATTCCACCATGACGTAGAGAAAGTAAACCCAAGTTTGATATTTGTGGATATGAATTCAATTTCCATAACCGAGTGTATCCCGACATAATACCGCTTTGAGACGGTGGGTCACATATCTTAAAACGAAAACCAAAAAAATCCGTAAACAATTATTTTGCCATTCATGTTATAGAAAAATGTTTCGGTCAGAAAAAAGATTTAGATTAAGATATCTCCCACTTTGTCAAAATTTCTTAAATCTAATATAACAGGAGAAATTGATCGGTCTTATTTTTCTAATTAAAAACACGTGATATAAAGTAAAAACATATATATTCATAAATGGCATTCACAATCTCTTATGACGGATGGCCGCTTTTAAAATGTTGAAAAAAAATATACAAAAATGAATATGAATTATGAAAATCACAAGTAAAAAAAAGCAATAAAAACAATATCGTATAGGGAATGAGATTAGCGGAAGAGTAGCGCCCCTTGATTGGACGTCACCCATAGTCTGTGACGTCACCGGCGGAAACGTTATTAGAGAGAGAACGTCATGTTGGTGTGCGCATGCGTCTCTCGTCCTCGTTTAGAAACATGAGAAGGCCACCAAGAGAAGTCCAACTGTATCCATCCTAGCGATTGGGGCAAAAATATTTTTCAAGAGTAAATTCAACAAATAGATTTTATGACTTCTAATATTAATTTCTGCTTCTTCAATAAATCTACTCTGCTTTAAAAACGCATTCGAATGAAAACTTAACAGAGCAGCTCACAGACAAATGGTACATTGAACATCGGTCATTGCTTTTAAAAAAAAAACAGTTTTATACACCACTTGCTTCTCCTCCCACTCCTCCTCCTCCTTCTCCTCCTCCTCCTCCTCCTCCTCCTTCTCCTCCTCCTCCTCCTCCTCTTCTTCTTCGTCCTCCCTCTTTTCCACCAACACCTCATCTTCCTCTTCCAATCCTACTCCTCTCCTTCCTCCCCTTTCCTCGTCCTCCTCCTCTTCCTCCTCCTCGTCCTATTTGTCCTTCTTCTTCTTCCTCTTCTTCTTCTTCTTCTTCTTCTTCTTCTTCTTCTTCTTCTTCTTCTTCTTCTTCTTCTTCTATTTCTTCTTCTTCTTCTACTACTACTACTACCACCACCACCACCACCACCACCACTACTACTACTACTACTACTACTACTACTACTACTACTACTACTACTACTACTACTACTACTACTACTACTACTACTACTACTACTACTACTACTACTACTACTACTACTACTACTACTACTACTACCACCACCTCCACCACCACCACCTACTACTACTACTACTACTACTACTACTACTACTACTAATACTACTACTACTACTTCTCCTCTTCTCCTCCTCCTTCTCCTCCCCATCCTCCTCCTACTACTCCTCCCCCTCCTGCTCCTTCTCCTCCTCCTCATCCTCTCCATCCGCCTCCTACTACTCCTCCCCCCCCCCCTGCTCCTTTTCTTCCTTATCCTCTCCCTCCCCCTTTTCCTCCTCCTCCTCCTCAAGTTCTCATACTTCTTCTCATCTTCGTCTTCTGTTCTTTTTAAGCAGGAATTTAGTCATCGCTCCGCTTCAAAGTTGCTCCATCTTCACTTTGTATGTTATCTTGGAAAAAAAATGTACATGAAATGAGGGCTGCTCTGTTGACGAGCAAAACAAAACAAAAACTGCTCATAACAATTTGACTCATTTCATTTTCATTTTCACTTTCATGCATTTCAAATAACCACAAAAACGTCTTGTCTTGCTTGATGCATCAACGAACTCAATCTCTGACAATCTATTGCATCCGGCAATCTACTCATCTCGTCTCATCAATATTTCTATCAATCAATTCATTTTTCTCTTTGTCCTGTCCATTCATTCATCCAAACAGCGATGAAAAAGTGTCTCTTAACTATCCATGCATCCATAAACCCCTGCATTTTTCATCATCATCATCATCATTATCATCATCATCATCATCATCATCATCATCATCATCATCATCATCATCATCATCATCAAAATGCATTCATTTGCAGACACCAAGTAACATATTCACCCCATCCCCCAACATTTTAACGTATGCTTTTTGCTAGTATTGTATTATTATTTTATGTTATCCATTTTTTAAATATTTTGGTTAAGCTTATTTTTAATTTTTAATCCAACCCACCTTCATTTGTACATGTGACATGTGACATGTGACAAACCAATGAAACCATGTAAATCTTATGCAAAACTAATGGGAAAAAAACCCAAATCAAATTGCGCTTATTTTGACACTATGAATGAATCGAAAATCTAATAATATTCATTAATTAAAATCTAACAATAGTTTTGGCATGAAAGCTCTTGATAATATTCAGAATTTGATAAATGAAGCAGAATAACCGATTACTCATCGTGTTTGTCATGTTATATTTTTTATAAAATACTAGAATCCCTAAATCTCCCATTGTTATTTTTATGAAATATATTGTTTGAATGTGTTTTAGGAAGAGAGGGAGGGGGGGGGGGCTCTCTCGTGTCACAGTCATATTCGAAATCATAACATCACCAATCAATAATGTTGATTTACGAATGCCTTCTTTATAATTTTGTATGGATATTTTTGTTATTAACAACTTGAACAATTTCAGTTTCAAAGCAACTGGATTTGGTTTTCCTGTTTCATACGTCATCCCAAATGACCCCTCAAAACTTTGAACTCTTCAAGCGTTTTATGAAAGACATTCTTCAAGATGCTGATATAGACAATGGACATGTAAGAGTAGCTGTCGCTAATTATTATGGAAGAAGAGGAAAGGCAATTTTTACTTTAACCAAATATCGCTCGAAAAACGATGTGTTTACTGCAATTGATGGACTCAGATTCAGACGAGTTCGCAGGGGTGGCAGTTTATCGGCAGGACTTGATACTGTTACTTCAGACATTTTAACCGCTCGGGGTGGAGACAGACCTGCTGTTCAAAACATGGTCGTCATTCTTACTGATGCAAACTCCAGGCTGGGTCAGCAAGAATTTAGAAGGTCTGTTGCAAACATGAAAAATACCGGAAGTCTTGTGTTCTCCATTGGAGTTAGTGTTCGTGACGTGAATGAGTTGCAGACGGTAGCGTCATCCCCTGACCACGCCTATACCATTTCCGATCATGCCCAGCTAAGGGGACTGAAAGATGAAATCGTGTTACGGGTTCCAGCACGTAAGCTTATGAAATGATCTTTATATTATACCCTAGCCATGATTCCGTAGCTCAGAGATGTTTGATTGTATTTGGTGAAGAGTTAGAATTCGAGCATTTTTGCTCTGTGTGTTATTCTGTTAGATCACTTAGATTTTTTTTCACCGATGTTTTCAGATTATGCATATTGCCCTTTATAAACACAAGCAATATTCCTAATACAAATCCAGTTCGTAATGCAATAAACAAACAAAAAAATGACAAAAAATGTATATTGTTGGTTTTTTTTGTTTTTTTTTTTGTTGTTGTTGTTGTCATGTTATCGATATGTTGTGATATGGCACAAAATTATTTCCGTTTTTCTAGAATTCATTAAACGTTTGTCTTTATAAGGGCAATTTACATTCAGTATAAACATCACGTGTGTTTTTCATTCACCCTTTTTCACCACACCATTTCCAGTTTAATAGAATATATATACGTAGATATCTATTTGATCTCTCGTTTCTCTGTCTTTCTTGTGATTTGAACATATTATATGGACATGCTATTTTTTTCTTACTCTTTTCTGCAAATAGCTGAGTGCAGAAGATTGCTTGTTTGTCATTGCCTAGAATTAGATTTCAATTTGCCTTTTTAAAAAAAAATCAAATGACTAAAACATTTCGTTTAAAAGCGTTCAGTGATATAAATCTCAAGCCATTGCATCTTTATCTAGACACTAAAAATACCACAAATCTAAAGTTAATAAAACATCAAGTCAAGAGAAGAAAAGAATATCTGGTTTGATTTTTTTTTAAATCACACTTTTGTAATCTATATTTATAAACCTTAACAAGGGCCAACTTGAAAGCAAAAGAGTTAAAAGAACTTTCCTTAAATTCGAATTTAATTGTTTGACTTTCGTTGTAAAATGTTGTGAAAATGAATGTCACGGTGTCTGGGGGGCCTAATCCGAGACCCAACTGGTGGTCACGACCCACCAAGTTGTGAGAGACAGATGGATAGATAGATAGATAGATAGATAGATAGATAGATAGATAGATAGATAGATAGATATATAGATAGAGAGGGAGATAGAGAGAGAGAAGGGGAGAGAGAAGGATAGATAGATAGATAGATAGATCGATAGATAAAGAGAGAGAATGGGAGAGTGCGTGGGTTTGTAAGTGTGTGTGTATGTGTTTGCAATCTACTGTTAGAACCAAGTCGACCCTAAGCGAGGCATTTGAAGAGACGTTGAGAAAGAAACATTGTTGAGGCAAAAACAATTGAGACATCATTGCCTGGTCTTTGTATTATAATGATTTAATGGACACATGACATGCCATAACTACAAAGCAGATCGAATAAAGTCAAACCAGCAAACCAGGCAGACAATGTTTCTGTATTACATGGAATCATGCTGAGGTGGTTACCAGCAATGTCATGTATATCATTAATTAAAAACCATTGAAACTATCCTGAAGCTAAATTATATTTCGAAGCATGACGTTATCACTAAGACTGGCTTCATTTAGGACCTCCACCCTATTTTATTCCATGCAACTGAAATAATTAATTTACACTTGAATCCTTGTTTTATTGCATTTCTTTAGAATGTATCTCAAAAAGGCAAATTGAAAGTGAAAAACTAATTATTAACAAATCAAAACGTTGAATAGATTTCACTAATACTAATACACAAAAAGGATTGCCCTAAACTCTTAACGTCTCCTTCGTTACCATTGGTCGTTTGACATGAAAACATTGTTAAACCGATCATTTTTCAAACACAACTAGGACCATAATACGTCATTTTGACCAATGGAACGAACCGAAGACAAAGACCAAATATCGATAGTATTAATGACTGAGATGATCATGTAACTGCATTCAGGACGGGTAAAATTGTTCCATGGAATGTTCCGTAGATGATGGTCACTGCGCGCTTTTCACAATACTTTTGTACATTTTACTGGATTTTGATTGGTTATAAACAACGAAAGAAGTATTCGTAGCGAATGTCCATTGGACGTCTTCTCATGGGACCTTATTATATCTGTTCCTCTTGTACGTGTCTCACTCTCGGGCATGATGCCTAGTGGCATGTCTGTGGATGACCAATTACGTTTCTGTCGATACTTGATCTTATGTTTGTAGCTAACAAATATGTCAAACCTATTTACTCTTAACATCATCACCATGTTCGTCTTGCGCATGTTTTGGCATGGCACTGAAAATAAGTTTTAATACTTCTAAATCATCACATGATCTATCTTATTACAATATAACACTTGACAAATAAAAACGAAACCAATCTAATGCGTTACCATCAGTCAACAAAACATTTGAAATGTTTAAAAAAAAACCCCCAAAAAACAGATGGAGTTTGGAGCCCTGACGCCTTCAACCTTCAAAGACTTTATTTTATTTTATTTTAATTGTTTTTGTTTGCTGAGTAAGGGCAGAGATAGCTTTATATATATTGATAGATAGATTGATTGATAGGCATGTAGTAACATAAGTAAATAAATAGATCGACAGCTGCACTGACAGATAGATAAATAGATGACAGATAGATAGATAGATTGATAGATATATAGATAGATATATAGATAAATAGATTGATGACAGATGGATAGATAGCTGGATAGATAGATAGATAGATAGATAGATAGATAGATGACAGATAGATAGACAGATAGATAGATAGATGGATAGATGACAGATAGATAGACAGATAGATAGATAGATGGATATATATATTATATAGATGGATATATATGTATATATATATATATAATATATATATATATATATGTTTGTGTGTGTGTATATATGTATATGTATATATATATATATATATATATATATATATATATAATATATATAGATGATAGATAGAAAGATAAATAGATAGATAGATAAATAGATGGATAGATATATAGATAAAGAGATAGATAGATAGATAGATAGATAGTAGATAGATAGATGATGATAGATAGATAGATAGATAGATAGATAGATAGATAGATAGATAGATAGATAGATAGATAGATAGATAGATAGATAGATAGATAGATAACTCGATAGATAGATAACTAGATAGATAGACATTTCAAGCATTCAACAAGAATGATTAAATAAATAGCTTGTCTATATAGGGGATTGGGATGGGAGTTACATAATAGTTATTTATACAATCAGCTTTCCATTGGCTCATGGGAAAAACTATACCCCTTCTTTCCGCAGTGCAACGAATGAGTGATGCAATGGTTGATATTAGAGGTAAGGTATCTTCATCATCATCATCATCATCATCATCGGCAGCAGCAGCAGCAGCAGCAGCGGCAGCAGCAGCGGCAGCAGCACAAACGTCATCATCATCAGCAGCATCATCGTCGTCGTCGTAGTCATCATCATCACCATCACCACCACCACCAAAACACCTTTATCATCATCATTGCCACCACCACAACACCACCACTACCACCGCCACCACCACCGCAATCATCATTGCAATTCTACCCAATTATCATCGTCATCCTCCTCATCATCATCATCATCATCATCATCATCATCATCACCATCGCCGTCGTCATTCAAATAGTTCCATCTCTATCCCGCTATCTTTCATAGACGAACGCAAGGCTGACTTAGTGATAGCCTATCACATGCAGGGTAAGACAAAGAACTTTTGGATCACAAAGTTCCTGAGGAACTTCCTTAATTCGCTGGTGTCCAAGGGAGATCTGGACAACGGTGATGTCCGAGTTGGGTTGGTCAATTATGGCAAAACGATAAGACAAGTGGTAAGTGTCAAACGAGTTACATTGCTTTAGGGAGAGTGAAAACTTTGCCCTTATAAATTTGGATCCGATTGAGAATTCTAAGCTTTGTTTGAATCATTACTTGGATCATTTTGAATATTCTCAGCCTTGTTGCAGTATTGGATCATTTTGAGTATTCTCAGTCGTGTAACAGTATTGGGTCATTTTGAGTATTCTCAGTCTTGTAACACTATTGAATCATTTTGAGTATTATCAGTCGTGTAACACTACGGAATCATTTTGAGTATTATCAGTCGTGTAACACCACTGAATCACTTTGAGTATTTCAGTCTTGTAATACTATTGAATCATTTTGAGTATTCTCAGTCTTGTAACACTATTGAATCATTTTGAGTATTATCAGTCGTGTAACACTATTGAATCACTTTAAGTATTCTCAGTCTTGTAATACTATTGAATCATTTTGAGTATTCTCAGTCGTGTAACAGTATTGGATCATTTTGAGTATTCTCAGTCGTGTAACAGTATTGGGTCATTTTGAGTATTCTCAGTCTTGTAACACTATTGAATCATTTTGAGTATTATCAGTCGTGTAACACTACGGAATCACTTTGAGTATTCTCAGTCTTGTAATACTATTGAATCATTTTGAGTATTCTCAGTCTTGTAACACTATTTAATCATTTTGAGTATTCTCAGTCTTGTAACACTATTGAATCATTTTGAGTATTCTCAGTCTTGTAATACTATTGAATCACTTTGAGTATTCTCAGTCTTGTAATACTATTGAATCATTTTGAGTATTCTCAGTCTTGTAACACTATTGAATCATTTTGAGTATTATCAGTCGTGTAACACTATTGGATCATTTTGAGTACGGTATTCTCAGTCTTGTAACACTATTGATTAATTTTGAGTATTCTCAGTCTTGTAACAATATTGGATCATTTCGAGTCAGTCGTGTAACAGTATTGAATCATTTTGAGCAGTCTCAGTCGTGTAACACTATTGGATCATTTTGAGTACGGTATTCTCAGTCTTGTAACACTATTGAATCATTTTGAGTATTCTCAGTCTTGTAACAGTATTGGATCATTTTGATTATTCTCAGTCTTGTAATACTATTGAATCATTTTGAGTATTCTCAGTCTTGTAACACTATTGAATCATTTTGAGTATTCTCAGCCTGTAGCAATATTTGGATAATTTTGACTAATCTCACCCTTTTTATTGTATTTGGATCATTTTGAATATTCTCACCCTTTTTACCGTATTTGGATCATTTTGAATATTCTCACCCTTTTTACCGTATTTGGATCATTTTGAGTATTCTCCGATGGCGATTATCATACCACATGGCCACAAAGGCCACACTTAGATATACTTTACCTACCCCAATCGCTGGCATAGGCAATCTCCAATGGAATGGGTTAAGAGAATTTAACCCCATTTGCTTGAAAGTTGCATTATATATTTGCTCTCTCCTCCTCTCCCTTTCCCACCATCCCCCCCCCCTCTCTCTCTCTCTCTCTCTCTCTCTCTCTCTCTCTATATATATATATATATATATATATATATATATATATATATATATATATATACATACTAAGTTACAATGCGTCATTACGAAGGAAGTGACGTCGTCACGACTGTTGAAGCCAATTATGACAGATGATTGTTATCGATTGGATCATAAAAGTTGTGTTGAATCAATTTGCCAATAATTGGAAATGGACACCTTATCATTTTTCATTCCATAATAAATACGTTAATCAGTGACTATCTAAATTCCCTTATTTAAGAGTG
>NC_088372.1:14257670-14360170 GCF_034508935.2 Berghia stephanieae | reverse complement strand
CTAGATTGTTTGAACCTGTTAGGCGCTAGATTGTTTGAGAACCTGTTAGGCACTAGATTGTTTGAGACCCTGTTAGGCGCTAGGTTGTTTGAGACCCTGTTAGGCGCTAGGTTGTTTGAGAACCTTTTAGGCGCTAGGTTGTTTGAAACCCTGTTAGGCGCTAGATTGTTTGAGAACCTGTTAGGCGCTAGGTTGTTTGAGACCCTGTTAGGCGCTAGGTTGTTTGAGAACCTGTTAGGCGCTAGGTTGTTTGAGACCCTGTTAGGCGCTAGGTTGTTTGAGACCCTGTTAGGCGCTAGGTTGTTTGAGAACCTGTTAGGCGCTAGATTGTTTGAGACCCTGTTAGGCACTAGATTGTTTGAGACCCTGTTAGGCGCTAGATTGTTTGAAACCCTGTTAGACGCTAGATTGTTTGAGAACCTGTTAGGCGCTTGGTTGTTTGAAACCCTGTTAGGCGCTAGATTGTTTGAAACCCTGTTAGGTGCTAGATTGTTTGAGAACCTGTTAGGCACTAGATTGTTTGAGACCCTGTTAGGCGCTTGATTGTTTGAAACCCTGTTAGGCGCTAGATTGTTTGAGAACCTGTTAGGCACTAGATTGTTTGAGACCCTGTTAGGCGCTTGGTTGTTTGAAACCCTGTTAGGCGCTAGATTGTTTGAGAACCTATCAAAATACTGGTTGGTTAGAATGAAACTGACTGTCACAAGAGATCATTTTCCAGTTATACCGTATGTAAAAGGATAACAAAGATATTCTATCCGGGTTTTGTTTTGCTTTCTTTTGATTTTGAAATTGCCAGAACATTCATAAACTAAGAGACTAGACTATTTATGGGGGTTAATCACAAATATATTTAGCATAGCTCAAGGAGAAATAAAAGTCAAAAACTACAAGCCATGTCTATTTTTTTTTTCTAAATAGATCAGTTTTTTGTGCAAAACGCTTTTATTTAATAGATAATGTATAAATAATCATATTGCTATAGTGAGGACTTTGTCCTAGCTTTTAGTAAGGCACGAAATAAGCAGATTTACTTAAATAATGATAGGTTCGATTCTAAACTGTTACATTTCTTTCACATTTAAGATGCCTTTCAAATGTCCCTCCGTGTATATGATAACAATCTAACTATAATTTATTTACAAAACAGGCCAAGAAAAAAGATGATAAAACTGAATGAAAAATCATTGTATCTTATATATCGATGTTCTAGGAATCCATTATATTTACAGATTGTAGTTTTACATCGCATTCATTGTCCTAATACATGCAGTTTTACACCTAACTTGGAATCAGTGTGTGTGTCTGTTCGTGGAAGAAACGCCGTAGTCTACATATTGAAGCAAATTATAAAATATCTTTAAGACACAAATCGATTTAGGTAATGGCTAATCATTTATTTCGCTTCTTTTAAGTCTATTATTTTGGTTTTTTTAAAGGATTTTTATTGTTGTTGATTTGTGTTTGTTTATTTGTGGAAGGTGAGTTTACCTTGCAATGATAACATTATTTATTTCCAAACTTTTACTGTTTTATTATCCACAGTGGCAGAGGCCAGCAAAAAGCCAGGTTTACCCTTTTTCCTCACGTTATAGATACACATCTTTGTCCAAAAGAAAGTTGTTTTTTGTTTTGTTTTTTTTGTTAATCCGAACAAATGGCTGGTGCAGGAGGGCTGATCACTACATTTGTCAGCAATCAACTCTATTAGACACATCCGTATTTATTTTGATCATAAACAATTGCGGCATATGCCATAAACATGCAAGTCGGCTGTGTCCTCTGATGTATTTCTAGGGCTAGTGATTACTCGATATTGAACAAAGCTTATTAATTGTTTCATTACTCTTTTCTTAACTATATCATAGCAACAAAAGTTAAAAGAAACTGAAATTTACAGTCTTGCATCCCTATACTGTTTTTTTTTTAAAAATTAATTAATTTATTTTTTTGTTTTTATTAAGTAATGCAATAACTTCATTTGATGTTCCCACGAGCCGCCACTGATCATAAATAAACTTAGTCGCTGAACACAGCATTTTATTATATAAATTTTCTCCGTCATTTCAAATTTAATAATATGAGTTTTCTTATTGATCTATCTACATATTAAACTTAGATTATTGTTTATTGATTTCTTTTTTTCTTTTTTCTTTTTTCTTTTTTATTTTTTGTTGTAATTCATCTTGAATGCACCAGCCAAAACTGAAAATAGGAAAATATCTAACAAACTATGTGTTTTTTGTTGTTGTTTTGTTTGTTTGTTTGAAAGAATAAAATGTATGGCTTAATTACTGTGTGACATTAGGGTTTACTGTGTCTATTCATGTATATTGTTAATATTTAGAATCCATTACGGTGAAAATAATAATGGTTGTTATTGTGTAATGACAAAGATAGCGTATTTGCTGTCCAAATTTGGATCATATTCGTATATTATATATATATATATATATATATATATATATATATATATATATATATATATATATATATATATATATATATATATATATATAAAGATGACAGTTAAAGAAAGGTCCCATCTCTATAACATAGTTTTTGTTTTTTAAGTAATTTTGTTTGAATTAATGTGCGTGATCTGCATGTTTTTAATACTTCTTCCTTTTATTCTTGCATGCTTGCTTTTCGAAGACTTGCATTATTTTTACTCTTGCATTTACATTCTCTATTATACAATCTGTGTATCCTGTAGTAACATTTACCATTCATAGTGCATTCCATTCTACTATAAAATATATAAATTCCCTATCTCCTATATTATAATATTATTTCTCACTGATAATGTTATTTTGGTTTCCGATGAACCAATATCCCCATCTCTACCTACCAAGTGGCAATAATTTACCGACAAAAGATTCATTTATTTATTAAAAACTGTCTAAGTCAGATCTACCACTTAGGTTTTTTTTAAAAAAATGTTTAATATCGTTCTTTGTTGTTATTGCATTGTGTTTTTAGTACAATTTATTTCTTTTTACCAACAAGTGTTAACGACAAAATGATATCATATTGTATTTATTTCATGTAACTTTTATTATTATTGCTTGTATCAAGTTAAAAGTTAATCCCAACATTCTTTTTCTCTTCACAGAACCCTGTAATGATTTAAACCTTTATGTATTATTTCTATGTTTTGATTTTTTGTTTGTTTTTGTTTGTTTTAGTTATCAATCTATTCTTGCATATAATAATGGATAACTCTTTATTTGTCCCTTTTGAATTATAATTGCAATTAAAAAGAACAACGACACCTGGAAAAGTCTTGCAAAACTTTTACAAATAAATGTCAAATACATATGCGGGCGAACCCACACCGGAGACTGACCCCGACGACCCGGCACAGCCGTCCTCTGCCGTCTTCCGGATAAAGACATCCGGCAGAGCAGAGACAAAATACTAAGAGTAAAGAGAAGAGCCGCTAGACCTACCCATACCAAGCACCCGACGTATGAGTAGGTCTAGCGGCTCTTCTCTTTGTTCTTAGTATTTTGTCCGTGCCCGAAGTCTTTATCCGGAAGACGGCAGAGGACGGCGGTGCCGGGTCGTCGGAGTCAGTATCTGGTGTGGGTCAGTCCTAACTGCTGTAACTCCTCCAAAATCCCATTGTATGCAAGGAAAGCGAGATAGTATACTTTATTTTGCACAGCTTCCCAACACATCGACCTGCCTTGTCATGAGATGACCAAAGGCGAATGACCCCAAATACTAGCTATACAATATTATTATTAAAACATCGACAAAACAAACCACTTTCATTTTATAAGCCTCAAATATCTCTCATCTCTTACTGTATTCTTTTCCTCATAATGACTTCTTCATTTCATAACTTCTGCATTTCGAGATTTATATTTTAAAAATAAATTTAATGAAACAAAAATATGTTTAACAAAACTTGTCATTTGGTTCCATCAAATAATAATTATGGTATTTATAATATTGAATTTGGTTCTGTTTTATCGAATAATTCACAGCTTTCGATTACCTAATTCAACCATGAATTACCTTACAAAATAATGGGAGCTCAGTGGGACTTATCCTTTTATGGGTTAAATTATCATTATCACCACGCATTGAAACCAGTCTACTGATTTCCTGGATAATCTAACAATCGGCATGACAACGGCACATAGTGTTAAATAACTGGAACTAAGTCCACATCGAACAAAACTGTAACAGGATTATTTACCACGGAGTTCCCATTATTCAACCAAAGCGGAAGTGGACGGTGTTTTCTAATCTTATAATAAGGGGACGTAATCGTTACCCAGACCCTCCATTTTGTAGTCTTTACATTAATTTAGAAATATTAAAAATGATAATTCCAAAACGAATTTTATAAATGATTATTTTCCTGCTTTAGAGTATTTTTCAAAGTAAAGATAATCACTATCGTCTTAAGTATTGAGTCGGATGCCAAAAAAAAACAAACAAAACAGAAGATAATATTACATTAAAAATAAAAAAGAAGTAAAAAACGAATGATAGAAAGAAAAAGAGGAGGGGAATTTATTTTTTTTTTCAAGCAAAATGACATCGCAATAATGAGTATGTATCTAGGGCAATGAATTCCATTATTATTAAATCGCCTCCATTACGTCTTTGGTCAAAAGCGAATCAATTCCATGCACGTGATAATTAAATATCATTACTTACTGCTACCACCATCACCACCCACCATCATGAATGCCATATCACCCAATGCATTATACAAACAGGAGAACAAAAGATATTGAATTCAGTGCTAGAAAGAAAATGACTGCACGTAATCAACTTTTTTTCTTTACACCAAAATGGATAGATTTTAATGTTGTATGCATTGTTACAATTGTGCATACTTTGATTACACGCACTTACTTCTATGAAAAGATATAAATAATAATGTGAAATTGAATGTAAGCTTCAATTTAATTACAAAAACAGATCATTTGATCTGTTTTTGTAATTAAATTGAAGCTTACATTCAATTTCACATTATTATTTATTTCTTCGAGCTTCGAGCAGCCACATTTACATTCTATATAAACATAATTATTCATACCATGAATCATCATATGATTGAAATATCTGATTAAAAAAATGGCGATTGGAAAATAAATTGCATTAGACAGCTATAATTTTCAGTAAATTTAATTTTGTTCGAAACTCCATGATTGAGATTGCCAAGTCCGTTTGATTTTACCTGCGTCTGGTTTGCTGAAATAAATATAAGAAATTTAACCCTTCCTTACCAAATGTAGGAAAATCGTCACATCACATTTGTTACGATGCAAACCAAATGTGTCCAATTCAGATTTGTTTTATAAATCACAAAAATTGAAGAATAATTTGCGTTATATATTTAAAATACTGAATGCCATTTTGTAAAAAAAACTCGTTTTGCTCAACAATGTAGATATAGCGTGATCATAGGCCTACTATAATACTCCAGTCGGCCATGAGCGTGATCCTATTGCTTTTAAAAATGAGTTTTAGAATTTAAATTGTGTGTTGGGTCAGAAAAAAATTTCAGTAAAAATATCGAAATGTTCAGTATGGAGAGAGTTAAAGACCATTCATCAGTTAAGTGTCCGCGTAATCATATTCTTTCTAGACCTGTTTTTTCATAGTTTTATGTTCTCCACTGCATTATTGAATACCATGATATGAAAAAACAACCCCTTATAATATTATTACCCTCCCTGACGTCCCGTTACATTGTTCATTGTATAGTTTATCTCAATTGTTTTCAGTTCTCATAATTTTGGATGTGGGCTACATGGATTGGATGGTTTGTATTGAAATCGGCCCTTCCCGCAATGGCATTATTGTATCTTGTTTATTTTACCAAGGTTTTTAGGCAGGACCCGAGGCAAGTGTGTTCCTCAATGAAAAAAAATAAATTATGATTTAGAAAAGAGAAAAAAAAAAACCCACACACACACACAAAATGAAATGAACACTTGCACATTCGTTAATCACAAGAAAACAAAACAAAAAAAAAAAATCCACAAACAAAACAAAACAAAACAAAAAACAAAAAAAAAAACAAAAAAAACCCCAAAAAACCACGCACAAGTACATATTATATTATACACAGACGATCACACGCAACACGCCAAAGCATTTTCGGGTCATTGTCTTTTAATTTAATGATAGAAACATAACCTCCAGCCGACATATTATGCTCATTTGCAGGTCTGATAACCCAAATCGTCATGGGCTCGTTGTGGTAGGTAATGGAAATACTCTCAAATCAGCACAAAATATTGTTCACTACAGCGATACTAAATCATGCCCATAACTGCGTTCGGTTATCAGTTATCAGACCTACAAATACGCATACGTCGCTTCCAACCATTACCAATCTTAATAATTTATTTAAATCCCCCCGCTGTGCATTGATTTGTTTTGTATTAACATCTACCTATCCGAATCACTGCATTGAATTAATAGAGTCATCATGCACATACATAAACTAGGTAACTCACATTTTAGGCGAATAGACCACCTACCCCCTATTATTGTTTACGTAGCAAAAGCTAACGATAAAATCGTAAGCTTCCAAAAAAAAAAAAAAAAAGGCTTTTTTAACTATAAAATCGTAAGCTTCCAAAAAAAAAAAAGAGGCTTTTTTAACTATAAAATCGTAAGCTTCCAACAAAAAAAAAAGGCTTTTGGTCGAGTCTAACTGCAACCCAGAACCATTTAGTTTCCTTTTTTTTAAATTTAGTTTTAGTTTTGTAGATTAAATTACCCATTAATTGCCCACGACAATTGTTCAGTTCACGACACATAATCGCTGTAGTCTGGTATTGTCCAATAAATTGTTAGAATTTTGTTGTTAGAATTATTCAAACCTGGACCCGTGTATAAACTTGATAAGCCACATTTTCTTGAAAAACGAGTCAAAATTATATTACAAATGAATCATAGTTTCTCTACTATATATTTCAAGTTTGGATATCTAGTGGATAAAAATTGTTCCATTTCATCGAAACACATTAGTTCTACTTATAGTTGATTCCTGTTTTCCGTGTAACTTTATGTTTGATTTTTACAGCAGTATTTGTGTAGGTAATCATAATAAGGTTCATAAATCGGGCCAAAGACAATCATTTGATTATAACTATTTTCCCCTTTTACAAATTAGCACTCGGCCCCTACTGATAACAGGACGTGTTGCCACTTTAATATCTTTCCGCTCTCATTTTCTAAATTTATAAATCTTATAAACGTGGAAAATTGCAAGGGGTTAATAACATTTTTAGATACCTTTCCACTAGATTACTTAAAAAATAACAACTCATCATTCGTTGTAAAAAGTAAGACTGACTTTAAACAAAAACGTAATTTAAATGCACACGTACTTAAGCTTATAATTCTCCACACGCTCCGCAATGCTTTCATTCACTGCATTCTAAATACATAGCTTGTTTAAATCATTTAACTTAATCCATAGAATAATACATATTCTTTTGCTCAAATTCTCTACTATCTACTATACATTTTGCACCCAGATTTCTTTTAGATTTGATTATAAAAGGAGCACGTTTACTCTTCCACAATATAATAATTAATATTTTTGATGCCATTAATTTTATCTCCACGAATTTCACACTTACATTTAAAGGTGAATCTTCTTTCAGCTCCCAAGAAAATTCCCAAATTGAGTCTGAAAGGTGAGTAACAACTTAGAGAAAAAGTTTTATCCGATATTTTTGTTTCATTTAATAATTGGTGTAAACCCCTTAACGATGAGATTTAAATTTTCTCCAACCAGATCAAATAATGATCTATCTCATAATATGCTTTATATCTGGTGGAGCCCAATTCCCATCGCTCTTGGTGAAAACTCTTGGCTTTGAGAAGATATTTAGATAAATGTGACCAACCGTCTCAAAACGATATTATGTCAGGATGAACAAGGTGCTGGAAATTCAATTAATTTATTCTTTGAATAATTGTAAAAAGGAGAGTTGAAAGTTTTACATATTTGGGATACATTATTACATCTGATGGTAAATCCACGCGTGAAATTAAAAGAAGAATTGCTTTAGCAAAGAACACATATAATCAATTAAAGCAAAACATGAACAACCACAACACTGAGATGGCAATAAAACCCCGGGTAATGAAATCATACGTGTGCTTCTTTATGGCAGCGAGTGTTGGAAGATTAAGAAAGAATGTGAACGAAGAATAACTGCAGCCGAAATATGGTTTTATAGACGCATTCTTAGAATCTCATGGAAAGATAAAATAAAAAACGAGGAGGTATTGAAAGAAATTGGAGTACGACCAACTTTGGTAAACACCATCAGAAATAGACAGATAAAATTTCTCGGACATATTTACAGAAAAAAAAACGGAATTGAAAAGATTGTACTTACAGGTAAAGTTGCTGGGAAGAGAAGAAGAGGGAGACAGAGTATAGATTACATTGACAATCTGAACGGGTGGATTGGTGGATGAGGAACAGGAATCGAGCTATTGAGAAGATCTGAGGACAGATATGGTTGGAGGGACATGATCGCCGATGTCTGCAACAGGCATTGGCACTTGATAATGATGATAAAGTTAATGATTAATAAACAGACACAGAGCATGTATACATGACAAGTTTTGAAAAGTTATATCATAACTTTAATGAAATTTTGAGAAAATGGGTCACCCGCAACGTGCAAATAAGTGCACGTCAATCATATAACAAGCGGAAGAATTCAAAAGAAAACGCGTTGGCGCGATATGTCTGTGTTCCACCCATTAAAAATAAATAAATAAATAAATAAATAAATGAATGAATAAATAAATAAATAAATAAATAAATAAAAAATTATGCTATTTTGTGGCGAGAACGATTTTTGACGGATGTCGTGTTCGCCTCGTTTTGAATTTGGCCAGAAGCGTCTGCTTCACTTTTGTCGTCTGCTGTGAGAGAAGAGAACACGGTGATAGGCCTATGTTGGTCTGGGCATCAGCATTCTCAATGTCTAAAGAATTCATCTATTTCGTTCACTCACAGTGAACCATGGTATTTTTTACGGCATTAATTGTCAATTTATTTCTTGAATGTATGCAATCAGCATGCAATGCCAACGATAGCGTTCAGTCCAAAGTCTCAGTCATCAATGTTCAACTCCAGACAACTCACGTGTTTGAGTTGAGTTTGACCACATTTTCATTTTTTTTTATCATTGTGTTTCTTGGTCGTAGGCAAAATTGAATAGATAGATGTCTAAATATTATTAAATGTATAGACTGGATTGTGCTCTCCAGCTTTGTTCGTTTAGCACTGGGGTCAATGTACGAATTCTGTACTTTTTCAATTTTACACACATTTTACATTATTATTATCCAAGCCTAACCAATTTCTCACCCAAACTTCATTCATTCTTCATTGACTTTGACGTCAGGCAGGGATCAGAATTGTGTTTCGTGGCTTGTCGTAATTAAATTGCATACCTGATCTTGGAGTTAAGTTTCTCCAAGTAAAAAGTATCAGTGGGAATAATTTGTATTCATTCATGCAATGATTTGTGATTCCACCCATCAAATGAATTTAGAAGGGTGCCTCAACCGCTCTCAGAGTTCTACCATTCAAAGAATGGTGTAGAATAATTTGATAGATATATCTAGAATACAAGTATGGTGGTGAATGCAGTGCAGAGGTATACCCCAAGAAGATGGCTATGATATGTGGTCCAGTCAACACTATTTCCAGCCAGGTACTCATTTTACACCTGAGTAGGCTGTGAGAATGTGAGTAAAGAGCCTTTTACAAGGACACAACTATGCGCCTAACGAGGCTCGAACCCAGGATCTTCTGATCCGAAAGCGAGTGTCGTACTACTAGTCGTACTAGAGTAGTAGTACGACACTCGCTTTCGGATCAGAAGGTCCTGGGTTCGAGCCTCGTTAGGCGCATAGTTGTGTACTTGTAAAAGGCTCTTTACTCACATTCTCTCAGCCTACTCAGGTGTAAAATGAGTACCTACCTGGCTGGAAATAGTGTTGTCTCTGTCAGCAAAAAAATTGTAATATAGCCTAACAGGTGTCATGACATGTCCCTTCCTACATGTAAAGTGTGGCTGTTGGCCAGGCACCCTTTTGTAAAGCGTTTTAGGCACATTTAATGGATATCGCGCTATATAAAAGCTCAATTTTAAAGCTCAATTTTTAAAGAAGAGATTATCATTACCAAAAAATATTAAGCAACAAACCGATTAACTTAGCTCAGCAGCTCAGACTCAGGTCTGCATCAGAATATTTTATTTTCCCTCTTCAAATCTGAAGGAAAGTCTTGTAGATATCTAGATTAAAAAAAAAAAAAAGGACAGACCCAGGGTAAGTTATCTTTTAGGTTGCGCCACTCTATGAAAAAAATAGAGTGCAGTATTTTCCAATTTGGACACCTGGAATGGCTCTCTCAGCTCTCTCAGCTTAATGACTTCAGTGAGTAATTGTGAAAATAACTGTTGCATATGTTGCAAACACCAGTATCAAAAGTTTTAGATAAAATAATTGTCCATTATACATTTTATTTGTGTGTTTGACCTTAATTTATGGTCCCTAGTCACTTTTCCCAATCCGTTCACCCTGTGTCCAATTGTGACACTGTGTTGTGCCAATTCAGACACCCTCTTGTGCCAATTCGGACACCCCTTTGACAACTGAGACAAATGCACTCTTTTCTTAGTTTGAGCTAAGATGGATGTTAAACGAGCTTACCTTCTTGATGAGAGTGAATTGATTTTGTAAAAATCAAATATCCAGCCTGTTTATTTATGAATTTAAGCGTTAAAAAGAACAGAAAATGTTATGTTAAAATATTGATTAGACGATCTCAAGAATCTATGATGTTATAAATTTTATTTTTGGTAACAGTCTATGATAGTAGGTGCTGTACGCAAGAGGAAACTTCACTCTTAATAATAATTCAAACTGATTGTTTTTACAAAAAAACAATGTTTTATTCCGAAGAATCTTCAAATTACTTAGTAAAAACTTTTAGAATTAAAATTGGAAACAAATAAACAACGACGAGAAAACAGAGCAAATCAAAAAGTTATGTTTGAAGTGCAACAGCTGGATGTCTGAATAGGAATAACCGGGTGTCTGAATTGGAACAACTGGGAGCTTTGGTGGCAAACGTTTTCAAGATCTATTTTAATAAATAAATTATGTAAAGAGACATAGATGCTTATTTTTTGATGTTTTACCGCACAATTTTTGTAAAAATGAGAAAAATCCCCTTTACTTGTGCAAATTATGTTGCAAATGTAACTGTTTTAAATTACTTTTTAAAATGTAAGATGCCTTGCTTCATGACAAAAGCGATGGAGAGAACTCATACCCGATCTTCTGAGTGAGACAAGAATTTTAAGAAACAATTTTTTTAATTAGATGAAATAGAAAAGGACTAAAATTGGCTTATATGTCTCATGCATTTATTTCTGGTTGTGTTAGATCAGAACCCAGCTCTATTTTATAATTCTTATTTTACTTTTAGGAGTTAAAATAGATGGTGAACACAATAGACTGTTCAAATTGGAACACCCCACTCTCGTTGGGAACATATTATTACTCTTTTCTGCAAAAAGAGAAATTACTGGTTGATAATAGATTTTTTTACTGCGCATTTGACAAACGCTATCATTTTCTCTCATTGTTTTGCAGGAAAGGATAAGGCAGATATTGCTTTTGCCATCCACTTTGATCGTTCACGGACACAAGCAGACTTCAACAAACTGATTGACTTCCTTCGCTCTTTGATTGCAACCACTGACATCGATGGAGGCAAAGCTAGATTTGCATTTTATGTCAATGGAAATGTTTTGCCCTATGAGTTGGACAGGTATGTATTTGCAACTGACAAAAATCAGTTTGAGGTGTAGATGAGATTTTTTTTCTGTTCCTTCTTTCCACTTGGCAGTGATTGAGAAGGTGGGTCTGATTGATCTGTGATGACAAGTACTTTGTAATAACCAGCAGAAAGGTGAACACTGAAAAACTTTCAATGAAATCTGAAGCCTTTCCATTATTACCTTTTCGTAAGTATTTTTACGATCTTAGGCTTCTGGCAGCCGCCGCCACTATCAACTTTGCAATATACTAGTGATCTATCCAAAGAGTGGCATGCATCTGCATGCCTGATTAAGGCTATATAGATCAAGAAAAACTAATTCTCAATGAGCCTGATGGGGCAAGATCATTACATAGTAAGTGAATAAATGATGAGGTGTACTTATTTGTTAAAGAGTGTGTCATCTCCATATTCTGAGTTGACGTCTGCATATGATAAATGTGAGAGATTAAAGATGCCTGCCACACGGTACCAATTAATTTCAAGATTTTTAAATAGCCGATTTTAGAAATTAAAAGATACAGCAAAAGTTAATTTCTTTTCAAAAGATCATGGGTGGCTGGATGACTAAGGGCATTTAAAATTGTTAACTGCACTATGATATAAAATATATATTCTTTTTGAAAAAATAAAGTCCCTTTTTGTTTTTTAATCCACAGAATTACATCGCAAGAACAAGCAGAAAAAGCTCTTGAATTCCTAATGACAAAAGCTGATGAAATATTATCATATGCTCCGTCCACCAAATTCGACCTTGTCAAACTACTTAAAGATTCTCGAACTGGTCTGTTTTCAACCAAAGGAGATAGGAAAGATGTACCAAATGGACTTATTATCATCACTGACACAAGTTCAGGTCAAAAAGCTGACCAGGTTTGTTATTTCTATTTACCTTTAACATCATTTGTTTAGGAAATTTGAGATTTTTTTTATCTCATTAGGTTCCAATTTCAGGGTACTGGTGTGATCAACTATGCCTCAAAACGGTAAACTGTCTAGTGACTAAAATTTGAGTTTATATTAAAAATGATGAAACTTCTGTTATTTTTCTTATTTTGATGAGAAGAACGAATATGATATTTTAAAAGTAACAAAAACAAAAATGTTACTTTTCTAGTCATTTTGATTTTAAAATCACTGTTTTGGTATGTGGTTCACCCGCCATATCATTTTGAGATCATGTCACGTATGAATATATATAATTTTTTTTTTTATTTTTTATTTTTGCTGTTGAGCATGATTTAAAGTAGTTATCTTTCTTCCACATTAAAAGAATTGCACATAATGATAAGTTTGCAATAGGTCCAAATAAATCTGATCGCAAAAATAATGCAATTGTGATAAATTGCTACTTTATAATTTGACCTTTTTAATAACACATTTTCAATTCAAAAACAGATTGAAAGTGAAGCTAAAAAAACTGCACTTGCTGGCATTGCTGTGTACACTTTGGGTATTGGGTTGAAAGATAAAGGAGAGATGGAGGAAGTAGCCATTAATGCCGACAATGTATTTGCTTTCTCCGATTATGGTGATCTTGCTGAATATGGAGCTGCTTTGAAAAAAGACATAACAGTTTGTAAGTAGATTATTTTGCTTTTGACTTGTTTTACCAAATATGCTATAGTCATCAATACTATATGGTTGATGAAGGATGACATTTTGATAAAACACAGAATGATCATAGAAGTAAATTAGGATCAGAACAATCTGATGTGAACACCTTTCAAACCCATTATCACAGAAGTCAAAATCTGGAATATGACCAGAACCAAACCTGCATTATTAGAAATGGTTCATTTATTCCCCCAGCTGGTTTTATGGAACCATAATTCCATTTCACACAGTACCAATTGCCTTTTAGCATCTTTTTTGTACTTACAATATCTGCCACTGCCTATTACTAGGTATCTAAGCCAAGGGAGGTAATGCGGGTAAAGTGCCTTAACCAATGACACAACAACGGGACTAGAATTTTCCACGATCATTTCACACAACTGACCACTGATCATGCTTAACATTGCCTGACATTGTGAGTTAACAAGACACTATACCGCTGAGTCATCGATGAAAAGAAGGAGGAAGAGGATGCTTATGGTTGTTGTGGTCTGATGGTCGTGATGACAATGACAGCAGCGGTGATGAAGATGGGAATGAGGATTTGATGATGATGATTAATGATAACAATAATAGATATTGCAAAATTATCATTGAAGTTATGTCAGTTTATTATGCCGTCATTGAAACGAGTGGTTTATTTGACAATGTAGTAATATATGAGAGGGTTGTTTGTAAAAGTAACAATCTTGTTAAATGAGTAAAGTCGATTGTTGTTATGACACAAAGTGGGCTATTATAAGATGGGTTGTTAAGGGAGTGATGACAGTATTATGATGGTTCATACATAAAATGTCATTAAAAACACTCAACTTTTTAACAGTAATAGTCACAGTTACTTTTTTTCTTTCTCTACCTCTTAAAAAATCTGCATCAAGTTTTTCTTAAAATTGCATACAGCACAAGTTAAAGCAAAATTAAAGGCATGAATGAGTTTATGATGGCGATTACATAATTTGCATTAAAATTATTTTTTTTTTATTGATATTATTTTTTTTGTTTGTTTTCATTTCAGTAAACACCAGAGAGCTGCCACCAGAATTGCAAACCACTGAAAAAGTAGTGGAACGTAAGATGTCCAAAACGAAATGAGTATATTATATAAAATTGGTCTAGGATATAGATCTTGCTAATGTCAGACTGAATGTTATCAAGTCTAAGACAAATTGATTATGTTTCAAGAGCAGTGCAATGGCAACGACATTTCCCTTTAAACATTAATGTCACTCATTCAGTGCATCAACATGTATTGTCAAAAGAAAGGTAAGCTGATGCATACAGGTTTGGCCACTCGATTATGGTCAAGAAGACGACGTCCCTATAGCTTCAAAAGATTTGAATAACTTTTGCCATAGAACATTTATGTTAATGTCAGTGTTCACTTATCACAGGTATGTGTAAAATCCTTAGAAATTAATTTTTTCTCTCTTTTTTTAGGTTTGTCATTTGTTTTATTGATGTAACAGGTGGGCGGATGGAGAAAGAATACCTGCACTTCAGTTTTCCCTATCTAGGACATAATAATTCACTCCTACACTTCTCTTTATTTATTTTTTGTGTCTTTTTCAGTTGGAACAGAAATTATACAAAGTAATATTAAATTAATCATGATTATTAACCATGAATTATTTTCAGGTGCCATACTGTAGCTTTTTGTCTTTTGCTTTATTCAGTCACTCTGGTCTATGATTTTTAAAAATGAAAATACAAACAGCCCCTTTGTATTCAACCTTATCATACACCCATCTCATTGATGAAAGATGTTTGATGATCTTGATATTTGATTCCGTAACCAAATCATCTATCCTAATTATTCTAAAGACAAGATTTGTTAGACATCTATATCAATAATAAAGATCATGTCAATTCTGCTTGCTTGTGTATCATAATGTTCCTCTTTCATTTATGGCATGTTGTGAAGTGATTTCTCTCTCCTTTCCCCGTAAAATTTCCCTTTCATTTTATGAAGTTACGTTATCGAAAACTTATGTTTTTTAGTCCAAATTCCTGACCTTGGCTTTTTCTTTTTGCGTTTTAAGATCCTTTTTTTTTCTGTCTCACACTCCCTTTTTTGGCTGTTAGATGTATATATGTTTTGTAGTTGAAGCAAATTCTTTTCCTTTCATTGGCAACGTTCATTATAATTCATTTTCCCTTTTTTATGTATTTACTAATGGTGTAAATGTAACAATGAAGTCTTCCCATATGTTGTAATAATCATAATGTATAGTCTTCACTTATCCATTTTGTTCTCTTATATTTAACCTGATTTTACTAATGGACCCACTATGGATGATGGACTTAACACATCAAGTAACAGAACAGGAAAGGTGGACTCATATAAGGTGAAACTGTTTTGTTTTCAAGTCAGCATTATAAACTTTTTGCTGTGACGACTATCTTTTAAGGTTTTGTCAGTTTTGACTAGATCAAATTTAGATATCCTCTGACTTACGAGAATGTATCTGATTCTCTTGTGATCACTTCTCTCTGACCCTTAATTTCTTTTCTGATATATTGGACAACAAATAATTTGCTCTCGATTTGTTAGATTAATCAGCACTTATTTCATGAATGCACACATTTTCTGTCGTCTAATAGTTTTCTTGACCTGAGACATTGATCATTTAAAATATTTCTTCACACCCTTTGCTGAAGAGGAGATTTGTGTTTACGGCCAATTGTTTACTAATGTTGTTGACGTTGACTGCTATTTTAGTCATAAACAGATGTCCAGATGCAAAATAGGACTGTTCAAGTTAATCAAATTTTTACATTGAAACTAAAGTTTGTTTAACTCAGATATGATAGTTTATCTTTTATTGACGTTTCATCTTGCATTTCATATATTTTTTAATGTCTCACTACCAAGAAACAATTTCTAAGCATAATTTTTCCATATCTGTTTGCGGCACTGAAAATGAAAAGTGTTTTTTTAAAAAAGAATTATCAAGAGTGCTTTTCTTTTTTTTTTCAGTAAAAGCTGAGAAAAAAATACTGAATGTATTGACACATGGTGGTATTAGCAGGCAACGTTTTATCTCAACTTTCAACTCTGATCTTTTCTAGAAGCCTTTTACCTTTGAATGCAGAAGAAAAGTTCAATTTCCATATCTTTCCTCCTATATTTTACCTTCATTCTTTCCTTTCCATCTGGGCTTTTGTAAGAATAAAATTGCAACCTCTGTTCTCTCATTATCATCTGTGGGTTACATAGCTTACAATGTTTGCTCTATCAAGCATGTTTGTGATTTCCCTCTAACAAAATTGATGATATCAAACAGGTAAGGAAGAGAAATAGATTTAAAAAAAAAATCAACAACAAAACAAAAGATAACGTTGTTTCTTTACATATTAATCAATAGCATTTAAGATGTTTCTACAAGAAACTAATTTATTTATTTTTTTCCATTCAGTTATACAAAGTTGTGTGTAGTGTGAATTTTCTCTAACACATAGCAGGGGGAAATTTTACAAAATAACCCTGAAATGATACTTTGTTCATATATTCAACAAAGAGAATGTAAAATGTTGCATTATTGAAAGGGAAACTACCACATTACGATCTCTAATTATTAGTTACTTTCGTTCCTCTCGTTATTACAATGTGTTAAACTAAGTTCATTTTCTTGTTCTAATTTCAATTCAAGGTCGTGTCCCTTTTGGTAGTAATTCATTATTTTGTTTATTATACTTTTTTTCAGGGGGTATATCACTACCTGGCCCTGGTTTAGCAAGTAGGTGCCTTGTTTAAATCATTTTGTTTAATGGGTTGTTAAGGAAAATTATATGTTACATTTTACAATTAATGGATAAACAAATTTAGGAATAGGCTATATATCACATTTCCATAGTTTTTGTTTTATTTCACTGTGCCTCACAATGCTTCAATGATTATTTTCCCAAGCAGGCCATATTAATTCAATTTCCAGTTCATACTAGTCTCAAAGTAGTCGTCCTTTATTGTATTAACACTTCTACAATATCCATCACTGCCCATTGCTGCCTATTTGTTCACGGACCACACTTAGAATTAATTGTCATCGTTTACAGAATAATACACTACTGCTTGGCCACCAGTCACTACTATAGCTCTACAATTGGAGCCGTTTATATAATTTTTTTTAAAGAAGAAAAATAAAAGTTTGATAACACCTCATTGATGTGAATATGATAATTGATAAAGTAAGCACCAAGGATAATGGTCATAATTCATTAACCTTTTTTTTTTTTGTAACTGAGAGGAAATATATTGTGGGTTGGGTCTTTTTATCTTCCATCGTGGGCGGATAGGTCACACTTGCTGTGTCTGTATTCCCCTGTATCTGTTTTCTTCCTCCAGCTTTGTATTGGAATGAGATTACTAGGTTTTCTCCTAGCCCTTGCCAGAGTCCTTGACTGAGAAGGAAACAGCCAAATGTATAGTATTAGTTTTGGGAGATGACAGTTTTTCCTTGTAAATCATTTTTCCCAACTATTATAATTTTCTGTTTTGAATGTAATATTTGGAAGCATTTAACTGTTTTCCTATCAAGCAAAGACTTGAAAGACTGAAACACAGGACATTGGTGGATTGCTCTTGGAATCTTCTGATCCTTAAGTTAACTTTTCCTTACTCTTTCTTTGATGCTTTTGATTGTTGTGTGGTCATGTTTTGATACTCTCATCTTCCCTTTTATTGCCCATTGATGAAGAAAACGACTCAAAACAGAAGGAACAAAAGCTACTTTATTGGCTTGAAGACTGGCTCTGTGATAGAACTCAGGAAGTAGTCCTGTATGTACATGGAAGTGAGAAATGCAATTTTTTATTGAGGTTACTTTAAGGAACTGTCCTTGGTCAACTGTGTTTTCTAATATTCATTAACGACTTAGGAAGAAACATATCAACTCTTACCCAGCTCAAACTGTTTGCTGATGACAGCCTCTTATTTCGAGTCATTGAAACCCAGAATGATGCAGACATATTACATAATGATCCTGACTCACTTCTATCATGGGCACAAACCTGGCAGATGAAATTCCACTCCGAGAAATGTTTTGTAATGTCAATAGCAAACAAAAAACAGCAAATTTATTATGACTATATCAAATAAGCAGTCAGTTATTAAAACATGTGGACACAATACTCTACATGGTATACATGGTATTTCAACAAAACGAAACACTAATGGGACCAACATATTGATAATCTTGTGGCAAAAGCAAACCATATCCTTACCTTCCTGAGGCAGAACCTGTACCAGTATCCCCCAAAGGTGAAAGAACAGGCATACAAGGCTTTAGTCAGAACTGTATTGCAATTCGTATGCACAGTGTGGGATCCTTATCAGCAAGGCCACATCAAGAAAATCGAACAAATTCAAAGGTCAACTTCAAGGTTTGTCACCAACAGTTACTTGCTTGAACCAGGATACGTTACTGAGGCCCTGAAATTGTTGGAGTGGAAAACACTGGAGAGTAGGCGGAAAGAAATACGCCTCCAACTTCTCCACAGCACAGTGCATCCCAACAAAACAGGAATAACTCTAGTACAATATTTCACAAAACAACACTGTTCATTCAGAAGAATTTATCATAGCAGTAAGTTCACAATTTCAACACACAGAACCAACACATATAAAATTAGTTTCTTCCCAAGAACCAACAAGGAATGGAACACTTTCCCACCAGAAATCTTAGATATTACCAACAACAACAAATTTGATCAACTATTAAACATTTATCTTTCAACTCAATAACACAATTATGGAGATAGTCACCACATAATTGTATAAAATCTGCAGTGATGGGTAATTTGCCTTTGGACATAGAGACGTTGAACTTGAACTTGAAAAAGGTCCTGAAATGACCTAAAAGCGTCACAAGTGTTGCAAAACCTTTTTAAAAAAAACAAAAACAAAAACAATAAAAACAAAACAAAACAAAAAACAAAACATAAACCAAAACAACGACAATATGTTAAACTATAGACCTTTTTGATCCCAATTTCATCTCACAAAAATTTTGTGTGTAAATCACATGATTTACAAAATCATTTAATGTCTTCTATCAACCAGATGTATGAATAAATATATATTATATTCATCTCAAAGAAAAAAAACGATTTTTCTCACTTTGAGACTAAATTATTTGGCAAACCCAATATATTTAAGAATATCTGGCTAAGTCGGGCACCAATCACCCTTTGTTACAAAAAGTGGGGTTCACCGTGGCCATGTGGTGTTACTTAAAGTAGCAATGACTATCCCGCACAAATCTTTGGGCCTCTTTTTTGCTTACGAAGTGCCCGAATTTGCGTCAAAATATGGGACGAAGCCGTTTCGTATATGCTATTTAAAAAAATTAATTACGGCGCTGTTTATTGATGAATATGACTGAAAGTTGGCACACAGTTAGAAAAAAGGTCATTTTAGATTATGTCAAGCGACAAAACTCGTGCAATTACCAGAAGATCGTTAAAAATAGATTTTTACTCTTTGGAGTAAAATATTTCTAAAACTACCGGGCGTGGAGGTTTTGTCGCTGACAAGGTAATACATGAACATTTCTTCTTTTTGGTTGTAAAATTTCATATGAATATGACGAGTACTTTTCCCGTATTTTACAAAACACCATCCTAATTTGCTCTTCAAGTTTCAATCTTTTAATCCACTTATTACGCAAGATACAACCAAAGGTCGAAAAAAAATGCCGAAAAAGCATCCCATATTTTCGCGTTTTTTTCCTCTTTGCGGGTCATCCAAATAAATGACACCTTTGAAACTGCATAACTTGTTTATTTATGAATGGATTTTCAAAATTCAAAAACATTTTTACTCAGTGGAGATAGGGCTTTGATTTTAGACAAAAATTTTCCTCAAAAAGAGAAAAAAACATTTTTCATAGTCATTGCTTCTTAAAGTAGCTGATCTGTAAAAGTTCTTTACACGTTGCCTATCATTATTGCCATAGTATTGAAATTTGCAATTAAAATAATCTTCTGTTAACTTACATACCTTTTCATATGTTTCCAGGTTGCTCCGATGCCCAACACGACTTGATATTCGTTCTGGACTCATCCACAAGTGTAACAGAAGCAAATTTTGACTTGATGAAAGACTTTGTCAAAGACTTTTTGTATGAAGCTGAAATAGATAACGGGAATGTAAGAGTGGGAATCGTCATCTACAGCACAGAAGAGCATATTATGTTCCAAATGAATACATATCAGACCAAAACTGATATTTACAATGCTATTGACCTCATGCCATATAGATATGGCAGTACCAATACTGCTGATGCTTTGAAGACGATGAGGTTTGAGATGTTTACAGTGCAAAATGGTGACAGGCCAAATGTTGATAATATTGCTATTGTGGTGACTGATGGTGTCTCTAATATCAACTCGAGAAATACCATTCCTGAGGCAGAGAAAACAAGGGCAGCAGGCATTCACATTTACGCCATTGGTATTGGTTTGACAGACACCAAAGAGTTGGATGGAATCGCCAGCAAGCCCGTGGATGAGAACAGATTTGCTGTACAGGAGTTTACTGAGTTGAGAGACTTGAGGCATAAAGTCTTTTCTTCCCTTTGTAAGTTTGATTCGATTTGCTATTATTGATAATTTTGTTTTCTTTTGTCTTTCTTTCAAAAATGATATCAAAATAAATACCTTCAATAGTGGGCAGGGAGGCACTTACTGTGTCTTCAATCCCCCTATATCTGATTCCCAACATGCTTTCTGTCTTTGTCTTGGAATGAGATTACTTGGTTTTGTCCTGGCCCTGGCGGGATACCATAGCTGGGAGAGAAACAGTCAAATGTATAGTTAGAGTTTTTGGAGATGATATTTTTTGTCTTGTAAATCATCTCTCTGTTATGCACTGTATTATGTTTTGTTTACATATTATATATGATTTGTAAAACATTTGAATGTATTCCTCTTTTTTGGCCTGTACTTGTGTCTGGATGATACTTATAGGTGATCTCAAACTAAGTACATTGGTGGTATGGTCTTGGAATCTACATCTGATCCCTATTTGTTCCCCGTTCCCCTGTGTCTTACTTTCTCTTGGGTGCTTTAATTGTAATTCTAGAACTTTTTACTATCCCATTTTCTGCCTTTTTACTGGCGCTGCTATGACCTTAATGTGTTACAAGCGCCGTAAAACCCTTAAAAACAAAATCAAAAACATATATGATTTGTAAAACATTTGAGTGTATTCCTCTTTGTTTGGACCTGTTCTTTGGTGTCTGGATGAGACTTTTAGGTGATCTCAAACTAATGTCTTTGATAGTGTGCTCTTGGAATCTACACTTTTTTCCTATTTGAACAAATTCCCCTTTATCTTACCTTTTCTTGGTTGCCTTAATTGTAATTCTAGCACTTTTTACTCTCCAATTTTCTTCCATTTTACTGGCGCTGATATGACCTTAATGTGTTGCAAGCACCGTAATACCCTTAAAAACAAAAAACCAAACAAATGATCATTACTGTATATTTATTATATTTCCTAAATTATTCATCGTTAGGTCTCAAGCTCTGTTAGTGTCATGATATGCAATCTTGTCCCTAGAAAAAAAATTGTATCAATGAACTTGATAATCCATTGACTTCAACTTGATGGAATATGCAATGTGTGATACTTTGTAGATAGTTTTATATTAGGCAGTTGTTGCCTGTAACCGAAGATCACATTGAAAGAAGAATCATTGAGGAAGAATCACTCTAAAAGGAATCAAATCATTTCTAATTTTGATAAATATCTCTGAGATCGATCCAATAAAATAGAATGTCTGATGACACTTGATAAGCAGTCATATTTTGAAGGTTAAAGTGTTTACAACTAATTATATTTCACCATAATGTGCTTCATAATTCATTTGAATATTTTATAGACCACATGGAACCAAAACATCCATTTTTACTAAAATATGAGATTCTCATGTTAACCATCCTTTTCATACTAAAATATGAGATGATAAACTCAATGTTTGGCACAGGAAGAGATGTTTTAGACCAATTTATAATGACTGTCCCTTTTTTGGCTACTGATCACATGATCACTGGTCTTTCACAAATATTCAAATATTGAAATATTGCTATCTCTAATCTGTTAAATTAATTCTTACTAATTTATTTGATTCCAAAGCTGGTTTTAGTTGTAATATTAAACGGACTTTTGTATCTTTTACAGGTGTGACTGCTAGACCTCCTATGTTAACAACCCCTAAGCCAGCTGAACTAAGAAGTAAGTGATAGGGGCATAATTTGATTCTTAATGTTTTGAATTCGCAACTTTCTCACAAAGAATTAATAGTCAGAAATCATTGATTTAATTTAAAGCCGTTGTTTTTCTTTTTTTTTTTTTATCATAGGAAAATGAAGTCATATAGGTATGGAAAATGATACTTAAGAATCGTTTAAACCTACATCCATGAGTTTTAATAATGAAATGTTTGCCAACAATCAATAAATGGATTTTTAAAACCTGAAAATTATTAACATCTAGATCAGAGACTGTAACTCAACTAAGCTTGATTTGACTTAAGTGTGATTGATGCCAAATTTATTGGGTCAGTAAAAAGTTTAAGGAATGTACACAATATGCATCTAACTGATGTCAAATGTTTTTGGTATAGAGATGTGAAATTTGTGATCATATTTAGTGATGCTACCAAAAAACATTCTGCATTTATATGATAGCAAGCAAACTATGTGAAAATAGATGTGAAAAAAAGGAGTTGGAAGTAAAAATAGATGCCTACTCTGAACATAAACCGTCTTCGTAACTCCTCAAAAAAGACGGGACATTTAACTCTTAACAATTGGGTTAAGGTTTCTACTCTAATCTGGCATTAAAGCTTACCCTTAGATCACGTAAGATTGGCTACAAAAACGGCTCATGATTAAAACCATTTGTGCTTTAAAATAAATTCAGTCTATTCCTAAAGGATTATGGCAGCATGACATTTTACATATTTTTTGTTGAATTAAAGTATACCTTCCATGCAAGAGAGCTATCTCACCTATGTAACACTTTCAAAATGATTAAACTATCATACAAGCGGGAGCAGGGTCCAATGGTTTTCTAATATGATAATGACAGGAGTTATTGTAGAATAATGAAATTTGGACAGCATTTGGAAGAATATTTTTGAAAACACCATGCAAATTTTCAATACAATCAGGTTGCACCAGTCACCACACCCGTTGAAATTGTACACAAGATATGGTCAAGCATGGTCAAGCAGAACACCAGCAATTCACCAAACTTAGTCCCCTCTTTCTGTTTATAATCTTAAGAAATCACCCAAATAAATTAAGGGCCCATTATTTGTCACATTTCTATCAAGCATTTTTGAGAGGTGGCATAAAAGTATGGGCATAGATATATGTGCCAAGTAACAAAGTTCTGACTTTTTTCCTCCACAGTCGGACCAAAAACTTCTTTAAATCCCCTGGTAGTGGTAATTCATTATGGAGATTGTTTCTAATATATCGAAATTAATTGCCATCACAGATATTGAAGACCTCTTAAGTTCTGACTTGTATTGCTAATTGCTAATAGTGTTAGTAATTAGATGAATACATTATTTGATCATTTAATTTCAAGTGGATAACTGGTGTGTTTTACAGAAAACTATGATTCCTATTAATTGTGATATCACCTACACATCTTTAGTTTTGGGAGTTAAAATAGATATTCCTGGTAATATTTTTTCCCAAAGCAATGCCTATTGAACCCCGTGTGGTGTCCGGGGTCCCTCAACTGAGAGGGTCAAGAATAGCCCAACGCCAAGCCAGCGTGTCGTAAAAGGCGACTAATGGTGTGTGATTCCCCCATCTTTGAGTCACCTGGTCCTCCAGGTTGGGGGTTGGCAAAGGGTTAACACCCCTTTCCGTTAAACCCAAACCGTTACAGAAACACAGACAGACAAACTAAATCCTTTTTTTAGCTTGGGCGACCGAAGAGTTTCTGGAATTACAGAATTTATGAAGGACAACAGACAAAGCCGAAAGGACTCTGCTGACCCGATGACGTCTTCGCCAAACAAGCAGCTTCGAATTGCGTCGTGGAACGTTCGCACCATGTATGAAGCAGGAAAAAGCTCTCAAGTTGTGACTGAGATGAGAAGATACAGGCTGCATATACTTGGAGTAAGCGAAACCCACTGGATACAATCCGGACAGAAACACCTCAAGTCTGGGGAGAAGATTTTATATTCAGGGAGAGGGGACGGGATTCATACACAGGGAGTAGGAATAATTCTAAGCAAGTTTGCCCAGAAGTCACTGAGAGGATGGGAACAATGCGGAGAAAGGATCATCATGGCGTCTTTTACAACACGGAGTAAGAAGATCAGCATGAACATTGTACAGATCTATGCCCCAACAAATGATGCAACAGATGAGGACAAAGATACATTTTTATGGTCTGCTACAACAAGTCATTGACAAGTTGCCAAGGAAAGACATCAACATATTGATGGGAGATGCTAATGCAAAAGTGGGACAGGATAACGTAGGCTATGAAGGTATCATGGGACGTCATGGCATGGGAGAATTGAATGATAATGGAGAGAGATTTGCAAATTTCTGTGCATTCAACAGTTTGGTGATTGGAGGATCAGTGTTCCCCCATAAGAGGATCCACAAAGCAACTTGGGTCTCACCAGATGGTGTGACAGAGAATCAGATTGATCATTTTTGTATCTCTCGTAGATTCAGACGTTCATTGGAAGATGTGACAGTACGGAGAGGGGCAGATGTTGGATCAGACCACCACCTGCTATTGGCAAAGCTTAAGCTCCGACTCAGAAAGCACGGGGCCAGATCACATACAAGAAGAAAATTCGAGGTGAATGCACTTGATGGGGAAAAGAATGAGGAATTCAAACTACAATTGAGTAATAGATTCCAACCTCTTACTGAGGACATAGATGTAGAGTCACATTGGGCAAAGATCAAGGAAGTCTACATAACAACTTGCCACGAGGTATTGGGGGTAAAGAAATCGGAACATAAAGATGGATAAGTCCAACCACCTTGGACCTTATTGAAAAGAGGAGAACAAGGAAGGAACAAGTGAATGCAAGCCGAAAAAGGGCTTCAAGACTGGATGCACAAGAGCAGTATCGAGCCATAGCTAAGGAAGTCAAAAGATCTGTGAAGAAAGACAAGGAAGCATTCATGAACAGACTTGCAGAGAAAGCAGAAGCAGCAGCGACTGGAGGACACATGAGGATCCTTTATCAAACTACCAAGACACTTGCTGGAAAATATGGGAAACCAGAGGTACCAGTCAAAGACAAAGATGGGAAAACTATTTTTGGAAAAGAGGCTCAATCTGAACGATGGAGGGAACATTTCAACTGCCTTCTGAACAGACCACCACCAGACAACCAGCCAGAAATTTTGCCTGCAAGGAATGAGCTACCAATTAGCTGTGATCCACCATCGATAGCAGAGATTGTGGGTGCCATTAACAAGATGAAAAGGGGGAAAGCTGCTGGACCAGACCAGATTCCACCGGAGGCTCTAAAAGTTGATGCGGAAAGAAATGCTGAGGCCCTGCACCCACTATTTGAGAGAATCTGGAATGACGGGATATTCCCAAAGGATTGGAAGGAAGGACATCTTATCAAGCTTCCAAAGAAAGGGGACCTCAGTAATTGTAATAATTATCGAGGCATCACTCTTCTTTCTATCCCAGGAAAGGTTTTCAACCGTATTATTTTAGAGAGAATTAAGAATGTAACAGATGCTAAACTGCGGGACGAACAGGCAGGTTTTCAGAAAAACCGTTCAACCACCGACCAGATTGCCTCTCTGCGAGTCATAGTAGAACAGTCTATAGAATGGAACTCTCCTCTTATTGTCAACTTTCTGGATTACGAGAAGGCTTTCGACAGTATTGACAGAGCAACATTGTGGAAAATTCTGGCACATTATGGACTCCCTGAAAAGATAGTAAACCTCATTAAGGAAATGTATGAAGGATCAAGTTGCAGGGTTGTACATGAAGATCAGCTTACTGACAGCTTTGAAATTAAGACTGGTGTCAAGCAGGGATGCTTGCTCTCACCATTCCTGTTCATCCTTGCCATTGATTGGCTAATGAAAGAAACCTCCAAAGGGAGAAGAAATGGGATACAGTGGACCCCCTGGACACAGTTGGATGATCTGGATTTTGCAGATGATCTGGCTCTTTTGTCCCACACCCAGGACCAGATGCCAGCAAAAACCACAATTATAAACAGCCTCTCGGAATCAATTGGTCTAAGAATTCACCCTGCAAAGTCAAAGGTCTTGAGGATAGGTACGCGTCAAAGGGAGCAGATCAAAGTAAAAGATCAGGAACTCGAAGATATAGACACTTTCTGCTATCTCGGAAGTATAATTGACAAGGATGGAGGCACGGAAGCAGAGGTGAAAGCACGAATAGGAAAGGCACAGGCTGCATTCACATCTTTGAACAGAGTTTGGAGAACTAAAGATATCTCCCTTCAACTAAAGCTAAGACTTTTCAACTCAAACGTGAAGTCTGTCCTACTGTATGGATGTGAAACTTGGAACGCATCACAGGCATGTATAAGGAGGGTACAGATTTTCGTAAACAGGTGCATGCGTAAGCTACTCAGAATAAAATGGATGGATAGAATAAAAAGTGAAGAAGTATGGAAAAGAACACAGCAGAAACCAGTGGGAGAGGATATAGGAAGAAGACGATGGAGGTGGATTGGACACACGCTTAGAAAGAATGACTCAACTATAACAAAGAAAGTATTGGACTGGAACCCTCAGGGCAGAAGATCAAGGGGAAGGCCACGAGGAACATGGAGAAGAATTAAAGAAGCTGATATACAGAGAAGTGGTAAGACCTGGAATGAGATAAAAAAGTTGGCTCAGGATAGAGAAGGATGGAAACTGTTTGTCTGTGGCCTATACCCTGACCCAGGGTGAAAAAGGCAATGATGATGATGATGATGAATGCCTATTGAATTTTTTTACTTTTCAGGTTGTTCGGATGCTCGTCATGATTTGATATTTGTCTTGGATTCCTCCACCAGTGTGACTGAACCTAACTTTGATTTGATGAAAGACTTTATCAAAGACTTTTTGTACGAGGCTGAAATTGACAATGGCAATGTAAGAGTGGGAGTCATCATCTACAGTACAGAAGATCATGTCATGTTCCAATTAAATGAGTACCAGACTAAAGCTGACATTTACAACGCTGTTGACAAAATTCCATGGAGATATGGCAGTACTAACACTGCTGATGCCTTGAAGACCATGAGGACTGAAATGTTCACAGAATGGAATGGAGACAGAGAAGGAGTGGACAACATTGCTATCGTTTTGACTGATGGTGTATCTAATATCAACTCTAGGAAAACTATTCCAGAAGCAGAGCAGGCTAGAGCAGAAGGAATCCATATCTATGCCATTGGTATTGGTTTGACAGACACCAAAGAGTTGGATGGAATCGCCAGCAAGCCAGTGGATGAGAACAGGTTTGCTGTTCAGGAATTTTCTGAGCTGAGAGCCTTGAGACACCAAGTTTTTTCCTCCCTCTGTAAGTGATGCTCTCTGATGCTGAATAATGATTTTGCTTTTAATCTTCCGTTTTAAATAACATGACTTAATTTTACTAGTAAATAACTGAATTTGTTAGAACTCTTATAATTAGAAGTTTCAATCATATTGCTGTGATAGAAGTTGACATTGTAAAAAAAAAATTGTTTGATTCTTATTTTTTCCTTCTCTGTTCCAGGTACATCTGCTGCTCCAAAAGTTACACCACCAGCTCCTAAACTTGCCAAAATCAGTAAGTTAAAAAATAGCAATTTTTCCATTCTTATCTATACTTAATTCGACAGAACATATTCATTGAACCTCACATAGTTATTCTTAATTTAGAAAATGCACTATTTAAATGTTGTTAATTATTTACTATTTATTAATCTTAATACTGAGAGTTTAGAGTGCCCTCGTGGTTTGGTGTTTCTTCTATCCATTTATATCCATTTTCCTACCATGGTGCTCTGCCGTGGAATAATATTTGGTACCGCTTTGCCATGGCTGTAGTCTTACATTAAAAGGGTGACAGTCAAATGCATGTTTTGTTGAAGGTGATAGTTTTTTTCCTCTCATCTTTCCACATAATACTATGTAATTTTTATAATTTATTGAGTGCATTCCTTTTGTCAGGAGCTCTGTCTGTATTAGGATGGGAAAGTAGTCTGGACAGATTTCTCTTGACTCTACCCTTTTTCCCTATTAGAACTAGCCTGATCTTCTGATTTTTTCCATCTTGATCCTATATCCATGATCCTTGTCATTTTCCCTTCACTATATCTTCTTTTTTTTACTGGTGCTGAAAAACATAAAGATGTCTCAATATGAATAAACTGATTCTGAGTATCCCTCTCACTGGAGGTGTTATTCTCATATTATTCGGAAGAGGGAAGGTTTGGAATTTTGAATTAGTTCATGTTGTATGTTTTCTTCAATTATGCGGCATTGTTTGGAGTAAACAGCTTTGTGAAACATTGTGCAGATCTTTTTTGCATCTTATTGTCAATGCGTATTTTGTTGAACGAATTCTATTCCATGTGTTTGTGCTGTTAAGGAGTTTACGGGGCTTGCAACACACTTAGGTCATCAGCGCCAGTAAAAAAGAAGAAAATGGGATAGTCAAAAATTATAATTAAAGCACCCAAGGAAAGGTAAGTCAAAGGGGAATTGGTTCACATAGGGAACAGATGCAGATTCCAAGATCATACCATCAATGTACTCACCTAACTGTCTCTCCAGACACCGGCACAGGACATCACTAAAAGGAATAAACTCAAATGTTTACAATACCTGCTCAAATTTTAAAAAGATATAACTGTGCTTAACAGAGAGACGATTTACAATGAAAAGAACCCAAACTAACACTATGCATTTGACTGGTTCCCTCTCAGCCAAGATTGGCAATAGTCAGGACAGAAACAAGTAATCCCATTCAAAGGCAAAGACAGAAAGTAACTCAGTAAACAGTAAATGGGGAGGTAGACAACTGCAAGTGACCTTCTGCCCACTGTGGCGTAATTCAATATGGGTCTCAAAAGACTCTTTTATGGATCTTAATGTATTTATGTGGTCTTTGAAGCAGCAGGAAAGAAAATGCATATGTTTTATTTGCCTTGTAAACAATATAGGCACCGTTGGTGTTTGTGTGATTTGGAATTCAAGGCACTTTATATGCTCCTCCCCCCCCCCCCCTCCATCCAACTTCAGCATTTATATATTGCAATATCCTCTAAACCTTTTCAACATGCTTTACGAGGGGTTGCAAGCCAACAGCAACACTTAGGACAAGAAATGTTGCCTGTAAGACCAAATTACAATTTTCCGACAGCAACAATGCTATTAATGGTCAGATACTTATTTTACACCTGAGTACGATAAGAGAGTGTAAGTAAAGAGCCACTTTCTAAATACTCAACTATGCGCCACTGAGAGCGTGGGACTTGGGTCCGACTGGACCAAATATGAGTGTCATACCACAAATCCAAATAGCCGCACAATTGACTCTTTCTGAATAATGATAAGAATGTTGTTAGCAGTTAAACGTGATCTTTTTTTTCTTGCAAGTCATTGATATGATATTGCATTTTGATGCTTTAAATTTCATAAACCATTTTGGTTCCCTATGCATCTTTGCATTCATAAATCTTAGTAACAATGATTCCCTATTTTTTGACTCTTATCACACAGGTTGCTCTGATGCTCGTCACGACTTGATATTTGTCCTGGACTCCTCTACTAGTGTCACAGAACCCAATTTTGACCTGATGAAAGACTTTATTAAAGACTTTTTGATTGAAGCTGACGTTGACAATGGCAATGTGAGAGTGGGGGTTCTTATCTATAGTACAGAAGAACATGTCATATTCCACCTTAATGAGTATCAGAGTAAAGCTGACATTTACAATGCTGTTGACAAAATTCCATGGAGATATGGCAGTACCAACACTGCTGATGCCTTGAAGACTATGAGGACTGAAATGTTCACAGAATGGAATGGAGACAGAGAAGGAGTGGACAACATTGCTATCGTTCTGACTGATGGTGTATCTAATATCAACTCTAGGAAAACTATTCCAGAAGCAGAGCAGGCCAGAGCACAAGGAATCCACATCTATGCCATTGGTATTGGTTTGACAGACACCAAAGAGTTGGATGGAATCGCCAGCAAGCCAGTGGATGAGAACAGATTCGCTGTACAAGATTTTTCAGAGCTGAGAGAATTGAGGCATCATGTTTTCTCTTCCCTGTGTGAGTTGAATGTCTTTTATTATGCATGTTTGCCAGAATGTTTTTGATATTATGATCCTGAAATATTTTTGTTCTCCTTTTTTGATGAATTGAATTATTTCTGTGCTTTATATATTTTTGTTTATATGTAAGAATGATTTTGTTTAGGACTTGTAAAATGCTTAGAGTTTGTTTTGATGGGATGAAGTCCCATATTATATGAATACCGTATAATGTTTTGAAAGTTCATATGAACAAAGAAAAATCTGCATTAAAAAAAACAACAATAGTGTTTATATGCAGCAGTTTCCTGCCCTTAGGCTTAAGTTGCAGTTCAAAAGTCTACATTCTTGCTATCTCTTCTATCTGCCTTACCATTTGTACTTTCCATGTGACCTTGTGCTCTTGTTCTGGACTGAGACCATTTGGTTTTGCTTAAGATATACTCATCATGTCTTGGTGCGAGGTAAACAGAAAGATTTGTCGTTATGGCATTTGCGCTTTTTAAAATCTTGTAAATAAGCTCTCGATTATATGTTGGTTATTTCCATCATAATTTTTTTTCTTTATTTTTTACATGCTCCATATTTTGTAACCATTTCAGTGGTTCTTCCAAGACAATCTCAATGTGGGACTCTAAAATGGTTTCAGACTAGCCACAATGATATATTTGCTGTTGTATTTGCTCTGGCATATGCTGAATTGGTCCACCATTGTCTTGCTGTGTCTTAACAGCTGGAATACTTCTTAAAAGTTCTTTTAAGTTAGTATTGTCTATCTCTATTTGTCATTAGAGGATTGTATATAATTGTGCAGGACATTCAACGAATCTGCATTTCTTTAGATATAATTGTCATTCGTATTTTTTCATTTTCTTGATAATATTTTTGAACAGGTTCTTCTGAAGCGCCTCGGCAAACAACAACCACAACTATAAAGCCACCTCAACGCATAAGTAAGCCAATTATAATGATAATGATTATGATGAAGATGACGATGCCAACAATGATGATGATGATGATTATGATGTTTGTGTGATGATGACAATAATGATAATAATAATAATAATAATAATAATAATAATAATAATAATAATAATAATAATAATAATAATAATAATAATAATAATAATAATGATAATAATGATAATAATAATGATAATGATAATAATAATAATAATAATAATAATAATAATAATAATAATAATAATAATAATAATAATAATAATAATAATAATAATAATAATAATAATAATATTAGTAAAAATCTAAAATAATAATAATAATAATAATAATAATAATAATAATAATAATAATAATAATAATAATAATAATAATAATAATAATAATAATAATAATAATAATAATAATAATAATAATTTTTATGGTAATAGTAATAATAATACTAATGATTGATTTTGCGCGGCATGTGACATAATAATAATTACAGCAATAATTATAGTGATAATAATAATTATAAATTCTAAATCCAAAATTTTCACTGATGACACCAAAATTTATGCACCAACTTTAGATATTTAATATATCTTACAAAATGATGTAAATTCACTACACAATGAGTCTGAATATTGGCAACTTTATTTCATTATTACTAAATGTAGAATGCAGCACAGTGGTAGGTTTAACCCATCATTCTCCTATTACATAGGTGACAAAAATATGACTGTTATGCCAACTACATGCTCAGAAAGGGACTTGGAGATTATCTTTGATAATAAATTGTGTTTTTATGAACATATATGTGATTGTATAAAAAGAGCAAACAAGCTTGTAGGAATTATAAACAGAAGCTTTAGCTATCTTGATTTAAAAACGTTTGTCCAACCTTATGAGTCTATATAAGACCTTGTCTAGAAATAGTATTTGGAGTCCCTTATTTAAGTGACAGTCTGTTAACATTGAGAACGTACAAAGATGCGCTATAAGACTTTACCCGACATTCCACATCTCTCCTATTTAGAAGGATTAAAGTATCTAAATTTGCCTTCACTAAAATATTGTAGAAAAAGAGGTGATCTTATTCATATATATAGACTCGTGTATGGTTCTTACAATGTAGATTTTAATGATTGCTATTATTGTCTTATGTATAACAATTATTTGAAACTCTTGAATGTATAAGTCGGACATACCAAACGAATTTAAATAGAGTAAATTATATTACGAATATTGAACGTGACACTTATTTATGCATTAGATATTTAATTCTCAATATTTCGATTAATTGACTTTGAATACTAATTATATCATTGATAAATTGTTTCTATGCACAGAGCATTTAAGGGGTTTTAGAACCTTTAAGCTCTAAAACGATTCAATACGATACTATATTGTGATAATAATGATAATAGTTGATCCTATAACAGTTTTGTGCCATATGAATAACCATTCTTATTCTAAGTATTCAAAATTCTGAAAATAATACCAAAAAAGTTAAGCAACTGTTAAGATATCATATTGTTATCAAAATTTATTAAGCTATCAAAGACCAGTGTAATATCTTTTAGGTCTCGATAACGGAGGATTTCAGTTTATCCACATGGATATGATTTTAGAGAATTATTCTACCAATGTTTAGGTATTTACATTTTGATTTGTTACATGCAGACAGTAAAGCCATTTAGAGTTGTTTTTTTTTTTCATTTTTGGTCAATCAATAATTTTTTTCTCCAGGTTGTTCAGATGCCCGTCATGACTTGATTTTTGTCCTGGATTCCTCTACCAGTGTGACGGAGCCAAACTTTGACTTGATGAAAGATTTTATCAAAGACTTTTTGTATGAGGCTGAAATTGACAATGGCAATGTACGAGTAGGAGTCATCATCTATAGTACAGAAGATCATGTCATGTTCCAACTAAACACGTATCAAACCAAAGCTGACATTTACAATGCTGTGGACGATATTCCATGGAGGTATGGCAGTACCAATACTGCTGATGCCTTGAACACTATGAGGACTGAAATGTTTACAGAATGGAATGGAGACAGGATAGGGGTTGATAACATTGCTATCGTGTTGACAGATGGCGTATCTAATATAAATTCTAGACAGACTATTCCCGAGGCAGAGCAGGCTAGAGCAGAAGGAATCCACATCTATGCCATTGGTATTGGTTTGACAGACACCAAAGAGTTGGATGGAATTGCCAGCAAGCCAGTGGATGAGAACAGATTTGCTGTGCAGGAATTTTCTGAGTTGAGAGTGCTAAGACATCATGTGTTCTCCTCTTTATGTAAGTTATAGTTTTTTGTTTAATTTATCATTATTTTAATGTATTATTATTTTTTTTTTTGGGGGGGGGGGGGTTACTTTCTGTCTTGATTATTCAAAACAGTAGCAGTGTATCAGATATTGTATTTTATATTAGATTTGTCAATCGCATACAAAGCATAATATATTCAGAAAGAGCTGTCCTTTAAGTTTGCTCTGATTTAATAAATTCTGTTTTATTCAATATTAATTTCAATAGAAAAGGGATATATCTAGACTTTTTAAATCTTAACATATTATACCATGTCATATTATATCATATCCTATCATTTATCATTTCATATCAAATAATGTCATATATCATTTCATATCATATCTTATCATATCATACATATCATATCATATCATACATACATATCATATCATATCATATCATATCATATCATATCATATCATATCATATCATATCATATGTATCATATCATATACGTTACATCATATCATATTATGTTTAATGATGAGATAGTTCAATCAAATTTTAATGCCCTAATATAACTAGTGGTTAAGTCTAAATTATGAGTATTTAGTCTATATATTTGAAAATGATTAGAACTTTATTTATGATTGTCGATGATAGTTATTAAATAATTTAGACCATAGCATATAAAGCACAATGAAAACATGAAGTACTATACATTCTCTGAACTTATATGGCCACATAAATAACTTGTCATACATATTCAATTGATGGAGTATAAAACAGTTAAGTTTTCCATGTCTTATGTAATAATCATTCATCAAAGTCATAATACTTAGAAATATTTTGTATTTGGGCTTTAAAGGGAAGCTTATTACATTTTATAATCATTTCTTTAAATGAAATAATTTTGTTCTAATCTTTCTCTAGGAACCAGTCAATTAGATGTTATATTTACCACATTTAGTGAATTGGACAGCAGAGTAATCAAACTAGCAATCAAACAGGATTTGAATATAAAAAAGACTAAGTAAACACCAATTGTGGTGCAGACATGTTGCTTGTCCTTAATACAAAAGAAAATGTTGGATTATTGTCATTTTAACATGATTAATCAGATACATCCTCTGGCTTCAGGTGTAAGAATAGACCATGAAATTATACTCCATTAAAAAAACCCCATCGTTTGTGACATCAGTTGACATGTTTTAGATAGATAAATGATTATTGTATGGAACATAATGTCTATGGACTATTGTGTTCACTATGTATACTTAGCCTCTTTCTGAACATTAAAGAAGCATAAAATGAGTCTTCACTTATTTTGTTGTTGTTGAATATAATATTGTAATGTATTAAAAGTGAAACACGTAATTTTAAAGAATTATCTATATAAAAAACGCGCCGCTCTTTGTCAGATTGTATCTCTTAACTCTTCATTAGTTTACTTTCAAATTCAAAACACAATTAAAACAAATCCTTATATCTTTATAAACAATTAAAATTTTATGATTATGAATTGAGACACAAAAAAGATACAATGATTTTTCTAAACCGTGTTCAGAATTACAATAACAAAGAAAGATGATGCAACATTGCTGAGAGTAAAATGGTGATTGTTATAACGTTGAGAATTAAGATCTGTCGATAAACTCAATCAACTTTATTACAACTCAATAACACGACAGACTTTGTTAGAAGACAACATGAACACCCCACAGAAAAATAACTCTTCTCCCATGGAACATATCATAATACTATAATTAATGTGTGATACATCCATACATCAAAACTAGAAACAATGTTATTACAGTGATTATCTTAACTTTTGTTGCCATTTTTAGCAAACATTAATTATGTCACCATAAACGTGATTTTCATCATAATTCTCCTCATCACGGAAGAAATCGTAGCACATTCAAATACCAATGTTGATCCATGGATTACTATATTAGCACTTTATTAGCATCACCGTCCTCTTTAATGACGCAACATAGTTTCTTTTTCCAACTTGAAATGCACTTCCAAATTTCCTCAATGGTTATCTCCTCCCAGCATAAGATAATTCTTTCTCTTTGGTTTCTTCTGTGAATGCAGATGTCTGTCCACTATTAACCTCTGTCAAAGAATTCCAAATTGCATAATCCATTGGATTCAGGTTGGGTGATTGAGGCAGCCAGTCGTCTTTCTCCCTGAAATGAATATTATTACTCTGAAAAAAGCTTGTGTTCTTTTGCTCATATGGGATGTAGCACCATCTTGTTGAAAAATTAAATCCCTTCTTTGATATGTGTTCTCAGTTCTACAAGCATTGTAACAAGTGTCTTCTTTAAAAAAGAATTACAACTCATAAATGCCACAATAATGTGCGACTTCTTTTTGCCGATATCAAAATTTTTAGGTGGTTTTACAAAATTTTATATGATTTTAGATAAATTTGCATATTGCATACTGTTTTAGCACATTCATTTCTTAGCTTTAAGAAAAGACATTTTTTAAAGGCTTTTCATTCCTATAGGATGCCACATGCCGTACAAACACAATTATTAGTATTGACAATAAAAACTTGTAAAAAACAATTTTGGTGTGTCTCTTAAATAAAAGTAAAAAGAACAGTTGCAAGGTCAGAATATGGGACCGGCGACATTTTGAAGTTACTTGATGGTGAAGCATTGTTTTCTTCCAATATTACAATGTTATTTCAAATGTGGCACTGTGCTGCCTATATTTGAATTGTTATTTTTATTATTGAAGAAATGCTATGGGATAAATAAAGATAATCCAAGTTACTAAATTTGATAGCTTTTCGTTCAGGTTTAATATGATTTGTTTCATAACATACAGAAATGACTCTCTCCAGGTTTTGCCAAATTATGCCTTTATTTATATTATTTCAAAAAATAAATTAAGTTAGACATGTTTGCTGGCTTACATTTAAATATGTCAACTGATAAACACTTTGTTTTCTATATTGAATTAATTTGATTTCAGGTTCAACTCCCGCTCCAAAACCTACAACTCCTGCAGCAACCATTAAAGCTGTAGTTAGTAAGTGAACCTTCTATTCTACATTAAAAAAAAACAAACTATTTTTAAATCTTCATATATAATTAATATCAAATTTAATCTTTACAAGACAGTATAGAGTTGCCACATAATTTAAAGATTTTTTTTTTGTCAGAAGACCCCATCTGATTCATGTCATGATCCTTGAGAGATAAACTAACGACGAAAGAAGGAGATTTGTTGTCTTGTTTAGTTATTACTTTATTTACAAACTGATAAGAAACACTACTCATTGTGTTAAAATTTTTTTTTAAACAGTTCATAATCACCGCATAAATGAATATGTCAAATGTCTAATTCCATTAGATATGGAGAAAATTTGAATTTATTGCTTTTTGCTCCACAAGGTTGTTCAGATGCACGGCATGACTTGATATTTGTACTGGACTCCTCTACCAGTGTCACAGAACCCAACTTTGACTTGATGAAGGATTTTATCAAAGACTTCTTGTACGAGGCTGAAATTGACAATGGCAATGTAAGAGTGGGAGTCATTATCTACAGTACAGAAGATCATGTCATGTTCCAACTAAACACATATCAAACCAAAGCTGACATTTACAATGCTGTGGATGATATTCCATGGAGATATGGCAGTACCAACACTGCTGATGCCTTGAAGACTATGAGGACTGAAATGTTTACAGAATTTAATGGAGACAGAGAAGGAGTGGACAACATCGCTATTGTGTTGACTGATGGTGTATCTAATATCAACTCTAGGAAAACTATTCCTGAAGCAGAAACGGCTAGAGCAGAAGGAATCCACATCTATGCCATTGGTATTGGTTTGACAGACACCAAAGAGTTGGATGGAATTGCCAGCAAGCCAGTGGATGAGAACAGATTTGCTGTACAGGAATTTTCTGAGCTGAGAGTATTGAGACACTCTGTTTTCTCTTCTTTGTGTGAGTATTATAATAATATTATTGAGATGTGGTCTGGGGAACGGAAATGGTTTCAATGTCACCTTTAACAAAAAAGTTGAGTTACGGTATGGTGTGAAAAAGTAGACCTTTCTCTATATTTTGCAATTTATTTTCTGAATTAAATGTAAAAAAATGAGTTATGTGAACATTAAATTTAAACATAGAATCTGATATGTTAATCGTGTTGTATTTTACATGACTTTCATTTTGTATCGATCTTCTGGTTTTAAAACGATTTTTTAAGTGCGTAGTTCGAATAAACACATCTTGAATAAGTTTTGAATTTTATGATTTTATAACACAAATAAAAGATTAAAATGTTTCGTTACATGGTGATCAACATTACATAACATCAAGAGAGTAGGTGAACACTCGAAAGGTATCAGATTGGAATGTGTCAAGTTATTTTTTGAAAGCCTGTATATTTAGAATATTGATGTGCTTGTCGAAGCTGATTTTAACATATTTTGAATTGCATGACAGACGAAAAGGCATTGCCTTAAGGCATAGAATATTGTCCTTATCATGTTCTCTAAATTATGGTAACTTATGGTTATAAGACGCTCTGGATCTATTGGTCTTTAACAACAGAACAACACGTTTTACCTTTGGGGATTACAATTCTTGCAAAGCAATTTCTCACTGATTGTTTTGCTTCTTTATTTCAGGTTCCACTGCTGCCCCAAAAAGAACTACTCCAGCCCCAACTCCTAAAGCTATAGTTAGTAAGTAAATCTCTCATTTGCACAGAAGTCATATGCTTATTGCCAATATTGATCATTTTAATTAGTATTGAAAATATATTAATATTTTTATTTGCCAATGATTTTAACAATCTTTACTACTGTGACAGTCACATGTCTGATCATATTAATTAAAGAGCCAAAAGAGTACTAAAACTATTGCCAGTGTGTGCTTGAATTGGACTCATATTTCCAAGGATCCTGTTCTTTGCTGAGTCACATAAATTGTTGATCTCAAACTGATTTTATTGGAAAAAGTAAATGCTGATAATTTAATCTAAATGTGTCAAAATTAAAAGACTGAAACAACTGTTTCAATTTCAATTCTATAAATTCCAATAGACAAAGTTTGCCTATCACCGCAAATCTCATAGCAAATTTATTATACAACATGAATCCATATCACTCTAGCCACTCATTTATTGGGGTGTTTTTGTGCATGTAAAAAATGGTGTAGAAATGATCTATGGTCTCTGATGTCTATAATGTCAGGTGTTAGTTTGTTCAAGTTCAAATTGTTTTAGGGAAAAGGCTGTATTTGGATTTATTTGTTCTAGCTAATGACTGATGGAATTCGTCGATAATTGTGAAGCCTGGTGGACTATCTGTTGTTTGAATTTCTATTGTAGTCTGGAATATTTATGGCTGAATGTTTAAATTTTCCCTGTTTTGTAAAATAGTTGTATTTGCTCATTTTCTCTACGAGAGTAAAATGTTGGCTTCGTAGAGTGTGAAGTGCTACCGTCACACACCAAGGTTCTGTTTTGTGGCATTTTCTGGTAATTCTTGCAGCTGTCCCCTAAATATGACATGCCTTTTATGTCCTTTATCTTGTATGGGTCTCATGCAATAAAACTTTGTCAGATATTGGCCTGACAAGTTTATGTGCCTGTGTCTTTGTATTTTTTTGGTTTGAGGGTTTCTCTTATGATTTTATTTCATAGCTATCACATAGATTCTTGCTCCATTTTGAGTATTAAGTATTACTCTTATCACCAATTACAATGGAGAATATTACCATTTGTTCATAGAAGCTGCTTGGGATTCTAACAATGTTTACTTCAGTCTTTATTATTTAATTACCGACACTCAGAGTATGTATGAACGTTCTGCTTGAAAATTATATTTTGCGAATAAATTATTTTAAAATGTGATGCAAAGCAACTAATTGGTAGTCAATCTACAATGCTGTTTCCAATAAAGTGCCACTACGGACTGCATTTTAATGAAATGCTAAAACTGAATGTTGAATCGAGGAGTGGGTATTTAGGTGGCTGAGCAAATGAGGAGTCATTAAACTGTAAATTGAGGAAATCTGGTTTGTGTCTCACTCACTTCTAGCAAATATTTTTTTCTTGGATAAGCAAGATTAATAAACAAAAAGAAAGTGACTTGTAAATTTTGGTAATTTGTTTGTCATTCATAAAATACATTTTAATTGACGATTATGCTAACCATAAACTAATATAAAGCAATAATAAATTGCTAGATTGCACTAACTGATTTTGATACCGATACATTTTTGTGCTTTATGTTTTGCCTTTGACTCCTTTGATTTCCATCAGGTTGTTCAGATGCCCGTCACGACTTGATATTTGTCCTGGACTCGTCTACCAGTGTGACAGAACCAAACTTTGACTTGATGAAAGATTTTATCAAAGACTTTTTGTATGAGGCTGAAATTGACAATGGCAATGTAAGAGTGGGAGTCATCATCTACAGTACAGAAGATCATGTCATGTTCCAACTAAACACATACCAAACCAAAGCTGATATTTATAATGCTGTTGACGATATTCCATGGAGATATGGCAGTACCAACACTGCTGATGCCCTAAAGACTATGAGGACTGAAATGTTCACAGAATTTAATGGAGACAGAGAAGGAGTGGACAACATTGCTATTGTTCTGACTGATGGTGTATCTAATATCAACTCTAGGAAAACTATTCCAGAAGCAGAGCAGGCTAGAGCAGAGGGAATCCACATCTATGCCATTGGTATTGGTTTGACAGACACCAAAGAGTTGGATGGAATCGCCAGCAAGCCAGTCGATGAGAACAGATTTGCTGTTCAGGAATTTTCTGAGCTGAGAGTATTGAGACACTCTGTTTTCTCTTCTTTGTGTGAGTATTAAAATAATTTTATTGTGATGCGCTCTGGGGAACAGAAATGGGTTCCAATGTCATATTTAAAAAAAAAAAAAAATTGAGTTATGCTATGGTGTGAAAAAGTAGACATTTCACTATATTTTGCAATTTATTTTCTGAATTAAATGTTTAAAAAATGAGTTACGGCCATTTGAGATAGACAACTTGTAGAAAAGTGGTTTTTAAAAAAAAGGTTTGAAGTTTACTAAACTTTTCAGGACATAGTAAAGTCTCAGAGTTGGGACCGATTTCTTTGACGTCACTTAAACTGTCAGTACTGCTTCTAGCTGTGTCATCAATTCATTTTTTCTTGGCTGGCATGATTATGTAGCCTGAAATGTGCGTTTTGACTGAGGAATTTATTTATTTCTTGGTTGGCGAATTGGTCAGTCAAAGTTATAGGTTGGAAACTTGACAGTATTAGGATTTGATTGAGAACTGTATTTTAAATTTTATAGATTTGGTTTAAATAATAAGTTTTTAAAGTTTATTCAATTGTTTTGATAAAAAACACACTAATTCAATCAAATAAATTAGGTTAGTCTAACGGGAAAAGGTTTGACCCAAAATTTTCATGTGATTTTATGGCAGCAGAAGACTGACGTTAAGGGGAATTGTAACAAAGTGTTGACTTACCAAGGTATACAGAAAACTTAAGAGTTCACTTAGCAAGCAGGCCTGTTCACTAGAGAAAACTTTGGAGTTGGGGAATGTTCCTTATAATGATATGTAATATTTGGAGATTCCTCTTGAGGTTGCCGTTGGAAAAAAAACCATGGAAAATGATCCTGTTAAATACTCATGATTGTGCAATTTTTCTCATTTCAATATTTTTGTGCCCTCGGAAAAAATATTAAGTTAAAATAGTTGAAGGGAAGAATTGTCATAATTGTTTATTTGACACCTTAGTATTTTAGGTTACAAAAACCACACCATGGAAACTTGTGAGATTTTATTGTTGTCCATGGACTGTTGTCCATTTTTTACAAGTATTAATCTATGGTTTTAATGACAAAAGTCGATTATAAAAACTTGGCTAATTATACTTGCACTTTGATTCTCATCGACTGAACCGCATTGCATAAAATGATTATTTTAATTACTGGCAAGTATTATTCTGGTTGTGATAGAAATAGTAAATTAAAATTAATATATATTGATATTTTAGAACGTGACAAAATACTTAACATTTGACTTTTACATTACTCTTTTATGAATCAATCTCTCACTGAAAATTAATTGATTTACTTCTTCATTTCAGGTTCGACTCCTGCCCCAAAACGAACAACTCCGGCCCCAACCCCAAAACCTGTTGTTAGTAAGTAAATATCTCAATGGGATAAATGCCAGTGTTTGATATTATTTGATTATAACAGCTGCTTTTTTGTTAACATTAAATGGCTTTATCAGCGATAAAATTTTTCTAACTCAATGAAACAAAGAAAAAAAAACCGAAAAAAAAAACGAACAGAACCACCCTCTCCCCAGGAAATATTTATATGTTACATAATGATGAAGTTTGATGAACAAGACCACAAAGAAAATAAACTTTTTGGCTATAAAAATGTACAGTAGAATGCAAAATTGTCGCTATTTGTTGCCTTGAATAAATTTAATCCTTATTCAATTTAAAGTTTGCTCTTAGTGATCCTGATAATGGATTTGTTGATGCAATATTATTTGTGACAAATGATCAAAATTACATTTTAATATCTTCTCTTTTAAACTTATTCAAGACTCTAGATGGCACTCAGGGCATTCGTGAATGTTATGCTTGTGAATAAAGTTTTCCTTAACAGATTTGAGATTCTCAATAGTTTGACTGGTATAGCACTCGATCACCAGCTAGAGTAAATTGAATATTATAGTGTCAGTATTTTTCTGATCCTTCTATTACATGGCAGTGACTAGGTTGCTTGAGTTTGTTAAATGTCTACCTATTTTAGTGGTAGAAAACAATTTAATACAGAAACTTGAAAATAATCTTTGACTGCATGGTCCTAGTTCTGAACGAGAACTTATTTACATTTTTTTGAAGTCATTATTAAGGAAATCTAAAAGCAATTTTGGGATTCTGCTTTTAATCACTAACATATTATGTATCACAATCTTAAGTAGTTTTTATTACGAGGTTGATCTGGTAAGTTTATTTCATATAAAACACAGCTCAAATTCTTTAACAACACACACATGATTTATTTATTATCATTATCAATGTCGATAATACAGTTGTATGTATCTTATGACATATACTTTGGAATTTTATTTCCTCTTGCAATAACATTAAGCAACCATTAACCACTGCAATAATTGCCTTTCATGCTATTATTTTTTAAAGCTTTTTAACATTTTGCTTAACATTAAACTCCCCTTAATTTCTATCAGGCTGTTCTGATGCTCGACATGACTTGATATTTGTACTGGATTCCTCCACCAGTGTAACAGAACCCAACTTTGATTTAATGAAAGACTTTATCAAAGACTTTTTGATTGAGGCTGAAATTGACAATGGCAATGTACGAGTGGGAGTCATCATCTATAGTACAGAAGATCATGTAATTTTCCAACTGAATGAATACCAGAGTAAAGCTGACATTTACAATGCTGTGGATGATATTCCATGGAGATATGGCAGTACTAACACTGCTGATGCCTTGAAGACAATGAGGACTGAAATGTTTAAAGAATGGAATGGAGACAGAGAAGGAGTGGACAACATTGCTATCGTTTTGACTGATGGTGTATCTAATATCAACTCTAGGAAAACTATTCCAGAAGCAGAGCAGGCTAGAGCAGAAGGAATCCACATCTATGCCATTGGTATTGGTTTGACAGACACCAAAGAGTTGGATGGAATCGCCAGCAAGCCAGTGGAAGAGAACAGATTTGCTGTACAGGAATTTTCTGAGTTGAGAGCTTTGAGACATCATGTGTTTTCTTCATTATGTAAGCATACACTTCTTAAACACATTATGGATGCAGCATTTATTTATTAAGTACTTTGTTCTGTCTCAATTGAACTTCATATATAATTTTTTTTGTTCCAGACTTTTCATACCATTTTATTCTATGCTGGTTTGTGACTTAATTCCTATCTACCTTTTTGTGGGATGTTATTTATTTTTAAAATCTTAACATTCAATGTCAGACTTGGCTTTTTTAAACAGCGTTTGATTTTTCTTCACGATGTTCTTTTATTTTCTCCTTATAACATTAAAATTTTATTTTAAAATATCATTTTGAACACATTTAAGATTGCATATTGAAAAAGTGGCATCTCTGTTTAAAATCATCTGCAATAGACCTAATTAACACAGTCTTTTAACCTCTAAGAAAAAATCGCAGTGTTACAGATAAATATATGAAAAAAAAAAAAGAAGAAAGTTCCTTTTGATCGTTACAATGGTTAAAATTTCAAGCGGTGACTGAAATATTCTAGTAATCACGTATGGTGCATCATTGCAAGTGTGAGCGTTTTAAACAATGACCTACCTATCGCAAACTACTTTATAAGGAAAACAAAACAAAAATTAGAAACTATAAATTAAAACAAAAATATTTTAAAACATGTTTTAATAGGCCGTTGGCAGTCCTATGCCTGCAACCAAATTCACAACCAACAAATTTGTCAACTCAGAAATGTCTATCTTTCTTGTTTTTCATACTTATGTGATAATATCGATGATGATCATAATACTGATAACGATAATATTGTCAATAATAATATTAATAATGATGATGGTGATGATGATGATGATAATAATAATAATAATAATAATAATAATAATAATAATAATAATAATAATAATAATAATAATAATAATAAAATAATAATAATAATAATAATAATATCATCATCATCATCATCATCATCATCTCATCATCATCATCATCATCATCATCATCATCATCATCATCATCATCATCATCATCATAATAATAATGATAATAATAATAATAATGATAATACTACTACTAATAATAATGATAATAAAATAATACAGATTGTGCAAAAATGACCATTTATGGTTCCAATGCTTTATATGTGACATGGCAAATGACAGGATATGTCTTCCTCCTTGTTCGGACCTGAACATAGCGACCACCTGTTTATAACGACCGCTTTGACTGTTGATCTTGGATGGTCTTTTTAAATAGATTTGACTGTATATCCTTATTGGAGCTAGTTTTTAAGGAGAACTGGTATATCTTTTATCTTCTCATTGACTTTTAGTTGTTCCAAATTGCATTACTTTGCCATTTTATGCATCACATACCTCTACACACATCATCATTTTGAAACGTTTTAAGCCACTCACTGACTGTAATTTGACAATGATCGCTTAGAATTGATAGAATAGATAAGTAGAAATAAATTTAACGTGTAATATAGTAGAGAAGCGTCATAAGAAATATACCCTCAGGCTTATATTATTATTTCTTAATATAAGTTGTTCTTTATTGTACGGCTATGTGGTCTAGTGATATGACACTTGCTTTTGGATCGGAAGGTCCTGGGTTCGAGCCTCACTCTGCGCATAGTTGAGTCCTTGGAAAAGGTTCTTTACTCACATTCTCTCATCGTACTCAGATGTAAAATGACTACCTGGCCGTTAACAGCATTGTCTCTGTCCGAAAAAATTGTAATATTGCCTAACAGATGTCATGTCTCGTCCTACATGTTAAGTATTGCTTTTGGCTAGGGACCCCTTGTAAAGTGCTTTGAGCATGTTTAGTGGATATTGCACTATATAAAAGCTCAATTTGAATTTGAAATTTGAATTTCATCGAAATAATATGGGGTCAGGGAAGAATAGGGCATACGCATGCATTTGTTATTTCCGTCAGTTGTGTATCTGATACAATTTTGCTTGACTGTGTTTAATGATCATTTTTTTCAGGTTCAAGTGAAGCTCCAAAAACAACTCCAGCCCCAACTCCAAAACCTGTAGTTAGTGAGTAAAATGTATTTTATCTCTTAAGATAATTGCTTAGTGATTGTAATTTTAAGTGAATAGGTCATCAAGAGAATGCTATAGACTTTTTGACTGTAAAAATTCAAGTTAAACCATGATTAATTATTCCTTATCAAAATTTCTATTACTGACACGAAACGTTACAGGCCGAGCAATATTATACTTTTTGATATAATGAATTTAGAAAATTAAAGAGACAATTGACCTTGTAAAGGGCAGTTTAGTTTAAAAAAGGAACACAATAAGTTTAATATCAAAGTTAGATCTAACACGAAATTTAATAAACTGAAACTAAAAATATTTGAATTATGCAACATCAGTCGTTAAAGATTTAAAATCATACTCAGTGAACTTCCAATATTTGTATTCTTGTTATAGTGACTCTTCCATTTTACAGGTTGCTCTGATGCCCGTCATGACTTGATATTTGTACTGGACTCGTCTACCAGTGTCACAGAACCCAACTTTGACTTGATGAAGGATTTTATCAAGGACTTTTTGTACGAGGCTGAAATTGACAATGGCAATGTAAGAGTGGGAGTCATCATCTATAGTACAGAAGATCATGTCATGTTCCAACTAAACACATATCAAACCAAAGCTGACATTTACAACGCTGTGGACGATATTCCATGGAGATATGGCAGTACCAACACTGCTGATGCCCTGAAGACTATGAGGACTGAAATGTTCACAGAATTTAATGGAGACCGAGAAGGAGTGGACAACATTGCTATTGTTCTGACTGATGGTGTATCTAATATCAACTCTAGGAAAACTATTCCAGAAGCAGAGCAGGCTAGAGCAGAAGGAATCCACATCTATGCCATTGGTATTGGTTTGACAGATACCAAAGAGTTGGATGGAATCGCCAGCAAGCCAGTGGAAGAGAACAGATTTGCTGTACAGGAGTTCTCTGAATTGAGAGTGTTGAGACATTCAGTCTTCTCCTCTTTGTGTGAGTTAAATATACGATTCTTTTAATATATATATATATATATATATATATATAATATATATATATATATATATATATATATATATATTATATATATATATATATATGTTGCCTCTGAAAATCTTCATTAAGTTATAAGGGTTCAACTTTTACTCATAAATTAACTTTCTATTGTGATTTTCTTTTTCCTGTGATTTTTAAAATGATGAATTAAATGTGATTAATATCTAATGATGATAACATAATGCATTTCAGGCTCAACGGCTGCTCCTAAACGTACAACCCCTGCTCCAACACCTAAAGCTGTTGTCAGTAAGTACTGCCATTTATGTACTATATGAGGCTTTGTAAGCAGATTGGTATTTAACATTTAAGGCATTCATCTCTATATGGTTAATAAGACGAGCAGCAATAACTTTTTCAATTAATTTTGAAATTAAATTCAAAATTGACACAGGTCGAAAATTCTTTAACTTATTGCAGGCAAGATTTGCTTTTTTCTTCTGCGGTCAAACCTAGGCATGTTTTAGTATATTTGGAAAATTGGGCAACACTAGACTTTCATTTACAATGGATGCAATAGCTGGAGCAAGACAATTTGCATGCCTTTATGAGCCAAGTTGGTGTTTTATCTAGTGGGCATGATTTATTAGGCATATCAGACAATATGTTTTTAATCTCCTATATTGTTATGGGTTCAAATGACGTTAATGTTTTATAACGGGTGTTCATAGTTTTCGTTTGTTGTGTCGTGCAGGAAAGTGTTATATCGCCTGTAGTGTTCCATCAGTTGATTTGGTTCTTTCTGGTGGAGTCATGTGCTAGTCATTGTTGTGTCCATTGATGAAGTTGGTTATTTCAACAAGTGATGTCATGTTGGGTTGTGGATAAGATGGAATTGTGGTGCTGTCATTGTCTAATTCCTGCCTGATGCTGGAAATTTTTTCTGTGAAAAAGTTGTTGAATTTGTCACTGTTCTTTTGGGCATGTATTTGTTGGTAGATTTGTTGTATTCGATGGTGTGATTATTTCTTTGATGGTATCATATAGCTTTTTAGAATCACGTTTGCCCTTTTACTAGCTTGTCCTTCACATATAGCTGCTTGGTACTTGCTATTAATAGATCGGTTTCATTTTGGCATTTTTATACATTTGTTTGTGAATTTCTTGTCAAGAGTTTTGCCAAATACGTTCCTTATGACTTCTATCATGTTTAGCCTACAGAGTTCAGCAGTGTACCATTTACAATTTGGTCACAAGACAATTGTTTTGGATTGGCGGGGTGCATGTTTTTCCAGACAATTATTATGAGATGTGTAGAGAACATATATTTTCTCTTTGATGTAATGTGCAAGTAAGTTATATATATCTTTCTTTTCTCTCCCAAATATGTATCTTTCATTTAACAAATTGGTACTAATAATATTTTAATTAATGATTATATTTTTTATAGGTTGCTCGGATGCCCGTCACGACTTAATATTTGTCCTAGATTCCTCAACTAGTGTGACAGAACCAAACTTTGACTTGATGAAGGATTTTATCAAAGACTTTTTGTACGAGGCTGACATTGACAATGGCAATGTAAGAGTGGGAGTCATCATCTACAGTACAGAAGATCATGTCATGTTCCAACTAAACACATATCAAACCAAAGCTGACATTTACAATGCTGTGGACGATATTCCATGGAGGTATGGCAGTACCAATACTGCTGATGCCTTGAAGACTATGAGGACTGAAATGTTTACAGAATGGAATGGAGACAGGATAGGGGTTGATAACATTGCTATCGTGTTGACAGATGGCGTATCTAATATCAACTCTAGGAAAACTATTCCAGAAGCAGAGCAGGCTAGAGCAGAAGGAATCCATATCTATGCCATTGGAATTGGTTTGACAGACACCAAAGAGTTGGATGGAATCGCCAGCAAGCCAGTGGAAGAGAACAGATTTGCTGTACAGGAATTTTCTGAGCTGAGAGAACTGAGGCATCACGTATTTTCTTCTCTGTGTGAGTATTATGATTTGACGACTTGCACAATTCCAATGACGTTTGTTCGTGGCATCGATATGTCGTCTTCATTATTATTTTAAAAAATGTTCTTCTCTGTTTCTCTCTTTTAAAATTAGTTTATCTCAAAGACTATGCAATGTGTAATGTATGATAATTGTTTACTTTTTGTAAGGTCATTTTAAGTTACAGTTGCTCCAATCTAAAGTCCTTTTACTTATATCATATGATAGTATCAGAATAAATAAAAATAAACATTATAAAATGTATTTAAGTAATTTTACAAAGCAATATGATAGATTAAAAGTGAAATAGAAATTTAATTACCTTTAGGGCATTATTTTGGTTTTTCTTATGATAGGGCAAGAGAAAAAGGAAATTACAGTTCTGAGTAATTGTAATCTGCTGGTTGAAATAATAACATAATATTTTGTATCTGACTTGAGTTAAGTTTTCACTGAAGAGGAAATGGTTTGCTTATTTATTTCAGGTTCGACTGCAGCCCCAAAACGAACAACTCCAGCTCCAACCCCTAAATCTGTAGTCAGTAAGTGAATTTCTCAATAGAATGAAAATCATCGGTTTGTGTTTTGATTGATTATAACAGCTGCTTATTTGCTGATATTGAAAAGGTTTTCATCTAAAGATGAATTGCTAATATTTATATAGCACTAACTGATAAAATGTTTACCTTTATGTTACATTACAGTTATAATTCTGACGCCATTTTAAAAGATCCTTATTCTGCTTGTTAACTTGTCATCTATAACCATTTCCTTGCCAACAACAATTTTCTAAAATAGATTCAGATTTTCTGAGTCATATAGGCCCAACTCATTATCATTTTTAAACCTTTGTTTCACAACCTCTTACACATTAACATTCTTGGAGAATAATTGAAGAACAATGAGATGCAGACTAAAAAGCTATAGCTACTCATTCAAAAAGTTTGCCCTCGCCTTGATCTTATATTTATATACAAGTTGTCCATGAAGTCTTTGAGAAGTTCATCTTATCAAGTTTTTAAAAAAACATTTAAGATAACTCAAAGACTTCTAGAGCACCTTGTATTTTGATAATCTTGCTTAATATAATTGGTGCTTTTCTGTAAGGGGATTGTTTTAAATCATTACTTTTACAGTATTATCATATTAATTTATAACTTGTATTATTTAATTTTCTTAAGATTACAGTCTTCATTGGGTTCTTTTGAAAAAACTTTTGATGAGGTAAATTTATTATTTATGAAGCAGAGCTTTAGTTTTGTTTGCTTTTTCTTAATAGTTTTATATTTATATTAATAGATATTGTGAATGGTGAGTTTTTCAATTTGTCTTGCATTATTGTCAAGCATTCATTAACAATCTATTTGCACTTTTTATCTTTAATGCTGGTTAATTTTTATGCTTCTTAAAACTTTTGCTTTGAATGAAACTTCCCTTGATTTCTGTCAGGTTGTTCAGATGCCCGTCACGACTTAATATTTGTACTGGACTCATCCACAAGTGTGACGGAACCCAACTTTGATTTAATGAAAGATTTTATCAAAGACTTTTTGATTGAGGCTGACATTGACAATGGCAATGTACGAGTGGGAGTCATCATCTATAGTACAGAAGATCATGTAATTTTCCAACTGAATGAATACCAGAGTAAAGCTGATATTTACAATGCTGTGGACGATATTCCATGGAGATATGGCAGTACAAATACTGCTGATGCCTTGAAGACCATGAGGACTGAAATGTTTAAAGAATGGAATGGAGACAGAGAAGGAGTGGAGAACATTGCTATTGTTCTGACTGATGGTGTATCTAATATCAACTCTAGGAAAACTATTCCAGAAGCAGAGCAGGCTAGAGCAGAAGGAATCCATATCTATGCCATTGGTATTGGTTTAACAGACACCAAAGAGTTGGATGGAATTGCCAGCAAGCCAGTGGAAGAGAACAGATTTGCTGTACAGGAATTTTCTGAGTTGAGAGAATTGAGGCACCACGTCTTTTCTTCTCTGTGTGAGTATTATGATTTGCCGACTTACACAATCCAATGACGTTTTCAAATTGTATAAAATAGATCAATAATAAATAAATGATAATGAACTTTATTCATCTATAAGGAAACTGATTTTACAAACTTGATTTTTTAAAAAGTATTCTATATTTTTATCTGTTTACCTTTTTTTAAAAAAAAGTATTGTTATCTCAAATAATATGCATTATGTAATGAAATGTACAATGTATTTTGTCACTTATAATTTAATGAGTTTAATTTTCAAAAACCACTATCTTAATGACAAAAAAACATAGGGTTATGAAGACCCATGTATGGTCATTATTATTATATGGCTGTGAAGGTTGCACAATTACAGGAAACATTAGAAATAAACTGGAGGCAGCAGAAATGTGGTTCCTTAGAAGGATGTTAAGAATCTCATGACAAAGAAGAAAACTAATGAAGAAGTATGAGAGCAAGCTGAACTAAAAGGTTACTAATTCATACAATAAGAAAATGACTTATGCAATTTTTAGGGCACCTAAATCGACATAAATGTATTGAACATCTTGCTCTCACAGGAAAGATAGAATATAAAAAGAGTAAAGGTAGACCAAGAAAAACATATTTGAATAGTTTGAACAGCTGGGTGACAAAGCAAGAGAAGAGTAATATTAGTTTTCGGAGGTTATCTGATCAGAGAGATGAATGGCGTACCATGATCACCGGTGTCTGGCACAGACTTGGTACTTGAAGAAGAAGAAGAAGAAGATAATTTAATGCCATTTAAGGAACGCTGGATCCATTTTGAGGTCCTATTACTGAAACAATATGATATGATAAGAATGAATAAATAACCACTATGAAATGTATTTAAGTGATTTTAGAGGCACTATAGTAAATTATAAATCAAATAAAAATAAAATACTTTTATGGTATTATTTTGTTTTTTCTTGTGATCCGCAAAACAAAAAGGAATATGGTGGTTTAGATAATGACATAATATTTTGTATCTGACTTGAGTTTAGTTTTCACTGAAGAGGAAATGTTTTGCTTATTTATTTCAGGTTCGACTGCAGCCCCAAAACGAACAACTCCAGCTCCAACTCCTAAAGCTGTAGTCAGTAAGTGAATTTGTCATAAAATGAAAATCACCGGTTTATGTTTTGATTGATTATAAACTTCTTATTGGAGGAACGACATTGAGATCACTGAACTCTTTGTTATTGCTTTTAGACAGCCATTTTGGTGATTATCTCCCATTAAATTATATCAATCAGAGTAAAACCGTTCAAGGTTGTACAAAGATTTGTGTGTTGGTACGTTATATCTGACTGACGGATGTTGTGAGTATTTTACATAAACGCATAGGACCAGTTTGCTAATCTTAAGAAGGTTTTAATCTAGAGATAAGTTGTTTTTCATTGCTAATATCCATATGACAGTAACTGATGAACTTTTTATCTGTATGTTCCATTACACTGCAAGTAAGTATAATATTTTTATATATTTGTTTTCTCCCAAATATGTATCTTTCATTTAACTAATTGGCATTAAACTATTTTATTTTATGATGATATTTTTTATAGGTTGCTCGGATGCCCGTCACGACTTAATATTTGTCCTAGATTCCTCAACTAGTGTGACAGAACCCAACTTTGACTTGATGAAGGATTTTATCAAAGACTTTTTGTACGAGGCTGACATTGACAATGGCAATGTAAGAGTGGGAGTCATCATCTACAGTACAGAAGATCACGTCATGTTCCAACTAAACACATATCAAACCAAAGCTGACATTTACAACGCTGTGGACGATATTCCATGGAGATATGGCAGTACCAACACTGCTGATGCCCTGAAGACTATGAGGACTGACATGTTTACAGAATTCAATGGAGACAGAGAAGGAGTGGACAACATTGCTATCGTGTTGACTGATGGTGTATCTAATATAAACTCCAGGAAAACTATTCCAGAAGCAGAGCAGGCGAGAGCAGAAGGAATCCATATCTATGCCATTGGTATTGGTTTGACAGACACCAAAGAGTTGGATGGAATTGCCAGCAAGCCAGTGGAAGAGAACAGGTTTGCTGTACAGGAATTTTCTGAGTTGAGAGAACTGAGGCATCACGTCTTTTCTTCTCTGTGTGAGTATTATGATTTAACAACTTGCACATTTCCAATGACGTTTGTTCGTGGCATCAATTTGTCGTCTTCAGTTTTATTAAAAAAAAAAAATTTCTTCCCTGTTTTTCGCTTTTAAAATATGTTTATCTCAAAGAATATGCAATTTGTAATGCATAATAATTAACTTTTTGTAAGGACATTTTAAGGAACAGTTGCTCCAATCTCCTATTATTGACATGATATGATAGTATCAGAATGAATAAAAATTAGCATAATAAAATGTATTTAAGAAATTTTAAAAAGCAATATGATAGATTAAAAGTGAAATAAAAATTTAATTACATTTAGGGCATTATTCTGGTTTTGCTAATGATACGGCAAAACAAAAAGGAAATTTCAGTCTGGGTAATTGTAATCTGCTGGTTGAAATAATAACATAATATTTTATATATGACTTGAGTTAAGTTTTCACTGAAGACGAAATGTTTTGCTTCTTTATTTCAGGTTCGACTGCAGCCCCAAAACGAACAACTCCAGCTCCAACTCCTAAATCTGTAGTCAGTAAGTGAATTTCTCAATAGAATGAAAATCATCGGTTTGTGTTTTGATTGATTATAACAGCTGCTTATTTGCTGATATTGAAAAGGTTTTCCTCTAAAGATGAATTCCTAATATATATATTGCACTAACTGATAAAATGTTTACCTTTATGTTACATTACAGTTATAATTCTGACGCCATTTTAAAAGATCCTTATTCTGCTTGTTAACCTGTCATCTATAACCATTTCCTTGCCAACAACAATTTTCTAAAATAGATTCAGATTGTCTGAGTCATATAGGCCCAACTCATTTATCAATATTATTTTTAAACCTTTGTTTCACAACCTCTTACACATTAACATTCTTACAGTATAATAGAAAAGCAATGAGATGCAGACTAAAAAGTTATAGTAACTCATTCAAAAAGTTTGCCTTCGCCTTGATCTTTCCTTTTTATATAAGTTGTCCATGAAGTCTTTGAGAAGTTCATCTCATCAAGTTTTTAGATAAACATTAAAACTAACTCAAAGATTTCTAGGACACCTTGTATTTTGAGAATCTTGCTTAATATAATTGGTGCTTTTCTGTAAGGGGATTGTTTTAAATATTTAACTTGGGATTGTTTTAAATATATAACTGATTAATTTTTTAATTGTATTTGTTAATCTTCTTAAGATTACAATCTTCATTGAGTTCTTTTGTAAAACTTTTGATCAGGCAAATTTATTATGTATGAAGCAGAGCTTTAGTTTTGTTTGTTTTTTCTTAATGGTTTTGTATTTATATTAATATATATTGTGAATGGTAAATGTTTGAATTTTTAAATTTGTCTTGCATCAATAGCAAGCATTCATTAACAATCTATTTGCACTTTTTATCTTTAATGCTGGTTAATTTTTATGCTTTTAAAACCATTTGCTTTGAATGAAACTTCCCTTGATTTCTGTCAGGTTGTTCAGATGCCCGTCACGACTTAATATTTGTACTGGACTCATCCACAAGTGTGACGGAACCCAACTTTGATTTAATGAAAGATTTTATCAAAGACTTTTGATTGAGGCTGACATTGACAATGGCAATGTACGAGTGGGAGTCATCATCTATAGTACAGAAGATCATGTAATTTTCCAACTGAATGAATACCAGAGTAAAGCTGACATTTACAATGCTGTGGATGATATTCCATGGAGATATGGCAGTACCAACACTGCTGATGCCTTGAAGACTATGAGGACTGAAATGTTTAAAGAATGGAATGGAGACAGAGAAGGAGTGGACAACATTGCTATTGTTCTGACTGATGGTGTATCTAATATCAACTCTAGGAAAACTATTCCAGAAGCAGAGCAGGCTAGAGCAGAAGGAATCCATATCTATGCCATTGGTATTGGTTTGACAGACACCAAAGAGTTGGATGGAATTGCCAGCAAGCCAGTGGAAGAGAACAGATTTGCTGTACAGGAATTTTCTGAGCTGAGAGAACTGAGGCATCACGTATTTTCTTCTCTGTGTGAGTATTATGATTTGCCGACTTGCACAATTCCAATGACGTTTGTTCGTGGCATCAATTTGTGGTCTTCAATAATTTTCAAATTGTATAAAATAAACTTTATTCATCTATAAGGAAAGTGATTTTACAAACTTGATTTTAAAAAAAAATATTCAATTCTATGCTTTTATCTGTTTATCTTTTTAAAAAAAAGTATTGTTATCTCAAATAATATGCACTGTGTAATGAAATATACAATGTGTATTCTTCTAATTTAATGCAATTTAAGGAATGGTATATCCATTTTGAGGTCCAATTACTGAAACAATAGGATATGATAAGAATGAATAAATAAGCACTATGAAACGTATTTAAGCATTTTTATGATCTATAGTAAATTTATTTTGATTTTTCATGTGATAAGGTAAAACAAAAAGGAATATGCTGCTTTAGATATTGACATAATATTTTATGTAGGACTTGAGTTTAGTTTTCTCTGAAGAGGAAATGTATTGCTTCTTTATTTCAGGTTCGACTGCAGCCCCAAAACGAACAACTCCAGCTCCAACTCCTAAAGCTGTAGTCAGTAAGTGAATTTCTCATAAAATGAAAATCACCGGTTTATGTTTTTATTGATTATAAACAACTGCTTATTTAAAGAACGACATTGAGATCATTGAACTCTTTGTTTTTGCTTTTAGACAGCCATTTTGATGATTATCTCTCATTAAATTATATCAATCAGAGTAAAAACATTCAAGGTTGTACAAAGATTTGTGTGTTGGTAGGTTATATCCTACTGACGGATGTTGTGAGTATTTTACATAAACGCATATCACCAGTTTACTAATCTTGAGGTTTTAGTCTAGAGATAAGTTACTTTTATTGCTAATATCTCTATGGCAGTAACTGATGAACTTTTTACCTCTATGTTACATTACACTGCAAGTAAGTGTAATATTTTTATATATTTGTTCTCGCCCAAATATGTATCTTTCTAAACTATTTTATTTTATGATGATATTTTTTATAGGTTGCTCGGATGCCCGTCATGACTTAATATTTGTCCTAGATTCCTCAACTAGTGTGACAGAACCAAACTTTGACTTGATGAAGGATTTTATCAAAGACTTTTTGTACGAGGCTGACATTGACAATGGCAATGTAAGAGTGGGAGTCATCATCTACAGTACAGAAGATCATGTCATGTTCCAACTAAACACATATCAAACCAAAGCTGACATTTACAACGCTGTGGACGATATTCCATGGAGATATGGCAGTACCAACACTGCTGATGCCTTGAAGACTATGAGGACTGACATGTTTACAGAATTTAATGGAGACAGAGAAGGAGTGGACAACATTGCTATTGTTCTGACTGATGGTGTATCTAATATCAACTCTAGAAAAACTATTCCAGAAGCAGAGCAGGCTAGAGCAGAAGGAATCCATATCTATGCCATTGGTATTGGTTTGACAGACACCAAAGAGTTGGATGGAATTGCCAGCAAGCCAGTGGAAGAGAACAGATTTGCTGTACAGGAATTTTCTGAGTTGAGAGAACTGAGGCATCACGTCTTTTCTTCTTTGTGTGAGTATTTTGATTTAACGGCTTGCACAATTCCAATGACGTTAGTTCGTGGCATCAATTTGTCGTCTTCAATATTATTTTTAAAAATTTTGTTCTCTGTTTCTCTCTTTTAAAATGTGTTTATCTGAAAGAATATGCAATTTGTAATGCATAATAAACTTTTTGTAAGGACATTTTAAGGAACAGTTGCTCCAATCTAAAGTCCTATTACTGACATAAAGTGAAATAACAATTTAATTACCTTTAGGGCATTATTCTGGTTTTGCTAATGATAGGGCAAGACAAAAAGGAAATTACAGTTCTGAGTAATTGTAATCCGCTGGTTAAAATAATAACATAATATTTTGTATCTGACTTGAGTTAAGTTTTCACTGAAGAGGAAATGGTTTGCTTCTGTATTTCAGGTTCGACTGCAGCCCCAAAACGAACAACTCCAGCTCCAACCCCTAAATCTGTAGTCAGTAAGTGAATTTCTTAATAGAATGAAAATCATCGGTTTGTGTTTTGATTGATTATAACAGCTGCTTATTTGCTGATATTGAAAAGGTTTTCATCTAAAGATGAATTGCTAATATTTATATAGCATTAACTGATAAAATGTTTACCTTTTTGTTCTATTGCAGTTATAATTCTGACGCCATTTTAAAAGATCCTTATTCTGCTTGTTAACTTGTCATCTATAACCATTTCCTTGCCAACAACAATTTTCTAAAATAGATTCAGATTTTCTGAGTCATATAGGCCCAACTCATTTATCAATATTATTTTTTAAACCTTTGTTTCACAACCTCTTACACATTAACATTCTTGGAGAATAATTGAAGAACAATGAGATGCAGACTAAATAGCTATAGCTACTCATTCAAAAAGTTTGCCCTCGCCTTGATCTTTTATTTTTTTACAAGTTGTCCATGAAGTCTTTGAGCAGTTCATCTCATCACGTCTTTAAAAAACATTGAAAATAACTCGAAGACTTCTAGGACACCTCGTATTCTGAGAATCTTGAGGTGATGCCTAATATAATTTGTGATTTTCTGTAAGGGGATTGGTTGCAATCATCAGTTTTACATTATTAACATATTAATTTTTTAATTGTATTTGTTAATCTTCTTAAGATTACAATCTTCATTGAGTTCTTTTGTAAAACTTTTGATCAGGCAAATTTATTATGCATGAAGCAGAGCTTTATTTTTTTTTTGTTTTTTTTTTTTTTCTTAATGGTTTTGTATTTACATTAATATATATTGTGAATGGTAAATGTTTGAATTTTTAAATTTGTCTTGCATCAATATTAAGTATTCATTAACAATCTATTTGCAGTTTTTATCTTTAATACTGGTTAATTTTTATGCTTTTAAAAACTTTTGCTTTGAATGAAACTTCCCTTGATTTCTGTTAGGTTGTTCAGATGCCCGTCACGACTTAATATTTGTACTGGACTCATCCACAAGTGTGACAGAACCCAACTTTGATTTAATGAAAGACTTTATCAAAGACTTTTTGATTGAGGCTGACATTGACAATGGCAATGTACGAGTGGGAGTCATCATCTATAGTACAGAAGATCATGTAATTTTCCAACTGAATGAATACCAGAGTAAAGCTGACATTTACAATGCTGTGGATGATATTCCATGGAGATATGGCAGTACTAACACTGCTGATGCCTTGAAGACTATGAGGACTGAAATGTTTAAAGAATGGAATGGAGACAGAGAAGGAGTAGACAACATTGCTATTGTTCTGACTGATGGTGTATCTAATATCAACTCTAGGAAAACTATTCCAGAAGCAGAGCAGGCCAGAGCAGAAGGAATCCATATCTATGCCATTGGTATTGGTTTGACAGACACCAAAGAGTTGGATGGAATTGCCAGCAAGCCAGTGGAAGAGAACAGGTTTGCTGTACAGGAATTTTCTGAGCTGAGAGAATTGAGGCATCACGTCTTTTCTTCTCTGTGTGAGTATTGTGATTTGATGACTTACACAATTCCAATGACGTTTATTCGTGGCATCAATTTGTGGTCTTCAATAATTTTCAAATTGTATAAAATAAACTTTATTCATCTATAAGGAAAGTGATTTTACAAACTTGATTTAAAAAAAAAAAATTCTATGCTTTTTTTATCTGCTTATCTTTTTAAAAAAAAAGTATTGTTATCTCAAATAATATGCACTGTGTAATGAAATATACACTGTATATTCTTCTAATTTAATGCAATTTAAGGAACGATAGATCCATTTTGAGGTCCAATTACTGAAACAATATAATATGATAAGAATGAATAAATAAGCACTATGAAACGTATTTAAGTATTTTTAGAACGCTTTAAAGTAAATTTATTTTGATTTTTCATGTGATAGGGCAAAACAAAAAGGCATATGCTGGTTTAGATAATGACACATTATTTTATATAGGACGAGTTTAGTTTTCACTGAAGAGAAAATGTTTTGCTTCTTTATTTTCAGGTTCGACTGCAGCCCCAAAACGAACAACTCCAGCTCCAACTCCTAAATCTGTAGTCAGTAAGTGAATTTCTCATAAAATGAAAATCACCGGTTTATGTTTTGATTGATTATAAACAACTGCTTATTGAAGGAATGACATTGAGAACTCTTTGTTATTGATTTTAGACAGCCATTTTGGTGATTATCTCTCATTAAATTATATCAATCAGAGTAAAAACATTCAAGGTTGTACAAAGATTTGTGTGTTGGTACGTTATATCTGACTGATGGATGTTGTGAGTATTTTACATAAATGCATAGGACCAGTTTGCTAATCTTGAGAAGGTGTTAATCTAGAGATAAGTTGTTTTTCATTGCTAATATCCATATGACAGTAACTGATGAACTTTTTACCTGTATGTTTCATTACACTGCAAGTAAATGTAATATTTTTATATATTTGTTCTCTCTCAAATATGTATCTTTCGTTTAAATAATTGGCACTAAACTATTTTATTTTATTATGATATTTTTTATAGGTTGCTCGGATGCCCGTCACGACTTAATATTTGTCCTAGATTCCTCAACTAGTGTGACAGAACCAAACTTTGACTTGATGAAGGATTTTATCAAAGACTTTTTGTACGAGGCTGACATTGACAATGGCAATGTAAGAGTGGGAGTCATCATCTACAGTACAGAAGATCATGTCATGTTCCAACTAAACACATATCAAACCAAAGCTGACATTTACAATGCTGTGGACGATATTCCATGGAGATATGGCAGTACCAACACTGCTGATGCCTTGAAGACTATGAGGACTGACATGTTTACAGAATTTAATGGAGACCGAGAAGGAGTGGACAACATTGCTATTGTTCTGACTGATGGTGTATCTAATATCAACTCTAGGAAAACTATTCCAGAAGCAGAGCAGGCTAGAGCAGAAGGAATCCACATCTATGCCATTGGTATTGGTTTGACAGACACCAAAGAGTTGGATGGAATTGCCAGCAAGCCAGTGGAAGAGAACAGATTTGCTGTACAGGAGTTTTCTGAGCTGAGAGAACTGAGGCATCACGTCTTTTCTTCTCTGTGTGAGTATTATGATTTGATGACTTGCAGAAAAATGACGTTTGTTCGTAGCATCATTTTGTCGTCTTCAAGATTATTATTAAAAAGTTTCTTCTCTGTTTCTCTCTTTTAAAATATGTTTATTTCAAAGAATATGCCATTTGTAATGCATAATAATTGTTACATTTTTAATAGGACATTTTAAGCAACAGTTGCTTCAATCTAAAGTCCTTTTACTGATATGATATGATAGTATCAGAATGAATAAAAATGAGAATAATAATAATAATAAAATGTATAAAGCAATTTTACAAAGCATTATGATAGATTAAAATTGAAATAAAAATGTTATTACCATTATTCTGGTTTTGCTAATGATAGGGCAAGACAAAAAGGAAATTACAGTTCTGAGTAATTGTAATCTGCTGGTTGAAATAATAACATAATATTTTGTATCTGACTTGAGTTAAGTTTTCACTGAAGAGGAAATATTTATTTCAGGTTCGACTGCAGCCCCAAAACGAACAACTCCAGCTCCAACCCCTAAATCTGTAGTCAGTAAGTGAATTTCTCAATAGAATGAAAATCATCGGTTTGTGGTTGATTGATTATAAAGCTGCTTATTTGCTGATATTGAAATGTTTCATCTAAAGATGAATTGCTAATATTATATAGCACTAATGATAAAATGTTACTTATGTCTTACAGTTAAATCTGACGCATTTAAAGATCCTTATTGCTTTTACTGTCATCTATAACATTTCTGCAACACAATTTTCTAATAGATTCAGATTGTTTAGTCATATAGCCAACTCATTATCAATATTATTTTTAAACTTTGTTTACAACTCTTACACATAAATTTTGGTTAATTGAAACCATGAGATGCAGACTAAATAGCTATAGCTACTCATTCAAAACGTTTGCCTTCGCCTTGATCTTTCCTTTTTATATAAGTTGTCCATGAAGTCTTTGTAACAACAAGATATGAAGTGAGTAGAAAAGTGCCAGAAGACAATAGAGAATAAAATTTTTTTTCGCGGCGGTGGTGGGGTTTGAACCTGCGACCTTATTGGTACGACAACTCGCCTGGAGGTGAGAGCGTGTTGAGCTATCCACGAACACAAAAATATTCGTTTCAAACCAAAGTCATTTCTAGATCCCTCTTCACCAACTTCTTGAGATCGCCGATTCGTTCGCCACATCGCGAAGTAATTTGACAGCAGTTAAGCTTAATAGCCAATATTCTCATCACAAACATATAACATAGAACGATTGAGACATTGAGTATGCTCCGTGTATGGGTGATTTTTAATTCAGAAAAGTGAGTGGAGCAGGCACTTATGTTGGTAACAACAAGATATGAAGTGAGTAGAAAAGTGCCAGAAGACAATAGAGAATTAAAAATTTTTTCGCGGCGGTGGTGGGGTTTGAACCTGCGACCTTATTGGTACGACAACTCCGCCTGGCAGGTGAGAGCGTGGCTCTACCGTGTGAGCTATCCACGAACACAAAAATATTCGTTTCAAACCCAAAGTCATTTCTAGATCCCTCTCTCACCCACTTCTTGAGATCGCCGATTCGTTCGCCACCATCGCGAAGTAATTTTGACCAGCAGTTAAGCTTAATAGCCAATATTCTCATCACAAACATATAACATAGAAACGATTGAGACATTGAGTATGCTCCGGTGTATGGGGTGAATTTTTAATTCAGAAAAGTGAGTGGAGCAGGCACTTATGTTGGTAACAACAAGATATGAAGTGAGTAGAAAAGTGCCAGAAGACAATAGAGAATAAAATTTTTTTTCGCGGCGGTGGTGGGGTTTGAACCTGCGACCTTATTGGTACGACAACTCCGCCTGGCAGGTGAGAGCGTGGCTCTACCGTGTGAGCTATCCACGAACACAAAAATATTCGTTTCAAACCCAAAGTCATTTCTAGATCCCTCTCTCACCACTTCTTGAGATCGCCGATTCGTTCGCCACCATCGCGAAGTAATTTTGACCAGCAGTTAAGCTTAATAGCCAATATTCTCATCACAAACATATAACATAGAAACGATTGAGACATTGAGTATGCTCCGGTGTATGGGGTGAATTTTTAATTCAGAAAAGTGAGTGGAGCAGGCACTTATGTTGGTAACAACAAGATATGAAGTGAGTAGAAAAGTGCCAGAAGACAATAGAGAATAAAATTTTTTTTCGCGGCGGTGGTGGGGTTTGAACCTGCGACCTTATTGGTACGACAACTCCGCCTGGCAGGTGAGGCGTGGCTCTACCGGTGAGCTACCACGAAACAAAAATATTCGTTTCAAACCCAAACTTTCTAGATCCTCTCTCACCCACTTCTTGAGATCGCCGATTCGTTCGCCACCATCGCGAAGTAATTTTGACGCAGTTAAGCTTATAGCCAATATTCTCATCAACAACATATAACATAGAAACGATCTTGAGATTGATATGCCCGGTTATGGGGTAATTTTTAATTCAGAAAAGTGAGTGGACAGGCACTATGTTGGTAACAAAAGAAAAGAGAAAAGTGCCAAAGAAATAGAGATAATTTTTCGCGGGGGTTGAACTGACCTTATGTACGACACCCGGCAGGTAGAGGTGCTCACCGGAGCACACGACCAAAATTTCGTTCAACCAAGTCTTCAGATCCTCCACTTTGAGATCGCGTCGTCGCACCGCATATTGACAATAAGCTAACCAATTCTACAAAATTACAAAACGATGGAATTGAGTATGCTCGTGTTGGGGTGAATTTTATCAGAATGGGACGCTATGTACACAGATAATGAGTAGAAAGCAAAGACATAGAAAAATTTTTTTCCGCGGCGGTGGTGGGGTTTGAACCTGCGACCTTATTGGTACGACAACTCCGCCTGGGGTGAGAGCGTGGCTCTACGTGTGAGCTATCCACGAACACAAAAATATTCGTTTCAAACCCAAAGTCATTTCTAGATCCCTCTCTCACCACTTCTTGAGATCGCCGATTCGTTCGCCACCATCGCGAAGTAATTTTGACCAGCAGTTAAGCTTAATAGCCATATTCTCATCACAAACATATAACATAGAAACGATGAGACATTGGTATGCTCCGGTGTATGGGGAATTTTTAATTCAGAAAGTGAGTGGAGCAGGCACTTATTTGGTAACAACAAGATATGAAGTGAGTAGAAAAGTGCCAGAAGACAATAGAGAATAAAAAATTTTTTCGCGGCGGTGGTGGGGTTTGAACCTGCGACCTTATTGGTACGACAACTCCGCCTGGCAGGTGAGAGCGTGGCTCTACCGTGTGAGCTATCCACGAACACAAAAATATTCGTTTCAAACCCAAAGTCATTTCTAGATCCCTCTCTCACCCACTTCTTGAGATCGCCGATTCGTTCGCCACCATCGCGAAGTAATTTTGACCAGCAGTTAAGCTTAATAGCCAATATTCTCATCACAAACATATAACATAGAAACGATTTTTAATTCAGAAAAGTGAGTGGAGCAGGCACTTATGTTGGTAACAAGAAGATATGAAGTGAGTAGAAAAGTGTCAGAAGACAATAGAGAATAGAAATGACGGTAGAGCCACGCTCTCACCTGCCAGGCGGAGTTGTCGTACCAATAAGGTCGCAGGTTCAAACCCCACCACCGCCGCGGAAAAAAATTTTTATTCTCTATTGTCTTCTGGCACTTTTCTACTCACTTCATATCTTGTTGTTACCAACATAAGTGCCTGCTCCACTCACTTTTCTGAATTAAAAAAGTGGCTATTAAGCTTAACTGCTGGTCAAAATTACTTCGCGATGGTGGCGAACGAATCGGCGATCTCAAGAAGTGGGTGAGAGAGGGATCTAGAAATGACTTTGGGTTTGAAACGAATATTTTTGTGTTCGTGGATAGCTCACACGGTAGAGCCACGCTCTCACCTGCCAGGCGGAGTTGTCGTACCAATAAGGTCGCAGGTTCAAACCCCACCACCCCGCGAAAAAAAAAATTTTTATTCTCTATTGTCTTCTGGCACTTTTCTACTCACTTCATATCTTGTTGTTACCAACATAAGTGCCTGCTCCACTCACTTTTCTGAATTAAAAATTCACCCCATACACCGGAGCATACTCAATGTCTCAATCGTTTCTATGTTATATGTTTGTGATGAGAATATTGGCTATTAAGCTTAACTGCTGGTCAAAATTACTTCGCGATGGTGGCGAACGAATCGGCGATCTCAAGAAGTGGGTGAGAGAGGGATCTAGAAATGACTTTGGGTTTGAAACGAATATTTTTGTGTTCGTGGATAGCTCACACGGTAGAGCCACGCTCTCACCTGCCAGGCGGAGTTGTCGTACCAATAAGGTCGCAGGTTCAAACCCCACCACCGCCGTGAAAAAATTTTTTATTCTCTATTGTCTTCTGGCACTTTTCTACTCACTTCATATCTTGTTGTTACCAACATAAGTGCCTGCTCCACTCACTTTTCTGAATTAAAAATTCACCCCATACACCGGAGCATACTCAATGTCTCAATCGTTTCTATGTTATATGTTTGTGATGAGAATATTGGCTATTAAGCTTAACTGCTGGTCAAAATTACTTCGCGATGGTGGCGAACGAATCGGCGATCTCAAGAAGTGGGTGAGAGAGGGATCTAGAAATGACTTTGGGTTTGAAACGAATATTTTTGTGTTCGTGGATAGCTCACACGGTAGAGCCACGCTCTCACCTGCCAGGCGGAGTTGTCGTACCAATAAGGTCGCAGGTTCAAACCCCACCACCGCCGCGAAAAAATTTTTTATTCTCTATTGTCTTCTGGCACTTTTCTACTCACTTCATATCTTGTTGTTACCAACATAAGTGCCTGCTCCACTCACTTTTCCATGAAGTCTTTGAGAAGTTCATCTCATCAAGTTTTTAGATAAACATTAAAACTAACTCAAAGATTTCTAGGGCACCTTGTATTTTGAGAATCTTGCTTAACATAATTGGTGCTTTTCAGTAAGGGGATTGTTTTCAATATTTAACTTGGGATAGTTTTAAATATATAACTGATACATTTTTTTATTGTATTAGTTAATCTTCTTAAGATTACAGTCTTCATTGAGTTCTTTTGTAAAACTTTTGATCAGGCAAATTTATTATGTATGAAGCAGAGCTTTAGTTTTGTTTGTTTTTTTCTTAATGGTTTTGTATTTATATTAATATATATTGTGAATGGTAAATGCTTGAATTTTAAAATTTGTCTTGCATCAATATTAAGTATTCATTAACAATCTATTTGCCCTTTTTATCTTTAATGCTGGTTAATTTTTATGCTTTTAAAACCATTTGCTTTGAATGAAACTTCCCTTGATTTCTGTCAGGTTGTTCAGATGCCCGTCACGACTTAATATTTGTACTGGACTCATCCACCAGTGTGACAGAACCCAACTTTGATTTAATGAAAGACTTTATCAAAGACTTTTTGATTGAGGCTGACATTGACAATGGCAATGTACGAGTGGGAGTCATCATCTATAGTACAGAAGATCATGTAATTTTCCAACTGAATGAATACCAGAGTAAAGCTGACATTTACAATGCTGTGGATGATATTCCATGGAGATATGGCAGTACTAACACTGCTGATGCCTTGAAGACTATGAGGACTGAAATGTTTAAAGAATGGAATGGAGACAGAGAAGGAGTAGACAACATTGCTATTGTTCTGACTGATGGTGTATCTAATATCAACTCTAGGAAAACTATTCCAGAAGCAGAGCAGGCCAGAGCAGAAGGAATCCATATCTATGCCATTGGTATTGGTTTGACAGACACCAAAGAGTTGGATGGAATTGCCAGCAAGCCAGTGGAAGAGAACAGATTTGCTGTACAGGAATTTTCTGAGCTGAGAGAATTGAGGCATCACGTCTTTTCTTCTCTGTGTGAGTATTATGATTTGACGACTTACACAATTCCAATGACGTTTGTTCGTGGCATCAATTTGTCGTCTTCAATAATTTTCAAATTGTATAAAATAAACTTTATTCATCTATAAGGAAATTGGTTTTACAAACTTGATTTAAAAAAAAAATATTCTATGATTTTACCTGTTTATCTTTTTTTTTTAAGTATTGTTATCTCAAATAATATGCACTGTGTAATGAAATATACACTGTATATTCTTCTAATTTAATGCAATTTAAGGAACACTAGATCCATTTTGAGGTCCAATTAATAAAACAATATGATACGATAAGAATGAATAAATGAGCACTATAAAACGTATTTAAGTATTTTTAGAACGCTTTATAGTAAATTTATTTTGATTTTTCTTGTGATAGGGCAAAACAAAAAGGAATATGCTGGTTTAGATATTGACATAATATTTTATATATGACTTGGGTTTAGTTTTCACTGAAGAGAAAATGTATTGCTTTTTCATTTCAGGTTCGACTGCAGCCCCAAAACGAACAACTCCAGCTCCAACTCCTAAAGCTATAGTCAGTAAGAGAATTTCTCATAAATTGAAAATCACCGGTTTATGTTTTGATTGATTATAAACAACTGCTTATTGAAGGAATGACATTGAGATAACTGAACTCTTTGTTATTGCTTAAAGATAGCCATTTTGGTGATTATCTTTCATTAAATTATATCAATCAGAGTAAAAACATTCAAGGTTGTACAAAGATTTGTGTGTTGGTACGTTATATCTGACTGATGGATGTTGTGAGTATTTTACATAAACGCATAGAACGAGTTTGCTAATCTTGAGAAGGTTTTAATCTAGAGATATGTTGTTTTTCATTGCTAATATCCATATGACAGTAACTTATGAACTTTTTACCTGTATGTTTCATTACACTGCAAGTAAGTGTAATATTTTTATATATTTGTTCTCTCCCAATAATTGTATCTTTCATTTTACTAATTGGCACTAAACTATTTTATTTTATGATGATGTTTTTTATAGGTTGCTCGGATGCCCGTCACGACTTAATATTTGTCCTAGATTCCTCAACTAGTGTGACAGAACCAAACTTTGACTTGATGAAGGATTTTATCAAAGACTTTTTGTACGAGGCTGACATTGACAATGGCAATGTAAGAGTGGGAGTCATCATCTACAGTACAGAAGATCATGTCATGTTCCAACTAAACACATATCAAACCAAAGCTGATATTTACAATGCTGTGGATGATATTCCATGGAGATATGGCAGTACCAACACTGCTGATGCCTTGAAGACTATGAGGACTGAAATGTTTAAAGAATGGAATGGAGACAGAGAAGGAGTGGACAACATTGCTATTGTTCTGACTGATGGTGTATCTAATATCAACTCTAGGAAAACTATTCCAGAAGCAGAGCAGGCTAGAGCAGAAGGAATCCACATCTATGCCATTGGTATTGGTTTGACAGACACCAAAGAGTTGGATGGAATCGCCAGCAAGCCAGTGGAAGAGAACAGATTTGCTGTACAGGAGTTTTCTGAGCTGAGAGAACTGAGGCATCACGTCTTTTCTTCTCTGTGTGAGTATTATGATTTGATGACTTGCAGAAAAATGACGTTTGTTCGTAGCATCATTTTGTCGTCTTCAAGATTATTATTAAAAAGTTTCTTCTCTGTTTCTCTCTTTTAAAATATGTTTATTTCAAAGAATATGCCATTTGTAATGCATAATAATTGTTACATTTTTAATAGGACATTTTAAGCAACAGTTGCTTCAATCTAAAGTCCTTTTACTGATATGATATGATAGTATCAGAATGAATAAAAATGAGAATAATAATAATAATAAAATGTATAAAGCAATTTTACAAAGCATTATGATAGATTAAAATTGAAATAAAAATGTTATTACCATTATTCTGGTTTTGCTAATGATAGGGCAAGACAAAAAGGAAATTACAGTTCTGAGTAATTGTAATCTGCTGGTTGAAATAATAACATAATATTTTGTATCTGACTTGAGTTAAGTTTTCACTGAAGAGGAAATATTTATTTCAGGTTCGACTGCAGCCCCAAAACGAACAACTCCAGCTCCAACCCCTAAATCTGTAGTCAGTAAGTGAATTTCTCAATAGAATGAAAATCATCGGTTTGTGGTTTGATTGATTATAACAGCTGCTTATTTGCTGATATTGAAAATGTTTTCATCTAAAGATGAATTGCTAATATTTATAAAGCACTAACTGATAAAATGTTTACCTTTATGTTACATTACAGTTATAATTCTGACGCCATTTTAAAAGATCCTTATTCTGCTTTTTAACCTGTCATCTATAACCATTTCCTTGCCAACAACAATTTTCTAAAATAGATTCAGATTGTCTGAGTCATATAGGCCCAACTCATTTATCAATATTATTTTTAAACCTTTGTTTTACAACCTCTTACACATTAACATTCTTGGAGTATAATTGAAAACCAATGAGATGCAGACTAAATAGCTATAGCTACTCATTCAAAACGTTTGCCTTCGCCTTGATCTTTCCTTTTTATATAAGTTGTCCATGAAGTCTTTGAGAAGTTCATCTCATCAAGTTTTTAGATAAACATTAAAACTAACTCAAAGATTTCTAGGGCACCTTGTATTTTGAGAATCTTGCTTAACATAATTGGTGCTTTTCAGTAAGGGGATTGTTTTCAATATTTAACTTGGGATAGTTTTAAATATATAACTGATACATTTTTTTATTGTATTAGTTAATCTTCTTAAGATTACAGTCTTCATTGAGTTCTTTTGTAAAACTTTTGATCAGGCAAATTTATTATGTATGAAGCAGAGCTTTAGTTTTGTTTGTTTTTTCTTAATGGTTTTGTATTTATATTAATATATATTGTGAATGGTAAATGCTTGAATTTTAAAATTTGTCTTGCATCAATATTAAGTATTCATTAACAATCTATTTGCCCTTTTTATCTTTAATGCTGGTTAATTTTTATGCTTTTAAAACCATTTGCTTTGAATGAAACTTCCCTTGATTTCTGTCAGGTTGTTCAGATGCCCGTCACGACTTAATATTTGTACTGGACTCATCCACCAGTGTGACAGAACCCAACTTTGATTTAATGAAAGACTTTATCAAAGACTTTTTGATTGAGGCTGACATTGACAATGGCAATGTACGAGTGGGAGTCATCATCTATAGTACAGAAGATCATGTAATTTTCCAACTGAATGAATACCAGAGTAAAGCTGACATTTACAATGCTGTGGATGATATTCCATGGAGATATGGCAGTACTAACACTGCTGATGCCTTGAAGACTATGAGGACTGAAATGTTTAAAGAATGGAATGGAGACAGAGAAGGAGTAGACAACATTGCTATTGTTCTGACTGATGGTGTATCTAATATCAACTCTAGGAAAACTATTCCAGAAGCAGAGCAGGCCAGAGCAGAAGGAATCCATATCTATGCCATTGGTATTGGTTTGACAGACACCAAAGAGTTGGATGGAATTGCCAGTAAGCCAGTGGAAGAGAACAGGTTTGCTGTACAGGAATTTTCTGAGCTGAGAGAATTGAGGCATCACGTCTTTTCTTCTCTGTGTGAGTATTATGATTTGACGACTTACACAATTCCAATGACGTTTGTTCGTGGCATCAATTTGTCGTCTTCAATAATTTTCAAATTGTATAAAATAAACTTTATTCATCTATAAGGAAATTGGTTTTACAAACTTGATTTAAAAAAAAAATATTCTATGATTTTACCTGTTTATCTTTTTTTTTTTAAGTATTGTTATCTCAAATAATATGCACTGTGTAATGAAATATACACTGTATATTCTTCTAATTTAATGCAATTTAAGGAACACTAGATCCATTTTGAGGTCCAATTAATAAAACAATATGATACGATAAGAATGAATAAATGAGCACTATAAAACGTATTTAAGTATTTTTAGAACGCTTTATAGTAAATTTATTTTGATTTTTCTTGTGATAGGGCAAAACAAAAAGGAATATGCTGGTTTAGATATTGACATAATATTTTATATATGACTTGGGTTTAGTTTTCACTGAAGAGAAAATGTATTGCTTTTTCATTTCAGGTTCGACTGCAGCCCCAAAACGAACAACTCCAGCTCCAACTCCTAAAGCTATAGTCAGTAAGAGAATTTCTCATAAATTGAAAATCACCGGTTTATGTTTTGATTGATTATAAACAACTGCTTATTGAAGGAATGACATTGAGATAACTGAACTCTTTGTTATTGCTTAAAGATAGCCATTTTGGTGATTATCTTTCATTAAATTATATCAATCAGAGTAAAAACATTCAAGGTTGTACAAAGATTTGTGTGTTGGTACGTTATATCTGACTGATGGATGTTGTGAGTATTTTACATAAACGCATAGAACGAGTTTGCTAATCTTGAGAAGGTTTTAATCTAGAGATATGTTGTTTTTCATTGCTAATATCCATATGACAGTAACTTATGAACTTTTTACCTGTATGTTTCATTATACTGCAAGTAAGTGTAATATTTTTATATATTTATTCTCTCCCAATAATTGTATCTTTCATTTTACTAATTGGCACTAAACTATTTTATTTTATGATGATGTTTTTTATAGGTTGCTCGGATGCCCGTCACGACTTAATATTTGTCCTAGATTCCTCAACTAGTGTGACAGAACCAAACTTTGACTTGATGAAGGATTTTATCAAAGACTTTTTGTACGAGGCTGACATTGACAATGGCAATGTAAGAGTGGGAGTCATCATCTACAGTACAGAAGATCATGTCATGTTCCAACTAAACACATATCAAACCAAAGCTGATATTTACAATGCTGTGGATGATATTCCATGGAGATATGGCAGTACCAACACTGCTGATGCCTTGAAGACTATGAGGACTGAAATGTTTAAAGAATGGAATGGAGACAGAGAAGGAGTGGACAACATTGCTATCGTGTTGACAGATGGTGTATCTAATATCAACTCCAGGAAAACTATTCCAGAAGCAGAGCAGGCCAGAGCAGAGGGAATCCACATCTATGCCATTGGTATTGGTTTGACAGACACCAAAGAGTTGGATGGAATTGCCAGCAAGCCAGTGGAAGAGAACAGGTTTGCTGTACAGGAATTTTCTGAGTTGAGAGAACTGAGGCATCACGTCTTTTCTTCTCTGTGTGAGTATTATGATTTAACAACTTGCACATTTCCAATTGACGTTTGTTCGTGGCATCAAGTTGTCTTCAATTTTATTTTAAAAAAAAATTTCTTCCCTGTTTTTCTCTTTTAAAATATGTTTATCTCAAAGAATATGCAATTTGTAATGCATAATAATTAACTTTTTGTAAGGACATTTTAAGGAACAGTTGCTCCAATCTAATGTCCTATTATTGACATGATATGATAGTATCAGAATGAATAAAAATTAGCATAATAAAATGTATTTAAGAAATTTAAAAAAGCAATATGATAGATTAAAAGTGAAATAAAAATTTAATTACCTTTAGGGCATTATTCTTGTTTTGCTAATGATAGGGCAAAACAAAAAGGAAATTACAGCTCTAGGTAATTGTAATCTGCTGGTTTAAATAATAACATAATATTTTGTATTTGACTTGAGTTAAGTTTTCACTGAAGACGAAATGTTTTGCTTCTTTATTTCAGGTTCGACTGCAGCCCCAAAACGAACAACTCCAGCTCCAACCCCTAAATCTGTAGTCAGTAAGTAAATTTCTCAATAGAATGAAAATCATCGGTTTGTGTTTTGATTGATTATAACAGCTGCTTATTTGCTGATATTGAAAAGGTTTTCATCTAAAGATGAATTGCTAATATATATATAGCACTAACTGATAAAATGTTTACCTTTATGTTACATTACAGTTATAATTCTGACGCCATTTTAAAAGATCCTTATTCTGCTTGTTAACTTGTCATCTATAACCATTTCCTTGCCAACAACAATTTTCTAAAATAGATTCAGATTGTCTGAGTCATATCGGCTTTTTTAAAAAAAAATGCCAAATTCCTGTCCTGTGACGATAATTGGCTCTTTGAAATATTTGATGCATATATTGTTAGCAAATACTTGCTTACACAGTCTCACTACACATTACTAACTTGTATGAAACATAAAAAACAAAAATCGGGAGAGGTTCAGGATAGATACGACGTATTGTATTGATGGGGGTAGACGAAAACACCCTGTCCTTTTTTTTGGATGATGGCTAAAAATCGAATTCTTAACAAAATGGAGCGTCTTGTTGTATACAACTATGAATTCAGCTGATGAAAATGCCATCTTCTAACATCCTCATAAAAGTTTGTAACAATCAGACTTTTAAAATTTTTATTATATATTACTAAAGTTTGTCCCCAAGGGGGTTACTCATTCCTGTAACGGCAGTGAAAATTAACCAATTAAAATCCTCTAAACAATAGAAGTGCAACTAACAATGTTTTCTCGCCGTATATGCCCCTTTTCCATCATGGCCGAAACTACAAACACATGGTTTTTTCATCCAGTGTGATTTCCAGATCAAAACCGCTTCAAGAATGGTGAGTAGTGTTCAACATTAGACCATGCCCCTCATTCCTGTTACCAGGGCTTGTTATTTAAATTAGAAATTGAATCAAAAATAAAACGTATCAGTATATAGCTTTTTAAAGGCTCTAAATAATAGTCATACTTTAATGTTGGAATAAAGCATATTTTAGGGATAGTATGAACTGAAGCGATGATAAACTCATCCCTGTTACACTCATTCCTGTTACACCTTGTTTTGTAGCAGGAATGAGGGATGTAACAGGAATGAGGAAAACATAACGGGAATGAGTAACAGAAATGAGGAATGTGAACTTTCATAAAAATAAAACACACGTTTTATTGTAACTAAGTACTTTGTAGCATAATGGCCCATAGAATCGGAGCTTATCCCTGTTTCTGTAGCATGAAACAGACATTTAACTTATGAATATGACATTGGTCTATAGCAAATTACATTCCCCAGCAGCACTGGTACCATAATATACACCTGGGTGAAGCAAAGTGAATCAACCAGAATTAATTTCATTGATTAAGGAAACAACTCTATGGTTGTGGAGGTTTTCGAACCTGTTACCTCCCAGTTAGGAGTCCTTTTGGTAACCACTCGACCACGGCGCCTCCATATGGTTTATTGATTCATAGCATATTCTTTTGTTTCATAAGGATGTGTTTGGTAAAGTGTTTTGTAAACCACTGAAGTGTTACAGGCCTATGTCCATTAAAGTGGTAACATTCATGGTTACAAGGTTACCATTAAAAACAATTTTTAATGTATACATATTCATTTCTTCCATTCCTGAAAGACTATTTTTAGTACAAAGTTAACTTGCCAATACCAAATGCCCAATGTCCAAACATAGTTTGTTGCCTGTGAGGCTCAGATATATTTTAGATGATTACTATGATTTTAACGGCTCGGTATCGCTTGTACAAATGTGACATTGTATCACATAATAGTCTTCTTTGTTTCTTGACTTTAATTCTTGTTACACCTTGTTTTGTAACAGGAATGAGGGTGGCGAAATGTAACTTGATATTAGTGTTCATTTTCAATGGTCATAGCTTGTTGTAACGATTGTTTTATTTTGTTTTCTTATCACAAAGGCCTAAAAAGTCATGACGTCAGCCGAGAGCAACAACTTTACCGTCAAAAAGACGAGATGGAGATCTTATTCGACGTGCTGTTAATCTTAAAAAAGAACAAGACAAATACCAGAGCGACAAATCGAGTGGAAAGAAAAAGTCCATAAAAGATAAGACACCAAGAGAACAATGCAAACAGAGAAAGAATTGGATAAAAAATTATCACACACACACTACATACCGGAAACAGCAAAATCTTGATCTGAGTTACACTCCATCCTCACACTCAAAATCTCCACTCCAGTATGTCTCTCGTCAAAGATATCAAGCTACTAAAACAGCCAATGAAACCTTTATGTTGAAAAACCAAAGTCTTGAAGAAGTGAAAAGGCTGTTCTCCTCTCTTTCTCATAAAAAAAGGAAATCCGAAAAGTACAAAAAGCGCTAGGACAGGTCATTAAAAAAACACAAATTTCCGTTGACACGTACCCTGATCAAAAACTAGAAAACTTTTTTTGAAAGATAGCATAAAAAAACAAGAAATGTGGCAAAAATTCAGTGAAAAGAACATTACAATATCATTTTGCACTCCTGTAAGACATCAAACATTTCAGGAACAGAAGGCACATGTACAAATCCAAATGATATCCCTAGATCTCTGTTTTATGGGAAACAGTTATTTTCAGTCAAGGTGAGGGCCGATGGGGATTGCCTGCCTGCCTGTGGTGCAGTGTATGCATTTGGCAAAGACACACAAACAGACGAAATACGAGTAAGATTGATATAAGAGCTGGCTTTACACAAGGACCATTATTTGTCAGATTCAAACCTTGCTTCACTCAATGACAACATCCAGACAGTTGTTGATTTTTTGTCACAAGCTTGGACCATTATATTCCCGATGTTCACATAAGTGATAAAGATACCCTGGAAGAAATGTTCAAACTGGACGTTATGTCATTAAGTAAACCAAAATCGTACATGGATATGTGGCAGTTTCTTGCTCTTTCTAGTGTTTTAAAAATGCCTCTTTCTCTTTTGTCTGTTTATCCAAACATTCCGAACTGCCACGAAAGAGTTATTTTGAATCAATTGATTCAACCTAGAGTTAAGTTAACAAACAATGTTGGTGCTCTTTTGTGGGTCTCTACTAACATAAGCCCCAAATCATTGTATTGGCGCCGTAACCATTTTGTTCCCCTTCTGAGTTTCAATCACTAAGCGTATTGAATTTATAATCCTTTCGAGTAAATATGTTGTAATTACTCATTCCTGTTACACAAACTCATTCCTGTTAAGAATGACTTTTTCATTTTTTTTCATGATAATTATATAAAGGAAATATTATTTGTGGTGGTTTAACACTTATATACCTAGACTATGGTAAACAAGTTTTATTTTTGTCATTTTCCTACAATTTTCTGGAGATGATGATTGCTCAAATAATATCCTTTGTTTTCAAAAACTGATTTCTGAATGCCTTTTGTAAAACAATAAATGTCATTTTGTTGTCGGAATTGGTATCAATGCTCTGTGTTTATTGTTTTCCAATGTTTTATTTCAATAATTGTCCAAAAATGTGTTAACTTATGTAATGTGACATAATTTTTTAAGCGTAACAGGAATGAGTCACATGTGGATCGTGATTCACAAATACTTGAATAAGTGACCACTGGAAACTCACTAAGCCCTGTTATTACAATTTTATGTCTCATACATATCACAGAAAGCATACACAGAATAATGAGTATGTTGGAAAGACTTGACTTTTTAAAAATTTGAGGACTCGAATTTGGCGTTTTTCTGAAAACGGCCGATATAGGGTCAACTCATTTATCAATATTATTTATTAAACCTTTGTTTCACAACCTCTTACACATTAACATTCTTACAGTATAATAGAAAAACAATGAGATGCAGACTAAAAAGTTATAGTAACTCATTCAAAAAGTTTGCCTTCGCCTTGATCTTTCCTTTTTATATAAGTTGTCCATGAAGTCTTTGAGACGTTCATCTCATCAAGTTTTTAAATAAACATTAAAACTAACTCAAAGACTTCTAGGGCACCTTGTATTTTGAGAATCTTGCTTAATATAATTGGTGCTTTTCTGTAAGGGGATTGTTTTCAATATTTAACTTGGGATAGTTTTAAATATATAACTGATAAATTTTTTTATTGTATTAGTTAATCTTCTTAAGATTACAGTCTTCATTGAGTTCTTTTGTAAAACTTTTGATCAGGCAAATTTATTATGTATGAAGCAGAGCTTTAGTTTTGTTTGTTTTTTCTTAATGGTTTTGTATTTATATTAATATATATTGTGAATGGTAAATGCTTGAATATTAAAATTTGTCTTGCATCAATATTAAGTATTCATTAACAATCTATTTGCCCTTTTTATCTTTAATGCTGGTTAATTTTTATGCTTTTAAAACCATTTGCTTTGAATGAAACTTCCCTTGATTTCTGTCAGGTTGTTCAGATGCCCGTCACGACTTAATATTTGTACTGGACTCATCCACCAGTGTGACAGAACCCAACTTTGATTTAATGAAAGACTTTATCAAAGACTTTTTGATTGAGGCTGACATTGACAATGGCAATGTACGAGTGGGAGTCATCATCTATAGTACAGAAGATCATGTAATTTTCCAACTGAATGAATACCAGAGTAAAGCTGACATTTACAATGCTGTGGATGATATTCCATGGAGATATGGCAGTACTAACACTGCTGATGCCTTGAAGACTATGAGGACTGAAATGTTTAAAGAATGGAATGGAGACAGAGAAGGAGTGGACAACATTGCTATTGTTCTGACTGATGGTGTATCTAATATCAACTCTAGGAAAACTATTCCAGAAGCAGAGCAGGCCAGAGCAGAAGGAATCCATATCTATGCTATTGGTATTGGTTTGACAGACACCAAAGAGTTGGATGGAATCGCCAGCAAGCCAGTGGAAGAGAACAGGTTTGCTGTACAGGAATTTTCTGAGCTGAGAGATCTGAGGCACCACGTATTTTCTTCTCTGTGTGAGTATTATGATTTGACGACTTACACAATCCAATGACGTTTGTTCGTGGCATCAATTTGTAGTCTTCAATAATTTTCAAATTGTATAAAATAAACTTTATTCATCTATAAGGAAAATGATTTTACAAACTTGATTTTAAAAAAAATATTCTATGCTTTTATCTATTTATTTATTTTTTTTTTTAAAAGTATTGTTATCTCAAATAATATGCACTGTGTAATGAAATATACACTGTATATTCTTTTAATTTAATGCAATTGAAGGAATGCTAGATCCATTTTGAGGTCCAATTACTGAAACAATATAATATGATAAGAATGAATAAATAAGCATTTTGAAACGTATATAAGTAATTTTAGAAGGCTTTATAGTAGTTTTTTTTTTTCATGTGATAGTGCAAAACAAAAAGGTATATGCTGGTTTAGATAATAACATAATATTTTATATATGACTCGAGTTTAGTTTTCACTATAGAGAAAATGTATTGCTTCTTTATTTCAGGTTCGACTGCAGCCCCAAAACGAACAACTCCAGCTCCAACTCCTAAAGCTGTAGTCAGTAAGTGAATTTCTCAATAGAATGAAAATCACCGGTTTATGTTTTGATTGATTATAAACAACTGCTTATTGAAGGAACGACATTGAGATAACTGAACTCTTTATTTTTGCTTTTAGACAGCCATTTTGGTGATTATCTCTCATTAAATTATATCAATCAGACTAAAAACGTTCAAGGTTGTACAAAGTATTGTGTGTTGGTAAGTTATATCTGACTGACGGGTGTTGCGAGTATTTTACATAAATGCATAGCACCAGTTTGCTAATCTTGAGATGGTTTTAATCTTGAGATAAGTTGTTTTTCATTGCTAATATCCATATGACAGTAACTTATGAACTTTTTACCTGTATGTTACATTACATTGCAAGTAAGTGTAATATTTTTATATATTTGTTCTCTCCCAATTATGTATCTTTAATTTAACTAATTGGCACTAAACTATTTTAATTTATGATGATATGTTTTACAGGTTGCTCGGATGCCCGTCATGACTTAATATTTGTCCTAGATTCCTCAACTAGTGTGACTGAACCAAACTTTGACTTGATGAAGGATTTTATCAAAGACTTTTTGTACGAGGCTGACATTGACAATGGCAATGTAAGAGTGGGAGTCATCATCTACAGTACAGAAGATCATCTCATGTTCCAACTAAACACATATCAAACGAAAGCTGACATTTACAATGCTGTGGATGATATTCCATGGAGATATGGCAGTACTAACACTGCTGATGCCTTGAAGACCATGAGGACTGACATGTTTACAGAATGGAATGGAGACAGAGAAGGAGTGGACAACATTGCTATTGTGTTGACTGATGGTGTATCTAATATCAACTCTAGGAAAACTATTCCAGAAGCAGAGCAGGCTAGAGCAGAAGGAATCCATATCTATGCCATTGGTATTGGTTTGACAGACACCAAAGAGTTGGATGGAATCGCCAGCAAGCCAGTGGATGAGAACAGATTTGCTGTCCAGGAATTTTCTGAGCTGAGAGAACTGAGACATCATGTCTTCTCTTCTTTGTGTAAGTATTTTGTTTTGATGACTTGCAATGTTCTACTGATGATTGTTTATATCATCAAATTATTATAACTTCTTTTTCATTCATTTCAAATTTCATTAAGTGACAGTTTGCGTTACCGTCAGGGCGTTATTCTCGTGTCTCTTATCTATTTTGCATCTGGCATATCTTGGATTCAAGTTTCAATGAAACAAAGTGTTTTGCTCTTTATTTCAGGTTCGACTGCTGCTCCAAAACGAACAACTCCAAAAGATTTAGTCAGTAAGTGAATATTGCAATATAGATTATATATACATAGATACGTCTTCATTCCAAAAATTAGGAAGCTTGACATTGTGATTTGGAGTAAAAACAAAGGAGATAAATTTGTTTGAAGCTCACAGTGTTCTTTGAAGAAAAGTCTGTAAAGCACACAAACAGAAAGAAGCATTATAGAGAGCTTGTTAAAAGTTGTGAGTTGGCATAACATTTCTTAGAGGCAGTTGGCTGCAGTTACTTTGATGAAAACAGAGTTAGGATGTGAATGGGAGTTGCTAGGATTAGGCAGAAAATTGAAAACCACATCATGATAAGAGTCCTTCGAGAAAGAGTTGTAAATAACAAGCCATTGAATATGGGTAATGAGAGTTAGAAGCTGGAACGAGTCATGAGGGTTGATATAAGCAAACTTCTCATTCTTCTTCATTCCATCTCATATTGTCTTCACATTTCAATGTTCAATTGGTGGAGGAATGCTGTTGTCTTCCTCAGCTCTGTCAGGGGCACAATGTAGTTTGGTCTGCAAAGGCGTGGTTCCAGACCAAAAATCCTGTCTTGCTGTTGAATACTTTCTGAGGTCTGGAGTATATTGTAATGTCTCCCTCTCCACCATCACAAAGGCACATTCTGTTTCTCCTATTTTGAAGATCTTGTGCAGGTAGTGTTTCAGGCAATTGAGACCAATTGTAGTCTAAAATTGTGAGCTGGTCACTTTTATTGTAGCTAAGATGGTTCTTGTTCCAGTTGGCTTTTGCATGCGTCTTGATGACTTAATTGTAAACTACGTTCAAGTTTTCTTTTTTTTTTTTTTTGGTGCTTCCTCAGATCCTATGCTGGCCTAAATATCTGATGTTTCATTTGTATGATGCTATGGTGAACACGATTCCAATGAAGTCTCGATTCTACTGCAGATTTTCATATAAATGGTCTTTGTCTGCCTCGTCTCTTTCACTATGTGGGACATATTCTTGAATTAATGTATTTTTTTCTATTATTCTGGAATTTATTGCTCTCCACTCCATCAATTGGGGACGTTGAACCTCGCTCGTGTACATCTTCCTCTCCTGAGTAGAGAATAACTTCCCATGAGAAAAGTTCGTTTTCCTGCACCATCATTTGCTCTCACTAACACTGAGCAGGTTCACTTTATATTTTTTCATCTCCCTGACATCTTTTGCAGTAGTCCCTGATCTACACATGCTTTGTAGATTCCAGCATCTTATCTTCATAACCTGTTTTAGTTTTACTATGGATACAGTCAGTTACTGAACCGCACAAGATAGAAAAATCTACTGATCAAAATATATGAATTAAGTGAAAACGACAGGCCATTACTGCAACATGCATATCTATTTTAACCAAATTTGCCTTAAAAGGAATGCTTTTATGCCGATTTTTAATTTTGTTTTGTATATTGTAAAAGTTACCTTCCTTGAAAATCAAAATTTCATTTTTGCTCAATTATTAACATTCACCACTCACCCATATCCAAAACCTCGAAATCTTCAAATTTGACAACTTTAGGGCAAAACTCTAAGAAAATCCAAATCTATACTTAGAAAAGTTACCATACACATAGCTTAAAAAAGATGCTATGAATGCCATTCCATAGTCGATTGTTGCTGTTTTTCACAGGTTGCTCTGATGTCCGTCACGACTTAGTATTTGTCCTAGATTCCTCCACCAGTGTTACAGAACCCAACTTTGATTTAATGAAAGACTTTATCAAAGACTTTTTGATTGAAGCTGACATTGACAATGGCAATGTAAGAGTGGGAGTCATCATCTATAGTACAGAAGATCATGTAATTTTCCAACTGAATGAATACCAGAGTAAAGCTGACATTTACAATGCTGTGGATGATATTCCATGGAGATATGGCAGTACTAACACTGCTGATGCCTTGAAGACTATGAGGACTGAAATGTTTAAAGAATGGAATGGAGACAGAGAAGGAGTGGACAACATTGCTATTGTGTTGACTGATGGTGTATCTAATATCAACTCTAGAAAAACTATTCCAGAAGCAGAGCAGGCTAGAGCAGAAGGAATCCATATCTATGCCATTGGAATTGGTTTGACAGACACCAAAGAGTTGGATGGAATCGCCAGCAAGCCAGTGGAAGAGAACAGATTTGCTGTCCAGGAATTTTCTGAGCTGAGAGAACTGAGACATCATGTCTTCTCAACCCTCTGTAAGTAAAATATTTTGAAAAGATTTATAATCCCATCCTCAAACAGTAGTAAGTTATTACTGCTGGGTGGGGAACCTGACCTCTCATAGCGGGCAGGGAGGTACATACTGCGTCTTCTATCCCCTTATATCTGTTTTCCAACATGCTTTCTGTCTTTGTCTTGGAATGGGATTACTTGGTTTTGTCCTGGCTCTGGCCGGAGTCCTAGCTGGGAGGGAAACAGTCAAATGCATAGTTATTGTTTTGGGAGATGATATTTTTTTCCTTGTAAATCATCTCTCTGTTATGTATTATTATTTTTATTTTGAATGTATAATGTAAGCATTTGAGTGTATTCCTCTTTGTTGGATTTTGTGCTTGTGCCTGGATGAGACTTGTAGGTGATTTCAAACTAAGTACATTGGTGGTATGCTCTTGGAATCTACATCTGATCCCTATTTGTTCTCAGTTCCCCTTTGTCTTACTTTTTCTTGGGTGCTTTAATTGTAATTCTAGAACTTTTTACTATCCCATTTTCTTCCTTTTTACTGGCGCTGATATAACCTGAATGTGTTGCAAGCGCCGTAAAACCCTTAAAAACAAAACAAAACAAGTTATTACTGTGCGTACTGAATTTAAATACAAAAATAAACAAAGGGATACTGATGGACTTTCATGTTAGAATTCAATGTGCCAATTCAAAGGAATGACAGATATTTTGTAAAATACCTTTCATTTTGACCTAATGCTACTCCTAAATCTTGATCTAGAAGATAATTTGCAGACACATCGTTGCAAATGTACAATCAGGATCACACATTCTGATATGCATATGCTGACACAATTATACTAGTGAACAACAAAATAACAATTTTGAGGTGATGTATGCATAATCTAATGATAATCCGAGCTTAAAGACTATATCTATATGAGTCTATTCTTATGTATCGTATACACCTGTGTGTTTTGCTGTATCTTGAAATATAGTTGCTCTATGAGGCAAATACCTTTGGGACAGTCCTAATAAAAAAGACAGCCCGTCTAAATTTAATTTTATTGCCATCCTAATCGTTCCAAGTATTGCATGACAAACCATTGGTCTCTGGATCTGCAATTTGTCCTGAAGCGCAAACCTGCCTTTTTCTAATTTATTAATGTTTTTAAAGTAGGGTCTTAACTGATATATGCATATTCTGGAGTTGGCCTGAAGAGTGAAAAGTATGCCTGTGCTTTAACTTACATAAGCCATATATGCATGTTATGCTTCAGGAATTCTTTGAACTCTATTACACGCCACTTAGTTTTATTAATTTTTCTTTCTTTCCAGGTGGAACATCAACTAGAGGTACACCAGACAAATTGAGTAAGTTGAATTGAATGATTATTTTGAAATGGCGGAATATACTTATCTCAATCTGTTCTTACAGATTAAATGAAAAATATATAAACTTTATATTTATAACAATGGGGAAATTGTCGTTAGCATATATTTCAAGGGGAAGGCTTGAATATCCTGGGCGTCAAACACATTGCAGCACCTTAGTAAGAAAGATGAGACAATTAGCTCAAGGTCACACACTCAGTGATTGGGAGTTGAAACCTGTGACATCAGGTTACTTCCAGGGTATGAAGCAAAGGCTGCTCTTCTCTCTGCCTTGCAGAATGTATTCAAAATATAGTATACTTTTTACTTTATTTTTATTTTCACTTTCACCTGTTTATTTATCAATATATATATATATATATATATATAAACGGCAGGGACTTGATTTGACCATTATTTCAATGATACTTATATTGAGAATATACATTTACTTGCTTTCTTTCTGCTTCTTTTTCGGTTTCTTAAACTATTCATTGTTCTACAAAAGATTTCTCTTTTGCACTCACTTAATTTCCCTTCAATTTCATTTCTGATCTTTCATTACATTTTATGGGATTGCTCGGCTTTATTTCAAATTGTTATTGAAAAACAAAACAAATTCCAAAATTATTTTCGTCCAATGTTTACTGACAACTCTATAAACATAAAGCTTGACGTTTCTCTATGTAAATGTTAAATTCAATGAAAAATGACTTAAAGGTTTTTGTTAAAATCAATTAATCCAAACACTATGAGCTTTTATACTGTGAAAGGTCCACAGAATGTACTTAAAAAGATTTAAAGGAGCCCCAATCAAATAGCATCACATAAGATCTTAAACAAAACAAGACACCTCTTAGTGCTGCCATTTTATACTTTTCGACAAAGATCAAGCTACTCCCAGCCAGCTATACTATTTTTACACCCGGTCATGGTGAGAAAATGTGAGTAAAGAGGCTTTTCTATGTCTGCACTTTATACCACTTAAATCGGGACTTACAAACCACAAATGAGTGTAGTACCTCAGGATAAAATGGCACAAATGAAAAATAATAAAGATAATAATCGTAATGGTGAGGATGATTGTAATGGCATAGACGACAAACTCGTACATGAGGATTAAAAGGATGATGATGATTGGGGCCCATTTTCATGAATACCAGGTAAATAATGTACCTTTTTTAAATATCTCAATACATAAATGGTAATTATTCTAAAGGATTATTACTTGTATTTTGGCATGGTAAAGCTCGCCATATTAAATATCAATCAATGAGTGCAACTAAATTTTAAAAATGAAGTAATCTCTGATTTCCATATTATTCACTTTCACCATAGTTTATCCATGGTATCTTGTAAAGGTACTTTGATAGGAACAATTATGGTGGAGGATTGTGGTTTTTGGGTTGAAGATTTTATGGGTTTTTGTTGTATTTTTAAATTATTGATTTGTTGAATTTATTTTCTTTTGTTTTAACTATTTTCCAAGTTATATTAATTGACATATGACATTTGATATGATATGTGTTGCTAATGTTTACCCATATTCCTCAGATGACCCATTAAAACTTTAGTCTGCTAATTAATAACCAGTGATCAGCATGGGTAATGTATTCCTAATTAACAAAGTGTTGAGATAGTCATGACATATTAAGTTATAAGTTTTCTATTGTTGACTCATCGTGCAACATGCAATTCCATCTAAAGCAGTTGGCAAATTTGGCACCTTTGACAGTTAATCTGGACTTATTAATTATTAAAATGAAAATTTTGTGATGTTTTCTCCCTCTCTCTAAACGAGTATTTTAAGACTTCTTCATTTTTTATCATTATGTACCATCAGCGATGTGAGTGGAACCAAACTTTAATAACATCCAAAACTTCGAACAATTATCTTAACATATCCAAAGTGATATAAACAATTTACCTTTGATTGTAAACGAGTAACCTATTGCTTAATTGTTTGATTTTACTCCAACTCTATATCATGTTTTACTATTTTCACCAATTGATCAGTGCCAGCAATATGACTGGAGCATCTAAAGATGGCCAAGTCTCATTGCTATTACCACTTTTTTGGTTAAGATATTTAGGTCTGCAGTATGATCAGAAAATTTATGGAAGAAATGATAATTTGAATGAATTTCATTCAAACTGTTTGTAGGTTCAATACTTTTGTGATTTGAAAAAATGATGCTTTCTCATCACTGCCAAATGCATGTTTTACGATAAGTGTTTTTTTCCGTAATTTGTATTGTACCTCTTCATTTTTTTCCCTTACGTTGAAGGAGAACTCTTATTTCATTTACTTCTCCTCTTATTGATTATCTTCTAAACAAAAATCAGTGACATTGCAGCATTGATTCTGAAAAAAATGTTTGCTGTTTTTAACATTTTGATTTTCCATTTCAGTTCATCATTAGCATCTTTTCTGTGGATCTAGTTTTTGTTTTTATCCTTGTTTTCTCTTTGCATTTGTGAGGTTTTTTTTGGTTATTTTTTTTGTATTTGTTTTTTTGTTGTTTTATTTTTCAAAAATAATTTTGCTGGCTTTGGTAACTTTTTTATTTCCAGAAAAAGCCGTGAGTATTGTAGCCAGTAGTCCAGTGATATGCATGCCATTTTCCTTTTTTTCTATTGATTTGTAGTTTAATGACGAGCCAGATTTACTTCAATCTGTGTTTTTATTTTCTCAAGTGTTGATCTTATTTGCTATTAATTTTATATCTATGCTTGTCAAGTCCATAACTGATACTTAGCATTGCAGACAATGTTTTGGTTACTCGTGCGGAATGGTTATATTTTATATACCATTATGATGGAGAAAAATACCTAAAGCATTGCTTAACATCCAGAAAACCGTGAAAAAAGTCAAATTTTAAACACCTGAACATTTAAATTTTAAAATTGTGTTCAGTTATGGACAGCTATTTAACTAACTTATGTTCTCCATTTTTCCCTTTTGTAGTTTAGTGCAGTTTTTAACATGTGTTAGTAACAATAAAAATGGGACTGTCTTAAAAAAATGATGTACCTGATTTGATAATATATTTTGATGCACTGACTGAATGAATAAACATCAATGAGAGGAAGCAATTTATACGTTGTATTTGCCATGCATTCGTGTTTGTAAGAAATAACAATTAATTAATTTTATGTTTTTGGTTGTGTAAGAGCTTATTGTTGTATCTGTGTGTCTTAAATTTTACTTTTTATGTGTGATTTACTTGATGATATATTCACCTTCGTTCTCCCCAGAAATAACGACAACCACACTGCCACCCCCGTTGTCTGGTATGTTTCTAAGTTCTTAATGCTTTCATGTATTTCAAAGTGTTTTGAATGATTAAAAATACAGCACTTATCTTGGCATGTCAATGTTAAGACTTTTTTTTTTATTATTCATAATGAAAAAAAAACAACATTAATTGATTGATACACAACATTTTATTAAAACAATTGAATATCAGTAGTTTCACCTTGAAGAGAAGATTTTTACATATTTATTCAATGTTTTAAATGCTTTGTAAAAAAAGACATTGAGAAAAATATGAGCCAATTTCCTCAAAGTGTAACCTTGCTATTTATTTATAAATTGCTTAAATGATCACGTATGTCTTAGTTGTAAACAATAACAATTGGAGCTGTATTAATTAATTATTTCAATCTTTTGGTAGACTGTGTTCTGGGTAGAGCTGATTTGGTGATGATTGTCGACTCGTCAACGAGTGTGACTCAGAGGAATTTCCGCAAGGTTTGGCTTTTTAAAAAAATTGATTTTATATCACTGTTGTTTAAGTAGCATTGGGATCAGACTGAATTTGTAACATGAAAACAGATGTGGGTTTAAAGATTTTGAGTTGTGTATTTATAAATGTGATTTTCTATTATAATGTTTCCACTTTTATGTTCATACTCAATTTTCTCCAATGCCCACAAAGTGTGAAGATATATAGATTTATCACTTGTAGAATAATTCCTTTAATATTCACACCACACATGGGATCTGCATAATCTTAAACAAATCACACAGGTAGAGAACACCCAAAGTGGAGCATCAAGATTCATCACTAAATACTCATCAATAGCAAGAAGGGTATGTTACAAACGCCCTTAACGAAACTGTAAGCATGGAGAAATATTTTATAATTCGTGTGATTCAACTCTTGGTATGCCTTTCACATCTTAATCTATTAGATTGGATTTAAAATTTGATCGCCGATCTTTCGTTCTTTCTTTTTTTAAAATAAAGTATTACAGTATATTATAATGTTTATGGTAGTTTACGTTTTCATCTACAACCCTGATAAATTGTATCAAACAGATTCTCAACTTTGTGGAAGAATTCCTCAGCAAGGCAGACATAGACACAGGCAATGTCCGTGTTGGATTTATGACCTACAGTACCAAAGTTAACGTACAATTTAATCTTAACGATTACAGGTAAGAGTTGCCTTAAAAAGGAAGTAGAAAACAAAACAAAACAAAAAAAACGAAAAAAAAAAAAAAAAAACAGAAGCAAAACAATATTGTATATGTTCAGTCTTGTTTAAGTAAAAATAGAGAGTGATTGTTAATAAAGATGTGAACAGCACTACCTTATAGACGTAAGATACTTATTTTTTTTATTTAATTAATTTGTTTGTTTTTTTTTTTTGCAAAATATAAATATAAAGTGTAAGGGAATTTTAAAACTCCATATTGAAATATATAACAAGTCCAGAAAAGTTTAGGTTTGCATCATTCAATGGCATGTGTAAATGTACAAATAATCGTGATTTAATATCATATATTCATTTTAAATATTCCTACTTAAGTGCCGTGCAAAACATTGAATGAATACTATTTTTGTAATATTTATTGTTAACCAATTTTGCTCTGTTTTATTTAGTTCTAAGGCTGATATTTTGGCAGCTGTGAGGAAGACTGCCTTCACTCCTGGGCAAACAAATACAGCAGGCGCTCTAGATGTGGTGAGGAATAAAATGTTTGCACCTGATAAAGGAGACCGACCACTGGTTGAAAATGTGATCGTCATTCTGACAGGTAGAAATTCTGACTTTATTATAAATTGATATTTATTATTCTCACAAACTGTTTACAGCGAAACTGAATCTCTATTAAATTATTATTCCTCCTAATTTCGTCTGTTGATTAAAATAAACCCAAAATACAAACAAATCAAAACCATGTTAACAGAAAGACCATTGACAGCAATGTGTTTCAGACCTCTTTGAAGCTTAAGTCACAACAAGTCACTGCTCTATTCTTGAATACAATGGTTGGATCTGAGCAAAGTTACATCCGTGCTATTAAATAGTTAAGAGAAATTTTTAGTGATGCAGCCAGCTCAGTTTTAAAGAAAGAAATGCTTTATGTCACAACTCTTGCAGTAAATGGCATTGGCTGCTAGTCCAGTAAAAAAATACACAAAATGTTTTTGTTTGTATAACAGCCTTATTTCGGTAATTCAGCGCATATATCATATACTTTTGAAGATTATTGTCCTGTTTAATCTATTCTGTATTCAGTAATTTAACATAAAGAAATATTGCCGTCTCCTTATCCAGATGGAGTGTCAACTGTTGATGCAGGAAATACCGTGAGATTTGCTGAAAATGCACATGATGATGGAATCCTCATCTTCTCTATTGGAGTTGGTTTATCTGACACTAGAGAACTTGACAGAATTGCCTCTCGTCCAGCCTCTGTCAATAGCTTCAAGGTGGCCAATTTTGATGAACTGAGAACAGTGGATGATCGTATATTTGCTACAGCTTGTCCAAGTATGTGGAATATAGATTCAAATTTATTAATTGATCTTCAGATCCTGGACTCGGTGTTATCTCAGTTTCTGCAATAACTGTAAGGTTTGCTATCTACGCTTTAGTTAGGTACTAAGTCTATTGCTTATTACTTTATTCTAGGCTTAATTAGAGCCAGTTACTGTTAGATAAATAGAAGGATCAGAAGTGGGATTTGATACCAGTCCAATGCTTTGCTAGGGATATCAGGAGTCTGATTCGACTGCAAAGCTTGATGAAAATGACAAAAAATGCAATGATAATGATGAGCTGGTTACGTTCTCCGAAAGTTAGTATATTGTCTTATGATGATTAAAAATGCATCGGTTATGTAAATAGTTGTTTTTAGACCACTTTGCCAAAAGGAAAAAGTTACTAAGATGTGAAGGAGAGGTGAGGGCAAGTAAAAATGTGCACATATTTTATGAAATTTGTCTTAGCTGATATACTTTTTTTATTTCATTAACAATTACCTTATCTGTGTAATTTGGGATTATACTTTATGACATTTTTTTAATCAATCATTTTTATCATTATTTTTCTACAGAGATATTCACAATGCCTACACCCACAAGTGAGTACACAGTGCAAAATAATAATAAATTTATATCCTACCCTTTATATATCTTTCAGAATGTTTATTTTTAGTTGCTTTTCATGTTGTTATTCAAATAATACTTGTTGCATGAATCAAGTTGGATAAATGAAAAAAAAGTATATTCTCAAAAATTCTTATCTAAAAACACGCCAATTAAAATAGTGTCATAAAACAGTTCATTTGTCTTGCACACAAAGATTACAACTACTGAATCTTCCATCACTGAAGTACAGAAGAAACAACTATGTGAGCTTGCACATTCAGCTGATAATGTAGATTATTTGAATATCCCCCACTCATATTCTCATGTAATATATATCTTTTGATCAAAGTACAAGACAAGTATTGAAGGGACTTTGCTTTGTAGAATGATTCGAATTTTCAGTATCCATATATCGGTACGTTTATAAGTTAAAAGAAAGTACACAGTTAACATTCTTACATTTCATATGAAGATTATGAAATCACTTCTACTAACTGGTCCTTAGTACAAACGATATAAACATTTTGAAATACCGCTGTTTCATGAAATTAATAATAAGTGAAAATATTTCATTATGTCATAATTGTAGTGATTTAGATGCCTTAAAAAAAAAGAATAAATTGTTTATTGTGTGAACATTGTCTAACATAAAAACAACTACACCAGAAACCACAGCAAAACCTAAACCCGATCCAAAACCAAAGCCTACACCAGAGAAGCCAGAGCCAGAGACAACAACTAAATCTAAACCAGATCCAAAACCAAAACCTGAACCAAAACCAGGTCCAGAGAAACCAGAGCCTAAACCAGAGCCACAGCCTAAACCTGACCCAGAACCCAAACCAGACCTAAAACCTAAACCTGAACCAGATCCAGAGCCTAAACCAGAGCCAGAGCCTAAACCAGAGCCAGAACCCAAACCAGAACCCAAGCCAAAGCCAGAACCTAAGCCTGAACCAGAGCCAAAACCCAAACCTGAGCCAGAGATAAAAACTCCACCTCCCACGAAGGGTGAGATTGTGAATGGCCACAGGAAAATTTTGAAAACACACAAAAGTGCACTGGATTGCCAAAGTGCTTTGAAAAATAAACACGCGACACCATTATTGCTTTAAAGCTTTGGAATGCATTAACTTTGATTGGTAGTATGTAAAAAAGTTGTAGACATTTTACAAGTTTATTATGATGCGCCACTAATCCTCTTTGGAAATTATTGCTGGCTTATGATTTTGTTTTAGCTTTCTTAGATTTATTTTGAAAGACATGTTTTTTTTTTTTTTTTTTTTTTTTACGATGTGAGTGTTTTGAAATGCACCTCTATCCAATCATCACTTTTTATTGCTTCTTAGTAATAGTTTTTTAATATTTTGAAAATTATCAAAAATTGCAAGTTGCTTTAAATCAAAGTTTGGTATTAGAGCTAATGAGGGCACACAGCTTCAAGCATAATCTATGCGTACAGTATGTGCGTATAGGTACACCTAGTTTTCAGCCTGAGATGGAAATAGTCATTTGGAGCAAAAGGAATAGCCAGAAACTAGATGTTATATTAAATTTTGATTTAAATGATTTTACATCGCAATAACCAATTCAGCTAAATTTGAGAATAAATTAACGTCATTTTGATATTCAAGATCATTATTCTTGTCAGTCCATGACTGTTTCCATCCCTAAGATTTATCTGTTGGTCAAGTGTTGCTGCTTCCAGCTTTTAGATGATTTATTATATTGAAAATCCAGTGAAATTTGATATTGACTTCAGATAGAAATAGATTTTTTTTTATTTTAGTTTACTATTTTCATATAACCTACACCCTTCCTCCCTCTCTCTCTCTCTCTCTCTCTCTCTCTCTCTCTCTCTCTCTCTCTCTCTCTCTCTCTCTCTCTCTCATTCACTTACTCACACACATACACACACAAACACACCCACACTCACACTCTCTCTCTCTCATTCTCTCTCTATCTCTTGCTCTCTCTCTCTCTCTCTCTCTCTCTCTCTCTCTCTCTCTCTCTCTCTCTTATCTCTCACTCTTTCTCTCTTTCTCTTTCTCATTTAAACAAGATAAGCTCTTTACGATGGCATGATTTGCAAAATCATCAACAATTTTTAATTGCATTTTCGAGAATTGTATGTTTGATAACAGTGCTTATAAATTTCTAAAAGGATCATCTGGCAATTCGTGGCAAATAGGATTAATAAACCAGCCCTTTAAGTACTATTGATATGATCAGTCCATTCCAGTAAGCAGCCCAATGCTATCACTTTCTTGAAGAATTATTAAATTACATATTAAGGCTCTGAAAATGTGTATGTGAGTGTTTGTTAAACAGGGATCGCATTGTTTTGACAACCAAAAAAAGAAGATTTATTTCAGTCAACTTTTTGAGAGTACTTTTCAAACAGCATAACAAGTGGAATAATATCTGAGAATTGTAAAACGCAATCTGTATTCCTTTTGTTCCTTTTCATACTGTATAACATCAATGTTGAAATCCTTGCTACATTTGAAACATATCTCATTGTTTTTCATGCGATTTGTCATTGCAGTGAGTCTCTCTCTCTCTCTCTCTCTCTCTCTCTCTCTCTCTCTCTCTCTCTCTCTCTCTCTCTCTCTCTCTCTCTCTCTCTCTCTCTCTCTCTCTCTCTCTCTAAATAAAATTAATCTTTTGTTTTGATAATTTATTGAAATTGAAATTAATGCCAACAATTTTCCACAGCCACAACAACGACGACGACAACCACTACTACAACTACAACTACAACCACCAGACCAACCACCACAACCACCCCAAGGAGGATACCAGGTAATCCTTGAAAACTACATGAAATTTCAAAGCTACTTCTTGTATGCAAGATGATATCCTCAACCCAGTTATCTCGAATTTTCCTTCATAAATGAAAAGCTAAATATAAAATAACATTTAATGATAATTCTATATCCCTGCGGAACTCCCAGAAAGAAAGAGAAATTAATAAAATATCCCTTCTGTATTTCAGTGTATAGTCCAACAGGCACTGATATCATTATGATGTTGGACAGCACTGTTGATGAAAAAGTCTTTGGGTGGATGAAGAAATTTGTGTCTGATTTCACTAATCAACTTGACATTGACTCTGGAAAATGGAGGGTTGGTGCCATGACTTTTGATGGTAGTTCCCCAAGAAGCGCCTTCTATCTTGCAGAGTAAGTTGCTATACTTTCTAATTCATTTCTATTGCAATCAATTGTTATACAGAACTAATTCTAATAACAGTGCATATTATGTTCCATTTAGCAGGCATGCATTTCAATTTGTCAAAAGTAGAGATATCAGTTGATCGCCTCCAAATAAAATTGACTCTGCTCATTTTTAAAAATTATATTCCATTTATGAAACAACTTACCTTTTGGTATTAAGCTTCTGAGCAATATGGGACCCTACCTACAATTGGGAGAGTATCATTTTAAACGTTTTTTGCTTTGGATATGAACATTGATAATAATGCTCAGTCTGACTGAGTCGGTTTGTATTTGAAAAGTAGTAGTAGAAGTAGAGGAAGGGGAAGGAGGAATATACAGTTAAAGATCTTTCCCAATTTCACTTTATAGCTGTCCATTAAGTGACATTCCACTTACCAGTTTCAAATCTTTGTGGTAAGAATTTATCATCAATAGGTGATTTATATTTAGATATATGCTATCAAATGAGTGCTCTAAAATTCTTTTTTAGAGATGAGTGCTGATTTAATTAAATTATAACTTTATTTTAAAATAAGAAAATGTCAAAACTAAAATGAAAGGCTTTGACAATAAACTATTCAGTAACACGTAAAGACAATACAATACACACAAACAAATCTTGTCTTGTTGCCTTTGACTTTTCATGAAGAAGATGTGCAATGTGGATACTTCTTCACTTTGTACCAAACACAGCCCAACTGTTAAGAAATTTCAATCAACTCCAAATGAAAATCAGAAACTTAATTCTTGAAAACAAATACAATTGTGTCTACTCAGACCTAAGTTTGCCTACACAGGCTGCCATTCTTGTTTCTCTCTCTCACTCACTCCCATAAAAGGTAATAGGGGTCAAAAGGAATGTGGGGCTCTGTTAGGTATAATTGAATCTAACTTACTGAGAACAACTGTGCTTCTCAAATATATTTTACGCACACAACTTTGAACTATCCTTTTATATCTGGATATATTTGACCAGACAAGTTCTTAACAGGCACCTTATATTATCACAGTCTTTTATAGAGATGTGATATTACGACATATCTCGCTTTTTAATTCATCACCGAACCGGCCAACATTTAATATTTTTTATAAACACAGTTTTGACCTTTTCTGTGTTATATTTAGTTTGTGACTGATCCAACCTTCTCCGTGTTATACTTTATTGGGACATATGCATAGTAACAGATCTGCCTTCACCGTTCTATGATATTTATTGATCTCTTTTAGATCGGACTGATATTGCATAAATTTGCCTTCTCTATGCAATGATTTTGGTCACCCGTTTACGGACTTACAGTTTAGTACCTTGCACTATGCCTTGCTATTTTCCGGCCCTAAACGTTTTTCACACAATCAACCCTTAATTGTGGAGGAATAGCAAGTGAAGTGATTATTTGCGGCCTGCCATGAGTTTATATAACCATGGTGAGTAGTATTCATAGGACGACTGAGAGGCATTGTCAACACAAGATAACAACTCATGATCACCTTAAGCTAATTTCCCATTGAGACTTAAGCTCATTCGACAGTGATGTGACATCCCCCACCCACGTTAAAATTTTTTGTTTTTGTTGTTTTTGTGATATATTACATGGAAATAAATTTTACAAACGGATAAGGAGTATGGGCATTACGAGGATTCTTCATGAAATTTCCTTATGAAATGAATACGATAGGCGAGATACTTATCTCTTAATTTAAGCTGATCATTATACCCTTATATATATATATATATTAATTAAGTTATTTTTCACTTAAATATTTAATAATACTCCAGTGAAACAAAAAATTGAAACAAATGTAAATATAATGCATTCATTATGATATATGCAATTATTGGAACATTTAAAAAAAGTAAATCCTTAAGTATGAAGAACATAATTGATATATTTCATATGAATATAAGTATGTAACAATTAGGATAATGATATTATTTGACTGAAAGACATGAAATATCATTAAAATACAGACGCAAATCACTCGATCATACAATCAATGAAGGTAGGAAACAGGACTAAAGTTTGAAATAGTCAATATCACTCTGACCAATGCCAATCCACCTCCACGCAACTGCAACACATATCAATCTGGTGAATGCAAAAGTGAGCTTTCAGGAGTTAATGGGGAGAAAAAAATAAAGATAAAAGCAGCCACAGTTGTTTGATTGGATGAACTTTATGTACACACAACAAAATTGCACATTACACCAATCGCGACAGTAAATCTGCATTGATGTTTTCGCAACCAGGATTATGTGATATTGAAAATGAGTAATTTTGCAAAAATAAACTCCACCTTAAAACTCTACTATTGTTCATTAATTAATTGTTCATTGTGTTTAATGTATGTGAGTGGTTTGTGGTCTGTTTCAAGAACAAATGTTTTTAGTAAGAGATATCTGCTGAATGATTTCAGACTGAAAATAATTCCCAAGCATTCGCGTTCTATCACTGAATATCGTGTTTCACTGTCAAGAAGCTTTCTGCTTGTGGACTGGCATGACATTAGTGGACAGTCATGTTCTTGTAATAAAATACCGGCAATTCTGTTGCAAGATGCATCTGTTCTAACAAAGAACTGTTTACTTAAATCTGATAACTTTAATATTAGTTCAGAACATAGACCTGATTTAAGTTTGTTGAAGCTTTCTTCACATTCATTTGTCCAGTTAACTTTGTTTGGCACTGATTTCTTTGTGAGATTTGTTAAAGGCGTTGCAATATCTGAAAAGTTTGGCACATATTTCCGATAAAAGTTTAGGAGACCTAACACTTTTCTAACGTCCTTTTTAGTTTTTGGGGTTTGCAACTGTTTGATTTTTTATTGTTTATCTGTATCAAGTTTTTGGATCCTAAAGCCAACTGTGTGACCTAAAAAATCAATCTCTGATTGTAAGCAATGCTTGTTTTGAGGGTTTAACAGTGATATTGTGTTGTTTTGGAGTATAAAACCTATCTGAGTGTTGCCATAAGTTCACTCCACATTTCGGGGTATATACACGTGTCGTCAAATTATGACAATGGAAAATCTTAGTTTCTATCATCATTTGTAGTTCTTTTACTGCTGCTTCTTTTGAATGAAAGGGGATGGGGTAGTTTTTACTCTTAACTGGTATTGTTGAATTTAGCCTAATGTCGTATTCGACAATTGAAATATGGCCTGGTATATGTGTTAGTACAGATTGGTATTTTGCGATAAGTGACTTTATGTCGTTCTGTGACGCATCTTACTCAGCGTTATTTTTTACATCATTTATTTATTAATTTTCCCTGTATAATGGGATAGGGGGATGATGAAGTTCGCCTTCATCTTCTTCCGATTCAATGTTTAGACAGATGCTCGCGTTTTTGCTTTGAAATTATTGAAAACTGATGTGGGATTGCATTCAACATATTGTTTGAGCATGTTGATGTGTAACGTTTTTGTTTTATCGCCCATTTTAATCTCTACTTCTGATCTAACTGCGGTTACCTTGTATGGCCCTTTCCAAGTTAACAGAAGTATCTTAGTGTCATTGGGCAAGAGCACTAGTACCTGAATACCTATGCTGAATTTTCTAGCTTTGCTTTTTCTATTTGTGTATTGTTTGTATGTTTCTGTTTTTTCACAAACAGACTTTTGTGCTAGTTTGCATGTGCCCGATACACTAAGAAACTTCTGTTAACTTGGAAAGGCCCATACAAGGTAACAAGCAATTTCTACAATGTATGTTATACCCACAATCTTAAAATTCCATTTCTTGCAGTCACAATTTCAAGGATGAAGTTCTTGCAGGAATTGATCAAATGAGAAACCGACGAAGCACCCGTTTACCTAGAGTTGGAAATGCCTTTGACTATGTTAGGCGAACCATGTTTACTGATCGTAATGGTGACAGACCTTTGGCAAGAAATTACATTATCATGTTGACCGGTAAGATTGCAGTGCATTTCATTTAATCAAGAAATGTATGACTCTGTTATTATTATGAATGTTAACAATTTAATAGTTCAGTGACTTAATAATAATAATAAATAATAATAATAATAATAATAATAATAATAATAATAATAATAATAATAATAATAATAATAATAGGTGAAGAAACCTAGCCTCTCACTTTGTAGCGCTGCACTGCACCTGATGCCTGGGGCATTTTGGTCTTTTCTCGAGAAAATTCCTTATGAAGAATTTGATATGATTTTTTATCACAAATGACTTTATTTCACTGTATTCCTCACAGGCAATGAGAAGAGTTTGGACTCTAGAAATTCTTATGCTGCTGCTACACGCCTAAAGGATTTGGGTACTGGCATCTACACCATTGGTCTAAATTTCAGAAACAGTGAAGAATTAGATGAAATTAGCTCCAAACCTCTTTCAGAACACGAGATGCTTGTGTACTCTGAAAACGAACTTGGTGAAGTCCCAGGCATATTTTTATACAGCATGAAAAATGGCAAGTATCTTTTAATTAATTGCATGAAGGTTGGAATTTATAGTGCTTAAAGATATGTAAATTAATCTAGAAAAATGAAACAATACACGTTTATTTATAGACATTTGCTGTCTATGAAATATAGAAATATGAGCTTAGCAGGATGTAGGGTGATGATGTATCGTGAGCTTGTTTAATTTTAAAAAACATTACAATAAGATTGATTTAGTAGAGCTACTTGGAATAAGATTGATTTGGTAGAGCTACAGGGATTGGCAGAAAGGAAAGCTCATCTTATTGTATTTTTAATAATATAAAAGTTCCGATTTAAAAGATTTTTTAATACTTTTCTTTTATCCCCTGAAAATGTCTGAAGATAAACTCTATTGAAAGAAAGAACAGGATTGTAAGGACAAAGAATGATTCCGATTTTCGTAGAGCCCAGATAATTTATCATTGGGTTTACATCCACTTTTACATTGTAGTGACAAGAGTATTTATGCACACATATATAAGTAAGGCAACATGTCCTTTGTTCTATCTCAAACTTTAGAACCCCCTCCCACAACAAAAATAACAACGAGAGCTACAACTACCACCACCACCCCAAGACCCACTGTCCGTTATCAAGGTTTGTATTTTCATCAACTATAAATATAACCTCTTGTCTCAAATTGCTCTGATGTCTAGGTGAATCAGATGATGAACATCGAATTATAGTCAAGAGTATGAAATTGATTTCTTTATATATATATATATATATATATATATATATATATATATATATATATATATATATATATATATATATATATATATATATATATATATATATATATATATATATATATATATGCGTGTGTGTGTGAGTTTGTGTGTGTGTATGTGTGTGAGCCAATTTAAAAGATTTTTTAATACTTTTCTTTTATCTCCTGAAAATGTCTGAATATAAACTCTAATGAAAGAGAGAACAGGATTGTAAGGATAAAGAATGAATCAGATTTTTGTAGTCCAGATAATTGGGTTTACATCCACTCTTTACAGTGTAGTGTTATGTTAAAATAACATTTTTTCTTTACTCAACCTAAAAAAAAGAAGAAAACAGGGCCAGACGGATGCAGTCTGTCACAAATTTAGTGATCCATCACTTCAAAAGAATAGACCTGATGCCAAAAACAGGGTTTGAAGTTAAAATGGCTCGATAATTAAAATTTCAGCAATTTTTCTCCCCAATGAAACATTTAAACTTAATTTAAGTCTCATTTTATCTACTATAATATCAAACTTAAGGACCAGGTTCTTCCCGACGTATCATTTTGAGATGACTGGTCACATAACAGGTTTATATACAATTATGAAGTAAAGATTCAAACTGACAGAAAATGGAGATTTAGTTTCAAGGGCTACTCCTGAATTTTTTTTTGCTGCACAAATTATCTTTTGGTAAATCGAATTGTATGAAAATAAAAAATTAGTGGGAAAGATTATCATTTGCATTACATTTAATCTTTAAAAAATCTTGATTCAATACATTTTTATTTTGATAAAGGTACTTGTAAATCCAAGGGTGATGTGATCTTCCTCTTGGATACCTCTGGCAGTGTTGGATCCATCAGTTTTTCACTGATGAGAGATTTTGTCAAGGCTATCGTTCGGGATCTTGAAATTGACAATGGGTTCTTCAGGATTGGATTGATGACTTTCAGGTTGGACCCCTCAGTTAAAAATTAAAGATAATTTTTGTCAACCTTATAATTTAACCTTATATCTTGTCATTTTTATTTTAAAATACTATAAACTCTGTTTATCTCAAGTATTTATATCTCTTGAATGTCATTTATCAAACTTCTCTAGATAGATCAATTAATTTCATTTGATTGTTTTGGACAAAAGATTAATAATCACATGTACAGAATTACTGCATTTATTTCAATCGACATTCATCCAAATGATAAAATAACATTTATAAAATGAGTGTTGCCATTGGAAATGTTTATTTTTGATTTTCCAGTGATTCTTCGAGGATTGAGTTTATGCTGAATGCCTACAATACTTTGGAAGAAATCAACAATGCTCTGGATCGTATGGAATATGTGTATGGATCAACCAATACCGCTGATGCTTTGAGAAGAATTCGAACTGAGATGTTTTCTACAATGAATGGAGACAGACTTGGTCAGTCCTCTCTCTAATAAATACTAGAAATAACATTAGCCATGGTCTCACGGGACTGATTGATAATAATTTAGCAGGCATTTTTCGTATCATTTGTATGGGTTGTAGACACAAAATTACACTTCGGAAAAGATCCAAATGATCAATATTACGTATTTAAAAAAAAAATTATAGTTGACCTGAGACATACAGCTCTAAAACTATACATGTTAGAACTCTTCTGATGTCTTCATCATATTTTCTGATAATTTTGCCATAAAATTGCCAAGTTTCAATATCTAATTCCACGTATTAAGCGAGATACAGCCACAAACCAGAATAAAACGCAGAAAAAGCGTCCCATATTTTCCGTATTTTTTCTCTCTTTGTGAGTCATCCAAATATATGACACCTTTGAAACTGCATAACTTTGTTATATATTAATGGATTTTCAAAATACAAAAAGATTTTTACTCAGTGGAGATAGGGCTTTGATTTAAGAGTAGTATTTCCTACAAAAATAGAAAACAAAAATTTTCATAGTCATTGCTAGGGTATGGCTTTAATATACGCTTTAACAAAATAATATTAATGCATATGACGCTTGCAAGGTTACTGTCAGACATCCCTGTAATGCATTGCTGTCAATTCCCTTTACAAATTTATTTCATGTTTTTGGATCATCATGACTTCTCAACAATAAATTACACTATTTATTTGTAACCAAAAAGATGCAGGTTTCAGTTCCACCATGCCATCTTTTTCCTTGCACATGATTGTCAAATCGTTTTGTCTGGGTGGGGTTCCTGACCTCCCATAGTGGGCAGGGAGGTACTTATTGTGTCTTCTATCCTCCTATATCACTTTTCCAACATGCTTTCTGTCATTGTCTGAAATGAGATTACTTAGTTTTGTCCTGACCTCGTCTGGGAAGGAAACAGTCAAATGTATAGTTATAGTTTTAGGAGATATTTTTTTCCTTGTAAATCATCTCTCTGTTATGTATTGTTTTTTAACATTTGTCTTGTAAATATTTGAGTGTATTCCTCTTAGTGGGATCTTGTGGCAGTGTCTGGGTGAGACTTTTAGGTGATCACAAACTAAGTACTTTGATCTTGTGCTCTTGAAATCTAGCTCTGTTCCCTATTTGAACCAATTCTCTTGGGTTCAGTACATCTATAACTTTTTTACTATCTCATTTTCTTCCTTTTTACTGGTGCTGATATGACCTTAATGTGTTGCAAGCACCGTAAAACCCTTAAAAAGCAAACAAAAACAAATCCTTTTGTGATCAATTAGAACATTGGTAATTATTGTTGACATTGAGAGAAAATATCAAAACATACGCTTTGATATCGAACAATATCCACTAAATGTGGTCCTAAGCCAAAAGCAACTATTAACATGTAGGATATGACTTGACACCTATAAGAAGCTATTGCATTTTTTTTAAAAGACAGAGACTCGACTTTTACTGGCCAGGTACTCTTTTCAAATCTGAGGGTGGTGAGACCATTTGAGTAAAGAACTTTCCAAGTGCTTAACTTTGTGCCACTCACAGTGGGACTTTAACCCGGGGCTAACAAGTCACTAGCCAAGTGTACCACAAAGATATATATGTTCTTTTTGATTGATTTTCTATACCTCTACAATATAATACCACTCAGAATGGATTCTGTTTAATTGGATTATCTTTTTTATGTATATTGCTATGAAAATATCACATCTTTTAGAAATTGGAGCCCAGGAATTACTCATCTCATACAAATAAATGAACCATAATCGATCCAAGGTGTAGTCAGGAATTTTTTCAGACTCCCTTTAATGGCCTTATTGGATAGCTTGGTCTATAACACCTAATAGAAATTACTTTGCGATATACTAGCTCTCTATCCAAAGGATATCAAGAAATTGCTGTACAATCTGGGATAAACTCCAGCTCATTGGACTTTTTGGCTCGGTTCTGAATGACTACAATGCACAACAATCTTTCTTGTGCAATTGTAGACATGAATGAACAAGACATTTTTCACATCATTTAATCTCATATGTTTCTGTGTTGGATACTTCAGTTTCTAGTTAATTTTTTTTTTTATATCTCAATTATGAATTTTGTTATATCTGATTTTTATGTTTGCCTTTTTATTTGTTGTTGTTTTTTTTATTTGACCAAAATATGTAAATGTTCCCCTCCTTCCAGATGTTTCAAACATGTTGATTATTGTCAGTGACGGCCAATCTAACATCAACCATATTGAGACGTTACCTGAAGCTCGAAGACTAAAGGGAACAGGCACCACCATCATGACCATTGGCGTTGGAGTGTCTGAAGATTCTGAATTAAGAGGAATGACTTCTCCTCCAGAAAATGAGAATTATATTCAAGTTGTGGACTTTGAAGATTTGCACACTGTCACTCAATCTATTGTTGCTCCACTGTGCACGGGTGTGTACATTTGAAATTATGACAGCTTTGTACCTGCATTGAAATATTGCATTACTTTATTACAATTATATATAGGATTAATGTCCATAAGATTTGAAAATTCTTACTTCATTGTCATCAAATTAAAAAAAAATATTCATTAATAAATAATTAAATAGCCAATTTTACCAGTCATGCAAGATATTTCCAGCTCTCTGCTCTCTATCATTGTTTAGGCGTCCGATTTTGTGATTGGCTTTCATTAGATTTTCTCAACGAGACTATGAACTTTTAAGGTTACCTACAGCTTAGTCTGTTTGGTGCGATTGTTGTGGTGACTAGAACTATTGAATTTTTTACTTAAACATATAGCTTTGATAGTGATAGCGATAGCTATGTAGTTTGCTCGGAATCACTGAAGGGGCATGGTTATGTTCCCATCCACTACAAATTCATTGATGGTCTAATTTTGTATTTTGTACCCGCCCCCCCCCCCCCCCTTTTTTTTTTTTTTCTTGAAAGATCAAAACATATGTGGTGACAGAAATCCATGCCGTAATGAAGGTGTGTGTATAGATGGACTGCGATCCTATTTGTGTGTCTGCCAGCCTGGTTACTATGGAAATGATTGTGAGAAAAGTGAGTGGACTATCCCATTGGGGCCATTTAATTCATATCAACTAAAGTTTGTGATGTACAAAATAAATCTGAATAAGAAAAAAAAATGTATATTTTGTCGTAACAAATGTGACGATTTTGCTGTAGGTGGTAAGGAGAGGGTTAAACTTGATTAGCTGCCTTGTATTTGCCGATCCAACAATTGTCATGACTCCATGACCAACTGAAAATATCTTTTTTACCAGTATGGGATCAATATTTATTTTAGACATATAAAACAATGACTTTAGTTTGAGAAGGCATTTTCAAACCAACAGTAACAGATTGATACCATTTGATTTATATGTTATTATACTTTTCTCACATTTATATGCTTATTATAATTGTTTGAGCACTGGAAATCATTGAATATTGTGGATTATAAGGATTTATCATCATCATCATCACTTATGTGTTGACATATTTGAATGTATTTGAATAAAAAAAAGTAAACCAATAATACCATTAGATGTTGCACTTACCTGTATATTTTGATGTTTATTGGGATTGTCATTATTTTAGTAATGATGGTGATTTGATATAGTAATAATGATAATAATAATAATAATAATAATAATAATAATAATAATAATAATAATAATAATAATAATAATAGTAAGAAGAAGAAGAAGAAGAAGAAGAAGAAGAAGAAATCTAAATTGTCAATAAATGTGGGAAATTTGTCATTTAGTTACACCTGTTATAACCTTATACGATAACTATAATATTCAACAACATTTTTACTTCTTCCTACTCTTTCTATCTCTCTATCTCTCCTCCTCTCTTTCTCATATGATCATATGATTACGAATATGATGATGATGATGATGATAATGGTGATGATGGTGAGAAGGAGGAGGATAAATGAAATGCTTATAAAATAAACACCAAACAAGATACATATCACGTGACTGCCATTTATTTCTTTTATGTCATCCTTTTATTGTTCCTTTTATATTACTCTGCTTCATAAACCAAAGCACAGCTTGGTGAATCTATCCAGCCTTTTGTTGTGATTTCAATCATAAAACAATTTAGAATCAATGCATCCAAAAAAAAACCTAACTTCTCTCTTGATCAATATAACTGTCTTATTGCTTTCAGTGTGTGGGCCAGCAGCAGATGTTGTTCTTATTTTGGACTC
>NC_088372.1:14185170-14255170 GCF_034508935.2 Berghia stephanieae | reverse complement strand
GTATACCTCTTGTACTCTCTGTCTCTCTCTGTACTTTGGCTCCCCTAGAGAGAGAGACAACTGCACTGTGAGTATTTCACTATGTATTATAAGTTGGTTTTAAAATCAAATTAATTTCCTCATTGTGTCAGTATGTTTGCTGTGTAATCATTTAATAATGGTATAAAAACGGTGATGGAATAAGAGTAAAGTTTAGGCTGCATTTTCAGTAGGAACATTTTCAAGTTTGGGAAAGTGTCGAGATTTTAGTTTCAGGTTTCAGCACTTCTTCCTGCTGGCACCCATGCTAATGAGGTCATGACTAGAACGTGATGGTCCCAAGCCCGTAGAAAACTCAGAATTGAAGGTCTTACTTGAATGGCACATGAAAGCTGGTGCTTAGATGCTATTTTAGCTTCTCAGCTTAATCGACACACTAACCTGAAATCCTGAGGGTGTGCGATTAAGTGGAATAGACTGTATTTGTTTTCCTTTTGTCATAATGTTTTTCTTGATTTTTTACAGGATGAAAAATGCATCAAAATTGCACTAGAAATATTGTTATTGATTGATATAAATCTGCATCTATCTTTGATTGATGTAGGAATCTTTTTAGAGGTTTGCCATTTGTCAAGGAATAGGACATATCTACTGTTATTAAAGACCATTTTCACCTACTCTAGTTTATGCTTATAAAAAGAATACTGTGAAATATGGTCATTGCCATGTTTCCAGTCTTCTTCATCCCTTTTATTCACTACTGAATTGGTGGGAGTGTATAATATGGGCACATTGTAAGACACATTCAGTGAGCTCTGTTTAACTCTTTCAGCGCTGAGGCTATATTCGAATTCCCGTCACAAAATGGCTGACACCTGATTGAGGCAGCCTGAGAATGACAAGCTAAGACAAAGAGACATTCGAATTTGGAGCAAAATCTCAATTAAAATACCCCCCTAGGGCCAATTGAATGTTCTGAGGATACCATTGGTTCAATTTATAGTACTTTTGTAGAAAGAAGGATTGGATTACTTTTTTTTTTTTGCCTTTCAAGACCAGCTGAACTGTGCGGCCATTTGCCAGTAGAATAGATTCTGCCCTGGCCGCACGGTGTGACCAGTGGCGTTGAAAGAGTTAATTGATCATATTCATAATTGAGCAAGCATAATGTCAACTTCCTTTCTTGCCAACATAACGGATAAATAAATGACTCTAATGAACAGATTATGGTTTGGATAAATAGTATTACACACACACAAGCACTCACACACGCATAAACTCACACACAAACAGAGAGAGAGAGAGAGTTGTAACATTGATCAAGTTTTATTTAATATGGCAAGAGTCAAGATTTTTTTCACTGACCAAGATGGAAAAAAAAGATTAACATATAGGGATATTAACTACAGCCATCCATAACCTAATGAAATTAGACATAGGAAAAAGATGATAAAGAGAATGAAAAAAAAAGAAGGATTGAATTGATACAAATAATTAACAAAGAGCATTCCATATGGAAAACAAAATCGTCAAATAAATAAAAAATGTTTGAATACGATTTTGTTGTTTGCTTTTGTTTTATTTTCATACTTGTATTTTTTTTCTATTAGGTTTGCATCTAAAGGAATGATATAATAACCCTTATATCAATTTACCTGTGTCAAATTAGTCATCTGTGCTAAGATTACGAAAAAAGTAAAAATGTTGAATTTGTAACTATTTTCTTTTCTTTTTACTTTCGTCTCAATATTATAATTACTGTAGATATGATGCCAGGAATATTGCCTACCTCCTGACGGATGGTACTACTGAAATCAACCGAGAAGGGACACAGACTGAGGCAGAACTCATGATTGATGCAGGAACACGGCTCATCCCTATTGCTGTGGGTCTCCGTGACAGACGGGAGCTAGATTTCATTGCTGACCAACAAGGAATGACTGTCATGGAGATTGAAAGTGAAAGCAAATTGATGGAGATGAAAGACCAAGTCTTGGAAGCCGTCTTTGACCGTAAGTCTCACAAAATTATAAGATTTGATCTGCTCTATTTGTAAAAAATAATAAGCTTTTGAGAGGTGATCTGGCAAAACATGTCGGATGATGGAAAATTTCGAATCCCATATTATACCATATTTGAATAATGCAGTTTGAATTTTGTAATTATCTTAATTTTGGCACAAGTTATTCACATTTCAAGGGAGAGGGTGAAAAATTGAAAAAAAATGGGTTTTAAACAAATGACACACATATTTATTACATTGCTGGAGCTCGTGAAAAAAAAAAAAATTAAAATCCTTATAAACTTTAAATTGTAAAATACTTTCATGATAATGTAGTTCCATGCATACTAAATACAATGGATTGAAAAAAAACACAAAAAACGAAAAGCATGCAGATTACGATTTTTCATTTTTATTAGCTTCACTTGTATTTCAAAACCAGCTCGCACAACATCCAACAGATTTTGCCAAATCACCTCACATATGTTCATACATAAATCAACGTTTCACACACAATTTATTTTAAAAAATAGGGTCTATACAACCTCGTAAGCTTGATATTATATTGAATGACAATATTAATTGTCATCTAAAAATTATGCAATGGTGAAAAGTAGATGTAGTAGCAGCAGCAGTGAGTTGTAGTAATTGTTGATGTATGATCATTATGTTGATGATGATGATGTTAGTTGTGATACCAATAATATTAATAATAATAATAATAATAATAATAATAATAATAATAATAAAAATAATAATAATAATAATAATAATAATAATAATAATGTAATAATAATAATAATAATGTAATAATATAATAATAATAATAATAATAATAGTTGTAGTAAAGATAATAATAATAATAAAGTTGTAGTAAAGATAATAATAATATAATTAATAAAATAATAATAATAATAATAATAATAAATAATAATAATAATAATAATAATATAATAATAATAATAATAATAATAATAGTAATAGTAATAATAATAGTATAATAAAATAATAATAATAATAATAATAATATAATAATAATATAATAATAATAATAATAATAATAATAATAATAATAATAATAATAATAATAATAATAATAATAATAATAATAATAATAAATATAATAATAATAATAATAATAATAATAATAATAATAATAATATAATAATAATAATAATAATAATAATAATAATAAAAATAATAATAATAATAATGACATTGATCACAATATTAATGAAGAGGAGAAGGAAGAGTAAGTAGGTAGACAAGAAGAAAGAGAGCTTAAAGAAGAGGAAGGAGAAGAACAAAAAGAAGGAATAAGAGGAGGAGGAGGAGGCGATTGAATATTGAAAATAAATGGTGTTGTGATAAAGCGATGATGATAGTCATTGTAGTGGTAGTGGTGATGGTGGTGGTGGCAGTACAGGAAATGTTATGTCCTGTCATATGTTTATAAATAATAATTATGTTGTTATTTGAAATAAGAAGAATTGTAAAGATCAGCTCACAAGTTTACATCGCAGTTCGATTTCACTGTGCATTTGTTTAAGCGTAGTGTGTAGTTTTATTGATTTTTTTTATTGCCTTGCCTTTTCTTTAATTCTATATCATTTCCAGCTTATTTATAATTTGCCTCTTGTCTGGTGTGTATGTCAAATTCCAATATATATATATATATAAAATTTCCTGACACTCTGCTTAATTATATTTGATTAATATATTTTTCTTTGTGTCCCCTGTTAAGTATGTAGTCTTTCGTGTGTTCAGAAAGGATTGATTAAAACCCATTTTATGTGGTAAAATGACCTCATTTCAACGTGGAGTCACTAATTTTTATTCCTAACCCACGTCAAGTCTTTCACAGATTTAGTTAGGCAACAGATTAAATTTTTGTTTATATATATATATATATATATATATATATATATATATATATATATATATATATATATATATATATATATATATATATATATATATATATATTTTATATATATATATATAATAAATAATATAAAGAACAAAACCCATGAAATAATAGTGTGCAACTTTTTGATAAAAGGAGCTATTTATAAAATATATAAAGTATAGTTATGATCAACTTCTACAATATATTCGCTCTCATTACATTCCTGATGAGAGCGAATGCTCGAAACAATATTGTAGAAGTTGATCATAACTATACTTGAAATATTATATATATATATATATATATATATATATATATATATATATATATATATATATATATATAATATATATCGTAAATCCTATTTTTTTGTTATATTAGGTTTGAAATAGTTCCTTTCCAATGACTGGGCACGTTGAATCTAATTGTTAAATTGCCAAAGCCTTTAAAAGAAATGGACCACATAGTTTTAGCTTTAAAATATGTAACACATTCACCACCATTCATGGTTTTTGTATCTTGTTTTGTTTTTTAATTTTGTTTCTTTGTTGTTTTTTATTTCAACCTGCTGCTTTTGACACTATTATATCCTTGATCCCATTCAGGTAGTGAAGGTAGAACCCCTTTCCCTTTTCTGTGATGTCATTACTGTGTACTAACACTAGAATGTATTTATAACAGTAACCTTTGATATGGATATTGTCAGACACACATTATAATCATTTATGACCAATCTTTTCAATCTGGATTATGTCGTGGCAGACAGTTGTTAAACTTTTAAGCATTCATTAATATTGGTGAGGATGGATTTTGTTTCTTGTATTTTGTATTACTGAGAAACAAGTCTTGCCAAACCAAACCAAAACAAACAAAATAATTTTGAAAGAAACAAAACAAAGTAAAAAACAAATCATAAATATGATCATTTTGCAAGAAATGTTCTTTTCTTTGTTTGGTTCACCCAGATACAATACCAGATAAAGATATGATGTTACAGGTTTTATAAACCATTAAGTCATATCTTTTTTCTGCAAACTGTTTACCATTTTATTTCTTAATGTTGTATTTTTACAGTTCGATGCATGATGTTAGGAAATGACAATTTGTACTTTTGTGCCATGTATCATTTTCCATTTACTATGAACAAACATGACATGTTGGATGCATGAATTACTAGTTTTGGATGGCTGCTCTTGTTCTTAGAGACAGATAGACTTGATGTTGTATAAAATAATATAAGCATGATTTATGTCCTGTATGGTATAAATAACTCAAAAATTAAACCTGTCTGCCTATTTCAACTCACATTATTTATTTGGATCAACGAATGTTAAGTTGCTAGATTGAAACTAAATATTACATGTCTCTAAACCCTTAATTAACCAACAATAAATTCAATATAATGGTAATATGGTGCAAGCCGCTTAATCAGAACAGCACTGTCACGCATGAAATCATTCCAATTTAGCAGTGTTCAATTGACTGATTCTGCCATAATGTTGCTGCCTGAATTGGAACACCCTATCAGGCGTCTGTTGCTGTAACTATATAGAGCATCCCTTCATTTGTTTGCCTAAAGTTTTGCCTTCCATTTTCACAGAATTTTACATTACATATGTATTGTATAGTCAAGATGAAGGAATGAGAATGACTTTTTTTATCTTATGACAAACATTTACACAGAACATCCAATACACCCATAAACCGAAATAGGCCAAATGAATAGAAGACATGAATGCTACTCCAACCATAAATTACAGATAATACAATTTTGATTATCGTGGCATGCCTCCTTTAAAACAATTGAAACATTGCATCATTACTTATTGATTATTTGTTGTTCTTCAATATTATACCTTCATTAGCTCAACATCCCTGATTTTTACTCTTACACCTTATGCAGCTAATAATTTTGTCAAATTAGATATTTAAAAAAAAATAAACAAATAAATAAACACTTTATCAAATCCTTGTAAATCAAGAGACTCTAAAACACCAGCTGATTTTTTCCACTCCCTCTGGTTACTTTAGGTCCATTTTACAAACAAAACAAAAAAAAAAAAGAAAAAAAAAAAATCTCTTTAATTATTTTTCTTGTTGTGTATCTGATATATATTTTTTTTTCTTGTTTTGTGGATCTCAAAGAATATAAGTATTCCTATCACTGTTATATGTAATGTTTTTCATTTATTTTTTATATAAATGTGACATTAAAATCAATAAAATAATCTGAATTATGCATAGAATACATTGATTTGATTTAGATTTACGTATTTCAAAAGTAGCTATAATAGAAACAGTTAGCCGCCCAGTACACAATTGGATTTAAATTTGTGAATGAATATTAAATGTGAGCATTGATTTCACCCAAATATATTGTGTAATCTTTTTTGTAATCAATTTGTCTTAATCATCTTAAATGCTTTGAATAATTTTTTTCCTCTCTTTTTCTTTAATAAGTAAAAAATCAAATCAAAACATTTTTTCCTTTTTCTTTTTCTTTTTCTTTTTTTTTTTTTTTGGGGGGGGGGGGGGGGGGGTGGGGGGGGGGGGGGTCTTTAAATAAAACCTAATTTATATGTTTTACAATATCTGAACTTAATTTGTTCATTTACTGCATAGTTCAAAAGTTGGGCAGCGTCTTCAAACCGTGAAGAGAAATTAGGGAATGGAGAAAACCTATACATATTCAAGTTAATTGTCCCTAAGAATTAAAAAAAGTATGAACTATTAAGGCAAATTGAATTAAAAGGATGTTCAAATAATCTGATTTTAAACACAAATGAGGTTTAAAAATACAAACCGATCCAATTTTATGTGGGACGACTTATAAGTTTTATTTTAAAACATCACTTTTTTTCTAATATGCATGAAGTTTAAATCCCCATAAAATCTCACGAATCATGAAAAATATATTTTTATTTTATTTTTACCCCGTGAAAATACTATAGCTACCAATAAAATCATGTGAAGAGGCGTTTTGATGGAATTGGAATAATTGAAAAAACAAGTGAATGAAAAATGATTTATAACTTGTAGAATCAACTTGTGACGCTTATTTTTGAGTATGCTTGTACTGCATGGGATCCCTAAAAGATCAAGGACATAAAAGCCATTGATAACATTTGGAGAGCAGCTGCAAGATTCGCCACAAATTGCCACAAGACGGAATTGGAGAGTGTGACAGCAGCTTTTGGCACACTAAGATGGCCAACACTCCAGTCTTGTAGAGGGAATGTGTGCATACATATATAGAACCGTTAAAAGCAAATACTCAGCCATAAACATTCCAATCTACATCAACAATTCAAAAAGCAGATATTGGATCAGGCTTTTCAATGATTGTCTCCATATACAAGAACACCGGAAGGATTGAATGCCTGGAGTGACAGGATAAGTGTGGTGTGATAGATAGAATATCTGTGTATAAGATTTGTGGAGATGGGCACAGTGTGATTTTTGCATCTTATGATCTTGAACTTAACTTGAACTCATAGGAGATTTGAGTCTTAAGCTTCAAGTTTTTAAATATTCGTAACTAAATTCTTCCTTTGCTTATGTATAAACACTATACACGCATTTAATACTGGACCATTAGTCACTCACCCTAGGATAACATATTTTTTGTGCATTTAATTACTTGATTTTAGATTAGTAAATGCATGCAATTAACATTCCATTTGTTATAGAACATAAAGTGTGGGAAATGAAAAATATTTTTATTTGTCACCTATCTTGACAAAAGTATAAATCAGCTTGATATGATAAATTTGCTGTTGTGAGGCTTTTGTCTATTTAGTTGATGAAAAAAGGGGGTTGGAGGTGGTCATACTCATGTCAAAATGTGACAATGGGTAAAATTTGTAAAACAAGTTTGAAATAAAGTATATTGAGCTAATGTTTACTTCCCTCTTCCACTCCAGTCAACAACAGGTGTAATCCAAACCCTTGTGACAACAATGGAAATTGTATCAATGAACCTATGGGATTCCGATGTGAGTGTGCTGCTGGTTTCACTGGAGAAGTCTGTGAGAAAAGTAAGGTTTTGATATTCTTGATAAGTGTTAAATTGTAACATTTATATTAGTACAGAGAAAAGATACCTTTTTCATGTGAATATCCCCGGAAGAGTAAAACCACATTGCTATCCTACTAGTCAAATGTATATGATATATATGATCCGCTATATTAATCTGGCATTATATTGAAATAAATTAAATTGAGTATTTAGTCTTGAACATGATGAGGTTATCTAAGTTTATTGAAGTCTAAGGAACAAAACTCATTCTCTTCAATGGTTACATTTGTTTTAAGTCAAATGTTAAACTTAAAATAATGATAATAATAATAATAATAATAATAATAATAATAATAATAATAATAATAATAATAATAATAATAATAATAATAATAATAATAATAATAATAATTGATTACATTTGTGTAGCGCATTTTCAAAATTATGAATTGCTCACTGCACTCAATATAACATCTTATTCCAAGTCAGGATATACATTGGAATAAGAATTTAAGAACGAAGAATATGATATTGTCTAGCACATTTCATTGTCACTGAAGGATGTGGTTAAAGATGAACAATTTACTTGGTAATTATTTATCTTCTCTGAATACAATGATAAGGCAAACTCCTTAAAATAATTCATTATTTCCTGTTTTGATATATTTTGATCGTTCGCAATAGTTCAATTACATTTCTCTTATTCTCATAACCATGTTTTACTTTGTATAAAGATTGATTAATCAAGACTCATTGATTGAGAAATTAAAGAGCATTTAATTTACATGCATTATAAATTTATAATAATAACAACAATAATAATGATAATAATATAATAATAATAATAATAATAATAATAATAATAATAATAATAATAATAATAATAATAATAATAAATGACACTTGTTGAGCACTTTCCATGAACCAAACATCTCAAAGCACTTTACAGATATATAATGAATTACGTTATGAACACAGGTAGTCAAAATCAAATATTGAAACAAAATACACATTGCTTAAATAATAGTATACAAACATTACAATCGGCATGGTGTAAAACGAATTTTGAAAAAGTGGGTTTTTATATTATATTTTCTTTCAGAGTGCACTGGTAAAGCTGATATTATTTTTGTTGTTGACTCATCCCGCTACAACTCTGGACGAGAGTTCCGTGCCATCAAGAGGTTTTTGCGTGAAGTTGTGAAGAGAATGGCTTTTAGAGGAAACAATTTCCGTGTGGCTGTCGTGTCCTATGGAGCTGTCACAAGAATTCACCTGAATTTGGCAGATGGAAATAAAAAGAGAGTTGTTAAAGCTGCCATTAGCTCTCTTAGGTAATGTAGCTGTATGGGCTATTAACCAGTTTAAATTTGTAATTTCCATTAGTAGGAGGGAGGGGTGGAGCTGGGGTTATTTGTTATTTATTTTCCTAAGACCAACACGCATCTTTAATAAGCTTATCATTAGATAAAAAAGATAAAATCCAAATAGCTATCTGATCTATTGGGTGTGTTTTTGTTTTGTTTTGTTTTTAGCATAGAGCAAGTTTCATTAACATGATTCTCCGTATTAGCCAGTCTTCATTGATCTCCTTTAACTTCGTTATTATTAAATTATTATTTTTTTTTACTATTTTAGGCTAGTGAGACATGTTATTATACCCCTTTTGGTTATTGGGAAAACATGATTTTACTGTCACCATAAACTTATGAGGCATCCTTTATATACACAGTAGGCTTTCAAGAGATAACCCCCCCCCCCAACCTGATTGTACAAAAAGGTGTTGATGCATAATGGTATATTAGTATATTGACGATTACTCTTTGGGCTCTGGTGTTGGGAATTTTACATTTATTTCCAATGTGGAGCACCGAAGGTTGAGTCTGTGGAAAGTTCCCAAGTTAAAAATCCTATAATCTTTATGAGATTTGAAAGTAAACTTATACCATCACTAAAATCGACTTTATTTTCATATAATCTTTTAAATGAAGCTATTGGTCACAATTGTTCCTTTTACAAAGACTGACTGGCTAAGCGCTCTTCTCTCTTTTAGTTTCCTCCATTGTGCAGTCTCTACTGTAGCATATTGAAATGTAGTCCTGTTAATTCCAATTCCTCTGATATATTTTAACTATATTTCAATTGCTTGATAGACGAGTCAGTGGTGATCCAAAACCAGAACAAGCAATGGGTTCTGTCAACTACAACTTAATCGGCAAATCTGGAGATCGTGAGAATGCTGCCAACTATGTAGTCTTTGTCACTAGACGTGTGGGAAGCCATGCCACAGTGGATGCTATCAATAAAATCAAGGCACAAGGAACAAAAGTTATTGGAGTCGGTCAGTATAAAGTAGTTCATCAATTCAATAGTAATAGATAGGTAAAGAAGCATTGCAGCTGATAAAAGCAATATTGATGTGGATGGTCCAGGTTTATCATGTGTCACCAATCTGAAGAAATAATTATATTGACACAAATCTGGTGATGAGTATGAACTGACTAAATTGTGTGTTCTATGTCAAACCAATTGTTTGTTTATATTGTTGTGAAAGGGGAGATGTGAATCATTTATATCATTGTCTTTGTTTAAGTGAAACTTTCTTCAATTTTTTTTTCCGGTTTCAAGGAAATATTTTTCACAGTATACTGTGGACATTTGCTAATAATAAAAGCTCTTTAACTACCCCCCCCCCCCTCTCAAAAAAAGGAGCTTTTCCTGACATAAAGGCATTGGTCCATTATAAGCATGCTTCATCATTACTATACATCAACTGAGCCTTTGCACTAGTGTTTTGTTAATTTTTTGTTTTCTGTTTAAGATGATATCATGCTAACTCTTAATTTTACACGATCTTGTTTATTGTATTGTGTGTGCGTGCATGCATGTGTGTGTGTGTGTGTGGGCGTGTGCGTAAGTACGTGTGCGTATATAGATAGAACGAAGTTGACATCACTCGTGTCTTTGTTATTGTTTTTTTGCCATCCACGTTTATGAATAATTCTCACTGAACTGTATTAACCAGACTATAAACGTTGAAGGTTACACATAGTTTTGTGTGTTAGTCTGTTATACTTCCGGATGGCAATGTTGTGAGCTTCTTAGACAAGTGCATACTATCTATACTTTCATAACTCTTCAATTTCAGAGAAATTTATGAAATACACATGAAGCACTTAAACAATTAACTAAATTCTAATTGATATTCATCCCCCCCCCCCCCCACACACACACTCACAACTCACAAATAAGGAGTCAAACTGTCAGTATATGAGGAGGGCTTGTTGAAAGCAGCTGTATCAACTCCACACGACACATCTCTATATCTGGCTAACCGAATGGACGACTTGGAAGCCATGTCAAGGGATTTTGTACAGTTTGTGTGTCAAGGTATGGAAGCGATGTTGTTTAGAAGAGATAGTACTTCCGTTTTGTAGTCTGTGGTAACTAAACAAAATATTTTTCATTATGCCTATAGAAAACGTTTGTTGTTCTCTCTCTCTCTCTCTCTCTCTGTCTCTCTCTCTCTCTCTCTCTCTCTCTCTCTCTCTCTCTCTCTCTCTCTCTCTCTCTCTCTCTCTCTCTCTCTCTCTCTCTCTCTCTCTCTCTCTCTCTCTCTCTCTCTCTCTCTCTCTGTCTCGCTCTCTCTGTGCTTCTGTTGGTAACAAAGCAAAGTTATATTGTCTTAACCAAATAATGCCTCACTGCACATTATTTAACCAAACAACTATTTTACGGTGCAGTCTATTTTGAGTTGTTGTAACGCGTCTATCTTTTTCTAACATTTAAATATGTTAAACAATATACTTGATATTCATTTGATATTCCATACCCTTGCCATCAATAGCTGAAATTAATTTCATTTGTATTTTTGTTTTATGATCTATTGTATCAAATGGCAAATAGGTATAAACAGTAAATACATTGCTGATTTTATATTTTATCTGTTGTTTTTTTCAAGACACAAACAAATGCGCTGAGTCTCCTTGCCAGAACAATGGTGTGTGTGTCAATGGACAGAATACCTACGCATGTAAATGCCCGAAAGGTTTTGCTGGCAAGAACTGTGAGATGTGTAAGTGTAAATCTGCACAATGATTAATTTACCTTAAAAAATGTCAGTGATGAAATGGTAAAGGTAAGATTTAGATAGGAAAGAACATTGAAGAGTCATTTTTCAATTAAGAAAAGAAACATCATCTCTTTATACATATTACTTTTAATCACGTTCCATGATTTCTCCAATACAATTTTCAGTTATCCCATTGTGACTGGTTCTGTTGTCAAAGCAAAATGCATGCCATATGATAAGATCACTGGCAGTCGCTGTACAGAGTTGCTTCGTGATGCCCTATTTTTTTCCACGAATTAAACTTCCTTAATTTTTTTTTTCTTAATTTAGAAAATATTTTAGCAATGCTTTTCGTCATCAGCTGTGTGCTTTGTCTACAATAAAGCACAAAGCACTATCCACTGGGTCAAACTAGCCCAGCTACCCTATCATTGCTTGGTCCATGGGGTGGGGAAGGGGGGGGGGGGATGGTAAAAAAAAATTGAGTTGAGTTTTCTCACTTGTGCTGCCCCTGGAGAAGATACATTATTATTTCTGTTCAACAGCTTGTGATGACAGAGTAGATATTGTTTTTGTACTGGACACAAGTGGCAGTGTTGGGTTTGACAACTTTAGGCATCTCAAGGACTATGTTTCCAACTATGTGGATAATATGAACGTTGGATCTGAGGGCTCTCGCATTGGAGTCATTACTTACAGTGATAGGAGTAAGGCTAACATCTACCTAGATGACTATGATGTAAGTATTGTCTCATTTACATTTTAGAACTGTCAGAAAAGTGTAGGAGTGGGTGCAGGTACTTGTTATACCAGTAAATAAGATAAATGGATGAAACGCAACCATATAGAAAATAACCCCCCCCCCCCCCCAAAAAAAAAAAGTCTTGTTGAGTAATTATCCAGGCATCTGCTTTTCTTTGTAGTGTTGTGAGTTAATATTATTTGCAAATTTTCTCTTGAGAAAGTCACACTGCCTGAACTCACTTTTGGGTGCTGCACTTCTTATTATAATCATCGATTGGAATAAACTGTGAAGAAAAATATCTCCCTTGAAATAAGATCCGGAAATTTATTGTTATTTTATTACTTTATTTGGTTACCTGACAGCTTTGTCGTCTTGTGATTATATTTTCTTGTATTATCTGGTTTAAAACAATGACAAGTGCTTGTTATCCTTTGGATGAACTCAGAAGACGCAGCTACTCACTAACTACTGAGTGAATAGGGGGAGGGGTACTGAAATAAAAATTCCTCCCACTACACCCAAATTGTCTGAACTAACTAAATCATTTGTATATTATATAATAAAATTTTTATCTAGTTCAATTCCTTGTTTTACTGATTTATAACTTTATGCTTTTTAAAAATCATCCTAACCAGGAGGCTGATATGAACTGGACTGAAAGTAAGGAACTCTCAAGTTATATTTTATGTTTCTACCCTCACAGGACAAGAGAAAACTCAAAGCAGCAATTGCTGGTATCTCCTATGAGTATGGCAACACGAATACAGCAGAAGCTCTAAGCATGGCTAGGAGTGGGTTGTTTGTGACTAACAGAGGAGACCGACCTGGTGTTCCCAATCTCAGTAAGGCCAAACAACATTTTTCATTACACGAATAGTGTTTGAGGTGGTGACTTTTAAAACCACTTTTAAAGTCACACTAAGATAGAATATGAGTTACTACGCTCTTTCAATCTATTTGGCATCTTAGAATCACATGGAAAAAGCTTAATCTATTGCAAAGGAGAAATGTTTTTATCTTTAACTCACTAAATATATGACTATTAAAATAGAGATTGTCTCTGAATGATGAAAAACAGAGCAGGTATCGAAAGCTATCTCCTTATTTTTATAGTCGAGAAATATGAAGAAAGCATGCAACAAAATGTAGTAGATCTTACCATCTTGATAGTGTTGGCTGAAAGAAAAGGAGGAAGACGACGAAAAAAGAAGAATCAACAGATAGATATTTTAATTTAAATGAAAAAAAAAGGAGGAAAGTGGGGAAAATAGTTTATTATTGGCACAATGCATTTGGAATATGACATATAATCATTTAAGGGGCGGTTTGGGTCTAATTATTAGGAAAATCCTTCAAAAACTTGATTTTGAGATTTTGGTGGAAAATGATATTTTATTATCTTAGAAATAATATAATTGAACTCCAAATTCTTAAAGTAGACTATAAAGGCACGAAATACACAGTCGAAAATGGTACAGGTAGTAAGAAATGTGTGAAAAACGGGAAGCCATTTTGCTATTTTCTCAATATGTCATTTTTCTAAGGGTATGGGAAACTGTGTCAATTGTTTCTCAGAATCTATTCAATGAAATTGTCTGAAAATTTCCACAGTTATGACAGAGATAATGTATTATGTCACCATAGAGATATTTTTTTGATAAGATTTGTGAATTTTAAATTATAATCCTAAATCTGAATTTTTTACATCAATTTTTTCATAACATTTTGATTCTCAAATTTGTAATGATCTAATAAAAATTTCATAAGCTAAAGCCGTAAAATCTCTCTATGGTGACACACTATGGTACAATGTTGACAAGAGGGAAGATTATGGAGGTCATTCCTGCATTAGTTTTTGTGGAACGTTTGCCACAAGATTGTTATATTTTTTGATGTCAGACCCCCAAATTAGATCGCAAAATGGGTATCAACACAGATCTGCCCTAACCAACAAAATGACAGTATCTGGGCTGACCCAGATCCAGCCAGTTTTGCCGCAATCGACACATTTAGCTTTTTCATCCATAACTCTTTAATTCTATTACATAGTGGAAGTCTTCTAACATTAAATAATAGCTGATGATAAATTGCGTTTTTCTGTGAGTCGGCGATTTCATTGACGTAATATGTTGGGTAATATTTTGAGATACTGTTCTTTCTTGGTTAAAGCCAAGCAAATAACTCTACCTGTAACCAACAAAAGGACAGTATCTTATACGACCGTCTCACATACTGTTCACCCTGGTTAACCGCAATGCAAAATGCCTCGTCCGTATTCACCAAAAGAACAGTATCTAAGTTAAGAATATAGCAAAATAAGAATAACTCGATCGACAAACGTTTCACGTCAGCGAGGGCGAGCACTCGCCATCACGGACCCCCTCGTGGATCTTTACCTTGCAGTTGGTGAGGGGGCTTGAGGCACACGGGAGGGCAAAGGTGTAAATCCCGGTCGACCGTCACGAGACCATCCCGGGTATCGAGCCAACGAGCCACATGAGCTGCTCGCCCCGGTGTGTGACTAAATTTGATCCAAACCCGGTGCCCGAATAGCAGCCCTATCCCGGGCGCCACACTATTGTCCTTATGTCGAGTCCCAATCAGTCCCGTCAATGGCGAAGCGGTCTGCCGCCTAGCCAAATAATACCGCGTTCCTGTCGCCAGGGTCGTCGGCACGTCCGAGAAAAAAGCAAACGTCCCATGCATCAATCGATTCGCGGCCTGCCGATCGGAAAATGCGACGGCGGGGATGGCGAGCTGACGCGTATATTGTCCCTGAACGTCGAGAGCCAGAGTATGGCAAAAAATGAGCTTTTATCAAAGCTATTGGCCGTTCACTGCGTAGATATCCTCCTTTTACAGGAGACCCACCTTTATTCAGGCGCGCAATCTTTCCGATTCCAGATCCCAGGCTATACGGTGGTCCAACGCGAGGACACTTCGAGGCTCAAAGGAGGGGTTAGCGTTTACGCTAAAGAGCCATCGAAAGTAAGGGTCATTGAGAGCGTAACGGACAGCAATGGGGTGAACCGAATTTCCGTGGAAGTAGGCGGACTGTGTTTGCATAATATTTACAAACCACCTAGAGCGACTTGGTCTACACCACCGGTACCGGTGGTCAGCCATCCTTCCATCTGTCTGGGAGACTTTAATAGCCACCATCACGAATGGGGCTACCGAGACTGCAACGAGGCAGGAAGACAACTCCGCTCATGGATGGACTGTAATGATCTACACCTAGTGTACGATCCTACAGCCAAGGGTACCTTCCGGGGTACCCGCCATAAGAAGGAGTATACTCCAGACCTCACCCTCGTAACGAAAGGCGCGAACGGTGAACCGTTGCAGGTGAAGCGGACAGTCCTCGGGGACTTTCCGCATAGCCAGCACAGGCCGGTTCTTGTCACAGCTGGGGTGACAATACCGAGGGTGCAGTCTCTCCCACTTTGCAGATGGAATTTCAGGAAGGCTGACTGGGAGGAATTCAGTTCCTATATCGAGCAGGTCTGCCCTGCCATTCCTCCCAAGTCCAAGAATATAACCAGATTTAGTAGGCTACTGGTTAAGAGCGCTCAACGCTCTATTCCACGGGGCAAACGGAAATTCTACACCCCTTGCTGGACAGCAGAGTCGGAAGAGCTGTACCGAGAGTACCAGCAGACCCAGTCCCAGGACACAGCCGATAGACTACTCCAGTCTCTGGCAGAGGGAAGGAAGCAACGGTGGCAGGAGACCGTGGAAAGTCTCGACTTTACACACTCCAGCCGCCACGCTTGGCGTTTAATAAAGAAATTGGACCCAGATCGGAATTTCGCGAAGGCTGCACCGGAATGCGAGGCAGACACAATTGCCAAGAATATTAAGAACCGTAGCAAGCGGGTCCCTAACCAGGCTTTTGAGCGCGGTGTCCGCAAGACGTACCGTACGATTTTGGACTCGCTACCTGCGGAGGAGTCGGACTGGACGGCCCCGTTCAGTCCCCGAGAAGTGGGTGCAGCCATTAGCGAAGTGAAGAACGGCAAAGCAGCTGGGATAGATGGTGTATATCCCGATATGGTGACGCATCTGGGCCCCAGGGCACGGGCCTGGCTAGCAGAGGCAATGTCTGACATCCTTGCAAACGGAAAGCTTCCACAAGTGTGGAAGCATGCGAAGATAGTTGCCATCCTGAAGCCAGGGAAGCCGGCGAAGGAGGCAGACAGTTACAGACCCATATCGCTGCTGAGTTGTCTTTACAAACTGTTGGAGCGTGTTCTATTAAACCGATGGGGGCCGGTCCTAGACGCTGCCCTGCCACCTGAGCAGGCAGGCTTCAGGGAAGGGAGGTGCACCACGGAGCAGGTCATTGCCCTTACAGAGCATATTGAGCACGGGTTCGAGAGAAAACAGCAAACAGGTGCTGTGTTTATAGACCTATCAGCGGCGTACGATACGGTCTGGTGCGATGGGTTAATGCTCAAACTTGCAAAAATCATAAGGTGCAAAAAGACCTTGAAGTTGTTCTCTTCGATCTTAGGGGAAAGGCAATTCCACGTCGCGCTGGGAGACGTCACGAGCAAAGTTAGGAAATTGAAGAATGGGGTCCCTCAGGGGTCGGTACTTGCGCCAATGTTGTTTAACGTTTACATTAGCGATATGCCGAACACTTCCTCCCTGAGGCTGGGATACGCAGACGACTGGGCACTCGTTACTCAGAGTAAAGTGTGGACCCGTCTCGAGAGCGTACTCAGCGAGGACGTCACCAGACTCAAATCCTACTTTGACAAGTGGTACCTGAAGATGAACACTTCAAAAACCGTGGCCACTGCATTTCACTTATGCAGTGGCTGGCACACCCGTAAACTGAATGTCCTAGTCGGGGACCAGCCAATCCCATATGAGCCGCGTCCAAAATACCTAGGGGTGACGCTGGATCGCAGCCTTACCTATCGGGTTCATCTCGAAGGGGTTGCCCGGAAGATAGAGAAGCGGAATAGTCTTCTGAGGAAGCTGGCGGGATCGACTTGGGGCGCTAGCCAAGCGCTCCTGAGAACATCCGCCCTGGCACTATGCTATTCCACCGCGGAGTATTGCGCTCCAGTGTGGGGTAGAAGCAGAAACGTTGAGAAGGTGGATGTAAAACTTCGCAAGTCGATGCACATAGTGTCGGGAACGCTAGCAACAACCCCTAGAGAATGGGGCCCGGTGATGGCAGCGATCCAGCCCCCCGATGTCCGGAGGGAGACCATTACGGGAAACTGGCTGAGTAAGATCAAAGAGAGAGGGAATGGGGATACCCCTCTCATGCGCATAATGAACGGTGCCCCCGTTTCGAGCCGAAATAAGTCCCGGCAACCCTTGTACGCAGAATCCCTGACTACGGACAGAGCTGCACATACGAGATGGAAGTCGGTTTGGACAAATTCAATCCCTCGTGGGGGCGGGGACCTACACTCCTCTAAGCTTGGTGAGAAGTTGCCAGGCTTTGATACCAGTAAGAGGAGACACTGGGTAGCTGCGAATCGGCTTCGGTCGAGGAGCTGCCTAACGGCCGGTGCGTTACATCAGTGGGGTCTAACTTCCTGTCCTTTATGTCCACGCTGTGAGCAAGAACCCGAATCGGCAGAGCATCTAGTCGAAAGGTGTGTTGTGACGATGCTACCGGGCGGGTTCGCGACGGTGCACGAATGCGGACCGGACTTTGCTGATTGGGTCGATCGTCATAACATAATAGTGTGAACCATAAGAAGCTGCTGCCATCACGGACGAGTGAGAGGCAAGGCTAAGTGTGTTTGACCTGGCGTGAGGGGAATGAATAAATTATCTCCGTCAAGTTTGTAGGCGTTACTCTGATATAATATTACTACATTAGACTATTCCTCAATCTTTTAGACCCTGACTCCTTTTACAAGATGAGTCTATTTTTATTAAGCATCATAGCTTTAATGTACGCTTATTGATGATTTTGGCTATCTTGTAAATTAGACTTTAATTGTGTATCAGGGTTTTGTCATTGTACAACGATATGGGGTGAGGAGTGAGTGATAGTGAATTAAACCTAAGAATAGCTGGAAAATAGGGTATGCCCCCCCCCCCCCCCCCCCCCCCCCGTCCCCAACACGTACACACACATCCCTTTTTGTTTTAAAATCAATATCTTCATTGTCATAGGAAACGAAAAGCATGAAATGGAACGAAATCTGTTGGTACATTTATACTGAATGAAATAGGCGACACCATTCTTACTAAATTTAAAAGGTGCCTAAATTATGAGTTAATAAGATGAACAGAAAAATTATTTTGTCTTTAGCTAATTTCGCCCACAGGGAGTTACAATAGTACAATTTAGATAAAACAAGGGAATTAATTAAAAGTTCTGCTATATTAAATTACGAATTTTGCTTATTTTATTCATTTCTATGTACATAGATTATATGGTGTTATTCACGTAGCAGCTTGTTATGGAAAGATGTTTATCAATGATGAAGCTAAGGTTTTTTGCTTTATTTGAAAATTCTATTGTGCTATTTCCGAGAGAAATAGGTGAATTATTTGCCTTCCACACTTTAAAATCTCAGTTTTACTATCATTTACTATCATTTAATTTTAGCTTGTTATGGTACATTCAAGATTTAATCTTATTAAAACAGCTCGAAATTCGTTGTATTAAGAATTGTAAATTACTTAGGGGTACTGAATCATAAATTTGCGTATCACCAGCATTAAAATGATAACTCAGATTGAATCTGGATATCACACTAGAAAGGGGGTGCTTATATACAGAAAAAAGGACAGGGCCAAGAACGCATTCCAAAGTTCAGTAAAACTTGTTCTGACTGAATACCATTCACCACGACAGTCTGCCATCGATCCTGTAAATACATTTTTGTATGATGTAAACCATTTAAGGGCAATTCCTTTTACGCCTACGTATTTTCTAGTCTTCTTAACAAAATGTAATGGTCAATGGTGTCAAAGGCAGCTGAAAGATCTTAAAGGCATAATAAATTGATATTGTTAGCATCCGCATTATATAACAAAAGATTTTAAGAAGCGCCGTTTCAGTTCTGTGTTGCTCTTTGTAGGCTGACTGAACTGTTGTTCTTAAGATGAGATAATAATTGTGTCAGTATTACCTTCTCCAAAAGTTTGGACAAAAAATAGAAGAATGTGTGGAAAGTGAGAGGTATGAAGACGATGAAAAAGAAAAACACAAAAACCCCCCAAAAACAACTAAACAAAAAAAAAACGACTGGACAGACAGTCACACCGACACCCATACACAGACACAAACGCACACACACACACACACACACACACACAGACACACACACACACACACACACACACACACTAATTAGTTGAAATGAATGAAAAATAAGTATACTTAAGTTAGACGTTTGGTTGAGCATCCGACAAACAAGCAAGGTGATCAGTTTTTTATTGCCAGCTGTATAAAGTTTTGTAATGGTTTTGCTTTCTGTTTGTTTGTTTTTTCATTTTTTATTACTTGTTTATAAAGCCCCTCTGCCCACCAATCAGCCACTAAATAGCTAGCTTGATATGTTGATCTGGTGGAAAGTAATACGTGAATATTTACAACTTTTGTCATAGATTAGATTGATTTTGAACCTAGTGTCTGCAGCAATTTAGTCTTTAATCACGGGCGCATAATTTAGTCAAAGATATAAGAACTGCAATCCAAACAGTTCAGGTATTTCCACTTTTAACATCCAACGGACGAGGTCAAACTTAGATGTCGCTGGGTCAAACACACGCGTTGTGGTATGTCACTACTGCTATCGGATGTGAAGGTTATGCGTTCGATTCTATAGAGAGTATGCAGTTAGACTAAGGCAGTAAGATATAAATATATGTGTGTGTGTGTGTGTGTGTGTTTATGTGTGTGTTTGTATGTGTGAAAGAAACACGAGGGAGACAAAGAGAGCGAGCGAGACTGGTAGATAAAAAAGGGGGAAAAGGAGGGAGGGGGTGGGGCAAAGAATAGGTAGGGATAGTATAAGAAAGCCCTTCGTTTCAAAAGAAGTCAAAGTCAATCAATGGAAAACGTATTGACCAATGAGATTGCAATTTAAAAAATGGGACTGGTCAAATCATTTGTTGCATTGTTTCCATTTTGAGTCAGATGACAGCTTGAAGAGGAGCGGGTGGGGCTTAATTTGTAATGACTTACATGAAATCATATAATTGAATCTTCTTGTTTGAGCTGCAACGTCGAGTTATTTAGGACCTGCCACTCGTTATCACAACCCCTTGTGGTCAATGTCAGCTATTAATCTCTCCTCCCTTTTTTCTTTAAGTTCACTCCAGTGACATCTATATATTATTATGAAGTCCTAGGTTCACTCACATTGTTTATTGTCTCAAAAGACCCCACCCTCCCTCCCATTCCCAATGAATACACGAAAACACACACTCTCTCTCTCTCTCTCTCTCTTCTCTCTCTCTCTCTCTTATTTATTAATTTATTTACTTTCTAAAATATATCTCTCCGCATCCATCTCTCTCGCTCTCTGTTTGTTACTGACTTTCTCTCTCTCTCTCTCTCTCTCTCTCTCTCTCTATCTATCTATCTATCTCTCTCTCTCTTTCTTTCTCTCTCTCTCTCTCTCTCTCTCTCTCTCTCTCTCTGTGTGTGTGTTTCTCTCTCTCTCTCTCTCTCTCTCTCTCTCTCTCTCTCTCTCTCTCTCTCTCTCTCTCTCTCTCTCTCTCTCTCTCTCTCTCTCTCTCTCTCTCTCTCTCTCTCGTGTAAACAACAACGCTATAGAAAGTTACAGTGCTCCTCTATGATGTCATGTTACGGATGACGTCATTGGCGTTGGCGACTTATGCGTCAACCAATCAAATCGTCACCAACAGTTTCGCATGGTATTGCTCGTCATACGGCGGCATCTTCGTCACGCCACTCGTTGACGCCACCGCATGCTCACGGACACCGTCGATATTTACGGGGCGGAATACGGCCGTCGGAGATACTGTCCTTTTGTTGGTTAACGATGGGGTTGAAATAGGATACTGTTTCAAGCAAATTTTAATTACCTCTAATTTCAAAAATAATTGAGTTATGATCATTCTGACAACTTTGTAAGCTTTCCTATGTCCCAGAGATTCGATTTAGTAAAAAAAAAGTGATTTTATGATTTTTTGTTGTCCTTTTGTTGGTTAGGGCAGAGATAATTAAAATTTTTCACCATAAATGTTGTTTTTTAACCTATATTGATGATACAGAATGATTAAAACCGCCCAATATAGGTTATTGAAATTTTTTTAGAAAAGACCCAAACCGCCCCTTAATTGTTAATCTCACCTCGTAATAATTATAATTTCTATTATTTTAAAATGAATGCATATATCCTCAATTCCAGTTGTGTTGATCACCGATGGCTTATCCAATGTGCACAGTGAGAGAACCGTTCCAGAAGCAGAGGCAGCTAGGAATGCAGGCATTCAAATAATCTGTATTGGTGTCGGTCTTTCTGATTCCACTGAGTTAGAGAAGATGGCAAGTGAACCCACTTCGTTCACCACTTTGACAACTGAAAGCTATGAGAGTCTTATGGGGACTAGTGGAATTCTCCTGGAAAAGACATGTGATAGTGAGGATTGATGACATATTCTAAACTATTTGTATTTTATTATTTTAAGTATGAATATATACTGAGCATCTGTGTTTTCCAACTCCCTTTTTTTTAAATGGTGACACATTGGACGACAGATTGTTTTAGAGTGAAAATGAACCATAAAGTTAATATGTGGTCAAAACCAATAAATAATCTGTCTTTTTTTGTTGTTGTTGAAAGTCTTGTACAATAGGATTATTATTATGATAATTATAAATTAGTGAGTTTGTGTATTTATTTCGCTGAAATCTTTGCTTGAATTGGTATAAAGATACTTCAATAGATAGTATCAGATTAACATCACTTGATTATTTGTTTGCATTTTTAGACGACCAGAGGTGTGGACACATTCGTTTGTGTATCAGTTAGACATTTTTACAATTTTTGGAATAGCATTTTATTGGACAACCTACAACATGATACAATAACATTTTTAAAAATTTCCAGAATATTTTTTTTGTATCTGAATGTAATAACCGGCTAAAGTTATTACATTTAATACTTGTAATATAACCGATATATTGGAACAAATCAGATAAAAGAATTAAAATGAGCTAAGAGAATTGAGAATAATGTGTACGTTATCAAGGATTCTGATTTTTAAACATTTAATATTAATTTAGATAGATACCAATAAATTTTATGGTTTCGGCTTCAAATTGAATTTTTAATGCCAAGCTCTCTATGGACAAAATACGTATTACAGATGGACGATCACAAATCTGTTAAAGCACAGACCAAAAATACAAGGTATCATCTTAGACAGATCAATCATATAATGCCATTTTTATTACTGCATTCAGGGCATGCCGTTCAGACCATCTTCTATTGTGATAATGCTTTGGATTTTATTTTTTAAATAGACGATACCCGATACCCATTTGTCGTATCATGGTTCAACTGAATAAATTTCAGGTCAGATGTTATTCTTAAATGCTATTTGACTTTTTAAGAGGGTCAAATTATGACCAGTGTTAGAGAAAATAATAAATGGATGAAAGCAAAATGAAAATATTTTTTTCAAAGAGAGAGAAGAGTAAAAATTTTAAGTAATGGAAATGTTTGAAGGATTATTTTTCAAAAATATATTTATATTTCATTGATTATATTGACATATTTCAGACACAGGCAGCAGTTACTGCAGGGAGAACCCATGTTTGAATGGAGGTACTTGTGTCCCTAGGATTGGAGAGTTCTCTTGTCAATGTCCACCTGGATACCAGGGAAGGACATGTGAAATTAGTAAGTTTAAGAGTGTGGTGTATTTCATGTGTCATATTACTCCATAAATTTCTTTTTTTTTTTTATGAGTGGCAGGGACAGGAATGAAACGGTTTTTACTTCCCTTCAAGAAAATCAATGAAATGAAAAGTTTGATAATAATAATAATAATAATAATGATAATAGATGGCATTTGTATAGCGCATTTCCAAAATTATATAATGCTCAATGCGCTTTGCATTGGTTCGAAAAAAAATAATTTTTTTTTAATGCATCTCTTGTGCCACAACCTACAATTCCCCCTCCCACACACACACACACACACACACACACACACACACACACACACACACACACACACACACACACACATGCACGCAGCCCCACAATCAAATATTCACACATAAAGTTATAAACATAAAGTTTGTCTCAGATTAAAAATAGGCTGATGTAGAAAGGAAATGTTTTAGTTTCGAGTGAAAAGAATTAATAGTTAGTTGTTCACTGACGGATTTAGGGATATAATTCCATACAGGGGGCTCCATGACAGAAAAAGATCGTCTGCCAAAACAATTGTATTTAAAATGAGGAACTAAAGGTTTAGTTTTATCAGATGATGACCTTAGTGATCTGGATGGTGTATGAGGATGTAATAGGTTTTTCGAGTAGACAGGGCCTTTGTCATTTAAACGTTTAAGACATGTCATTAGTGATTTTATAATTATATCTCTTTCTGTTTAGTAGCCAGTGCAGTTCTTAGAGAATTGGGAGAGAGTGGTACATACAAGCTTTTCTTAAAATCAATTTTGCACTGTTCTGAACGACTTGAAGACGAGAGATTTTATCTCGACTTACACCTAAAAGAAGGGAAATGCAGTAATCAAATGATAAAATAAAAGTGGTAAGAAGCATACTGGCTACCTCAACAGTTAAATAATCACTGATAGTGGTCTGGGTGGGGTTCCTGACCTCCCATTGTGGGCAGGGGGGTACATACTGCGTCTTCTATCCCCTTATATCTGTTTTCCAACATGCTTTCTGTCTTTGTCTTGGGATGAGATTATTTGGTTTTGTTCTGGCCCTGGCCGGAGTCCTGGCTGGGAGGAAAACAGTCAAATGCATTGTTATTGTTTTGGGAGATGATATTTTTTTTCCTTGTAAATCAGCTCTCCATTATGTATTTTTATATTTGTTATTTTTGTATTATGTATAATGTAAGCATTTGAGTGTATTCCTCTTAGTTGGATTTTGTGCTTGTGTCCGGATGAGACTTATAGTTGAACTCAAAATAAAGTACATTGGTGGTGTGCTCTTGGAATCTACATCTGATCTCTATTTGTTCCCAGTTCCCCTTTGTCTTACTTTCTCTTGGGTGCTTAATTGTAATTCTATAACTTTTTACTATCCCATTTTCTTCCTTTTTACTGGCGCTGATATAACCTAAATGTGTTGCAAGCGCCGTAAAACCCTTAAAAACAAAAAAACAAAACTGATAGTGGCAATTTTCTTTAGATAAATATTAAAAATTTTACAAAGGTTATCGATTTGTTTCAGCATAGATACATTGTTATCAAAAAAGACACCAAGGTTTTTAACATAAAGAGGACTGTATTGGACACGATGATAGTTTGTCCATAAATCGAAAATCTTTCACGTCACCTACTTTTGCTTTAGTGAAGGAGAGGATTTGCCAAGTGTCTCTACATCTGTGTGGTTTTGTATGGCCCTTGCCTTTGGATCAGTATATCGTTGCTTTAAAACCTGCTCTTGGCAGCATTAAGTTGAGTCTTTGAAGAAGGTTGTTTATTCACGATCTCACCTTACTCAGATTTAAAATGAGAACCTGGCCAGTAGCAGTTCATCTCTATCCAATAAAAAAAAAAAAACGATTCTAATAGCGCCTTACAAGTTTCATGTCTTACATGTTAAGTGTTGCTGTTGGCTTTGGACTTTGTTTTGAGAACGTCTAGTGAATATCTCATCTGTGTCCTTATTTTATATTGTATGACTGAATTATATCTTGAAGTTTTACCACTGGTTTTGAATGATCTTTATAATACGGTGAAAAAATCTGTTCGAATCACTTTACATGGATAAGATGGTATATTGCCATTGATTATGTGTAATCAATTCAATTCAATTTATGTTGAATATATTATATTTATGTTGTATGAAGTGAATGCCATAATATGAAATATTATAAAATCTTTATAACGCATTCATTTCTCTACCCCAGGCTGTGATGGAGACAAAGATATTGCCATAATCATGGACTCATCTGCTAGTGTTGGTAACACCAACTTTAAGACAATGCTGATGTTTGTCAAATCTCTCATCAAGACTCTGACAGCTGGAGGACAAAATCACCACTTTTCTTTCATCACATATAACACTGGAGTCAAGACAATATTCAGCTTTGATCGATATGGTAACCCTGCAGATGTCATTCGTGCTGTGGAGACAACGGCTTACACAGCTGGTTCAACCAACACTGCTGGTGGACTTAGAATGGCTAAACGCATGTTTGGAAGGGGTAAGGAATGTCTTCATTCACTCTTTAGTATTAATTGATTTATTTGTTATTGTTCATACTTGTTGAGAGATTATTTTTTTACAAAGTGATTATTTGACTAATTTTACAAAGCAATATTATAAAGTACTTGTAACCAACATTTAAAGCTACAAAATAAAAATAAAGATCCTAATATATCATTCATGATTAAAATTGCCATGAGGCAAGTGGTCCTGTAGCGTTTGAGTTACGCTGTTAGAATTGCCTGGAGGAAGTCACCACTCCCTCTCCCCCGTTTTTAAAAAAATATTTTATTTATTTATTTTTTTTTTTTAGTAATGCGTTGATCTTATCATTATTTGCAAACCACTTGATTTACTGGCGTTTTAAAAATTCATTGTTATTTATTTAGAGGAGGGTGGGGGGGGGGGGGGGGGGGGGGTGGGAGTTGTTATTTGCTATTTGTACAAAGCATATTGAAAGTATTGTACCATATCATTTGTTTAAAGCTTACTAAATTTAAAGATCTACATTCGTTTATTGTTGTAAGTTAATAACATAGCATGATTAAATTCGCCATGAGCATTTGTTTAGCGTTTTGTTACTGTTAGATTTGGAGGATGTTTGTCCTTCTCCACCCCGTTTTTATTTATTTACTTATTTTTTGGGGAGAGGGTGGGTTGTTTGTTTAATCTTACTTTTAATCATCATAACAATATTTCCCAAATAATCTTGAGCCAATAATTTAGCCATATTGGCCAAATAATTCTGCTATTTTGGCCACATTGCACAAATAACCCTTTGGTGAATGGGCAATAATGCCAAACATGATAAGATTATTATTATTCTTATCATCATCATTATTATTGCCGCTGTTGTTGTAAAAATTTATATATTATCGTAATTATTATGACTATCATCCAGGCTTTGGAGCTCGTCAATCAGCCGAGAACATTGCAATTCTGTTGACGGATGGCCAAAGTAATATCAACTACTGGGATACTGTCCCTGCTGCAGATGACCTCAAGGCTGACAATGTTCGGATTATTGGTATTGGCATTGCCCTCACTCGTCACGAGGAAATCAACAATATTGCATCCAGCTCTGATGACGTCTATCAGGTGAGGCATTTTGGATTCTCATACCTGTCAATTATCTTGAAAAGTTTTGGAAGTATCATAGGATCTCACGATTTTTAATCTAATGATTTGCTTGAGAAATAGACGGGGGAAAAGTTGGCAGTTTTAACAAAATACTTAACAATTATATGTCAACTGAGCTCTGCCTTTGCATCAGGGAGGTTGGATATACAACTGCGAAATGGGTGATGTTTCTTTATTCTTTTATTTTTTTAATCTTTTTTTCTTCTTCTGTCTTTCCTGCTTTTATTTTGTGGTACATGATTTTAAATAATTGGCTTTTAAAGATGTGAGGAAAAACTTTAACCAAAATAGATAAATAATTAAACTAAACACAACTTATGCAAACAATACATCTATTCATAGCTCTTATTCCAGAATACTTTTAGAGATATTTTTCTAAGAATTGGCACAGGGCAGAGTTTTTAAAGTACTCCAATTTGCGGGACAATGAAATTGTCCACCTTCCTAGCAAATCAAACAACCTAGCAAAATCTGGCAAACTGGCTAATCGGGGACAATTTTGACAACGATGGACATTTGGTCACTGCATATTTATTGGTTTGAGTGCTTTTAGTCAACTATTGGCATCAAAAACATTAAATATTTTATCCTTTTTTTTTTTCCATTCATCCTCAGGTACTTACCTTTGAAAGCTTGAAGGATATATTGCCTGATATTGTACAGGAATCCTGCCTCTCAAAGAAATAAAGCTTGGATTTCAGTCATATAATATGTCATAGGTCATTAGTAGAATGGTATTGAATCATTGTTCTCATTATTTAATCTCATCATGCCACCTACTCTGTATGTGTGAGCTTGTGTGTGGTATTGAGAGTATGGATGGTTGATTAGCTCTTGTTGTTGCTGTATTCGTACACATTATTATTATTATTATTATTATTATTATTATTATTATTATTATTATTATTATTATTATTATTATTATTATTATTATTATTATTATTATTATCATTATTTTTATCATTATTATCATCATTATTATTATTATTATTATTATTATTATTATTATTGGCAATTAAGCTACCACCACTATTCATATCATCATTGGTTATGATAGTGATAGAAATAATTGATTTTTATTACAGTATTCGCATCTTGGTTTCGTCGAAATCAAATTTTATGTTTTAATTCTTCCAGGAAGGAATTTATTTCATGAAAACGACCCAGTTTATATCGATAATTATTTTAAAATATCCAATTCTTTTATTAACTTAAAATAATTGATCTTTACTTTAAACAAATGCCTTGTTTTATATTTTGCTGAAATAATAGATTGAGAATGTGAAGAAAACATTTTTGATCCCTTTACGTATCTTACAAAATATGACAAAACTATACTTAAAGTAGGTCCTGTATATTAAGTTTTACAGTTCATGAAAATTGTTTTATGTTCTAGAAATGATTTGGGTCTTTATTTTTTTAAAATTATTAAAACAACAAATGTAATTCATTAATCATCTGTGTAAATAATATGTACTTTATTGTTTACAAATTTTATTTTATATATTAACAACATAATGTTGCTATAATAATATGTTAAATATGCAACATTGAAATATTTTTTTTTTTGTAATCTGTCTAGGGAGTAGTTAATTTCTTTCTCTCCATTGCCTACCAAACCTCCATGCAATCTCAGAGGTTCAAAAATCCACAATCTTTCTTTGAGTTTAGTTCAACATGTCAGACAAAGAACAAATATGCCATAGAATAAAAAGAGTTGTACGTGGTCTAATACTCTGTGTGGAAGCCTGTAAAAGCGGGCTTCCAATTTATCATCACCTGATTAAGCAATCATTTCTCTCACTTTTTTATCTGAATATACCTATTACCATCAAGGGGAAATATTTATTCGGTACAAACAGATTGTTTTCAGTAAAATTTGGCCAAATTTTGATTTTTAGATTCAGTATCAGTACTCTTAGAAACAAGGACTGGAATCAGACATGTTAGATTAACTCTTTCCTTACCAGCGTTTTTCATATTTCCAGAAAAGTTCAATCCAAATGATACAAAAATAGATTTTGTTTTGCTCAATTCTGGGAGAAGTATGCAATATATTATGTAAAATTTTGTTCGGAAAAAAAAATCAAATCACCAAAATGTCTTAAATAATCTAATAATGTAAATGAGATCTCAATTAAAAAAGAAGATGCTGGTTATATTGGAATGTATACAACAATTTTTTGTCTTGTTGGTAAGGAGAGGGTTTGTTGCCTGCGACCTTATATTCAGATAAACAATTTGAGAAGGTATTGGTTGCATCCAAACTCACTGTCGATGGGTTATTTGTATCTCACTTAAGTATTTGGTATTACCATGATATAGGTTCCAGAATTCCACTATTTTTAAAAAGGTTATTTCCTTATGAATTGTTCTATGAACGTTTGTCATTGTTCTTTTTGAATTAAAACCTCATGATTTTTACAATTCTTATATCAGGTTTCTCAAATCTTGCTCTTTGTTTTGTAGCCAAATTAAATTATCTTTAAAAATTCTCTTTAAACCAAAGAATAATTTTGTTCAAAATGAAATGAAATACAAAACCTGTAGGGAGTCAAAGATGACTACTCTTATCATGGTTTTGTTTCGTTATCTTCAAGAAGAGGTGAAATAAATAATTTCTGAAATCATGAATTTTGGTTGTTTTTGTATTTTTGTTATATCGTGGACGATATGTCACCCCATATCATTCCTCTGTGATAATCTGTATTAAAAACCATTTGTCTCCCATTACATTGGACAAGCTGACACTTGTAAGAGACTTTGGGTGGCCATAAGTTGGGATCTAGATACTTGAGTTTTGCAACTGCCTAAATTTTTCCAACTGTTTCTAATACAATCTAAATGCGTTTTAAATTAAATGTCCTGCGTATTGTATGTGTGCAATCTTTCATTTCTATAGGCTTGAGCACTGTTAAAGTTAGAGCGTCAACCACACAATATACTATCCAGCTCGTCATCGGTGGTGTTATTACTGACTACTAGATATCATTAATGCTGACCAGGAGAATCATTGCACATATTTTAAATTTGTAAAGTGTCGCCATTTTATATATATCGTAGTGTTTTTATGCACCTCCGTTGACGGTGTATCTTAACGGATCGTTTTTATACACCTCCGTCACGCATGCGCATCCCACCCAAATTCATCAGCGATATTGTGTTCCTGTATTTGGACATGGCGAAAATTATATTGTGATATCTGTAGGATGTTTTGGTAAATAAATTCATTAAAAAATAATAATAATTTAAAAAATCGAAATATGAAACCAGAAAATAGAAGTTTCATTGAAGGTAAAATAATGTTTTAGAAAGACCTTATTAAATGTGATGAACAGTCAGGTGGCTCTGTAGCGCAGTGGACAAGCTGTCAGACTCTAACCTTGAAAGTACAGGGCCGATTCCCATTGTAGACATTTTAAAAATTAATTTTACTTTATTATTGTTTGCTTTTTTTCTTTCTTTTTTTTTTTTCAAAAACTTTTTTTCCATGTACATCGGTAATCACTAAGCAGCGTGCTGGCTATGGACATATGCAGCAAAATTTTCATTAAATTACCATCACCGCCAACGGAGGTGCATAAAAACGGTGCGTTTTTGTATACCTCCAATGGAGGTGCATAAAAACGGTGCGTTTTTGTACACCTCCAACGGAGGTGCATAAAAACGCCACCTTTTATGTATTTATGATAGCTGAGTCGGTGCTATATCATATCTAGACTTCTTAATTATACACTCCAGTAACAGTGATTGGATGGGTGACAATGATTGCTAACACTAACATTATTGTTTGTTTTGTTTGTTTTTAAGGGTTTTCAGCGCTTGCAACACATTAAGGTCATATCAGCGCCCGTAAAAAGGAAGAAAATGGGATAGTAAAAAGTTCTAGAATTACAATTAAAGCACCCCAGAAAAGGTAAGACAAAGGTGAATTGGTTCAAACAAGAAACAGATGTATATTCCAAGAGCACACTATCAAAGTACTTATCAAATGTTTACAAATCATATATAATATGTAAACTAAACACAATACAGTGCATAAAACAGAGAGATGACTTACACCTACAACTACAAGGAAAAAATATCATCTCCCAAAACTCTTAACCATACATTGGCCTCCCAGCTAGGGCCTGGCAAAACCAAGTAATCTTATTCCAAGACAAAGACAGAAAGCATGTTGGAAAACAGACGTAGAGGGATAGAAGACACAGTAAGTGCCTCCCTGCCCACTATGGGAGGTAAGGAACCCCACCCAGTCTCATCAATTCTTTGTTATTAGATAGTCTTAAATAATTCACAATTCCTTGAATCTTAATGTTCACGGGAGCCACCACATCACTGTGATCTTGAATCTGAGCTAAGACAATGTTCCATTTTTAAGGCACAGATTTTCGATGTTTAAAGTTAATGAAGAGTCTGAAAGTTGTAAAACTTCCGGAAATGGACAAGATGGCTGTTCCAGTCAGAGAAGACGGATTTCATCTATGTAGACTTGACAGAAATCTTTGAGACTGAAGAGGACCTTGTGTATGAGTCTGGAGAAAGTTGCTGGTGCATTTTTCATACCGAAAGGAACGACTGTGAATTCATAGAGAGCATCTGGTGTAACAAATGCTGAGAGCCTCTTTCTTCTCCCAGACAATGACACCTGGTAAAAGCCGTGTCTGATGTCAAACTTGGAAACGACTTTGGCAGAGAAGAAGATGTCAATCAGATCGTCTATTCTGGGTGTTGATTGGTTCAAAAGAATACGTAACACCTTTTACTCTAAGAGATCATTAGTCATTACAGAAAATGATATAGTAACAACTTCCGTTTCTGAACCTCTCTCGCTCTCTTCTCAAGCCATTAATACTCATCACGATCATCACTCATTACTTTTTCATTTATTAATAAAGTTATATCTTTTCATTCGGCTCGTCAATGTTATTCATTGTCTTGGTTATGTTCCCAATCATCATGGTGGCAGCGGCGTAAAGAAATTCACTCGTCCTGTGAGTTAACAAAGTGTAAATGTTGCTTCTCGTTCATTTGATCTGTTTTTGTAATTAAATTGAAGCTTACATTCAACTACACGTTATTATTTATGTGAGTTAACAAAGAAAACAATCTTTTTTTAAAAATCAAGTTCATCATTATCTCTGGGGAATCCCCCGCATGGCATCTTCTCACTCTCAAGGGCAATAACTCGTGTAAATCAGAATTAATGGCTCGTTACTGACATTCTCGCCAAAATTTCGGTCCAAGGGAAATAACCAACTAAATTATCACAATCACTGTTTTTGGAAGAGTTGCATCCCTGCAATTATGGCAACTTCGAGATCAACAATGTCAATTTTTCCGCCAAGACCACTCAACATGGAAGGCAACTTAGCTTCGAATTGGCGACAATTCTATCGTGACTGGACAAATTTTGAAATTGCTACTGGGTTAGAAAGAGGGGATGACAGAATACGATCTGCTACACTCCTATCGTGCATTAGACGAGCAGCTATGAATATTTATGATGGCTTCAATTTCGAAGGAAAGGCAGAAACCTTCGAAAATATTACTGAAAAAATGTAAGCTTTTCTGTGTAGGGAAAACAAATGAAAGTTACGAGAGATATTTTTTCAACTCCCGACAATAAGGACAGGAGGAATCTTTTGAAATTTACCTCTCAGAGCTGAGAAAGTTGATAAAATCGTGTAATTACGGCACCATTGAAGATAGCCTTCTCCGTGACAAAATCATAATTGGAATCAAATGTGAGTAAACAAGAAAACACCTGCTACAACAACAAGACCTTACACTACAAAAGGCAATTGATACTTGTCGTACGCATGAAACAGCCAAAACACAACTACAGAACGTGACACTACAAGATCACACCATCCAGAAGGTACATCAAAGCAACCATTACTCATCATCTCGACATTCTATTAGAAAACCTAATTTTCTCATTCAAAACCTCAATTTCCTCAGCAACGGCATCAATCTTCTCACTTTCACAACAACAAAAAAAAAAAAACTTAAAAAAAAACCAAAACAACAACACTCCTCTACACAATGGATATATTGCTGCAAATTCTGTGACAAAAGTCACGAACGTATCAAAGAAAAATGTCCAGCTTGGATTAAAACAGGCATCTTTAATTATCTCAAGAGAACCTCGAACTGAATGACGATAAATCATTTCAAAGGATGTATAACATAAAGATTCTTGAATAGAATGTCTAGTAGCAAACAATAAAAAGGGAATATTAGTGTCCCAGTCTTTTTTTATGTTCATAGCAGCATTTTTTCATCATCGATTTCAAAGTTTGTTGAGACGGAGTGGCTATTCGTCAGTACTGACCCCCAGGCGCTGGCACATGCTGGTCAGTACTGACGAACAGGCACCAGAGCCTGGTGGTCAGTACTGACTAATAGGTACTGGTGCCAATTGGTCAGTTCTGACATGGCCACGGGCGTTGGCGCCTGTACTGACGGTACCCAAATTATGGCATTCAAAGGGTTAGCAGATTCAGAAGCAGCCTGAGCGCCATCAATGCAAACATGTGGTACGAGTCTTGTCAAAGTCATTGTTAATCGCCAAAGTTCTAAGTTCTCTCTTATTTTTGTGCGGCTATGTGGTCTTGTGGTATGACACTCGCTTGCGGATCGGAAGGTCCTGGGTTCGAGCCTCTCTAGGCGCATAGTTGTGTCCTTGGAAAAGGCTCTTTACTCACATTCTCTCACCATACTCAGATATAAATTGAGTACCTGGCCATTAACAGCATTGTCTCTGTCCGAAAAAAATTATATGATCGCCTAACAGGCTCATGTCTCGTTCTACATGTTACGTGTTGCTGTTGGCCAGGGACCCTTTGAAAAGCGCTTTGAGAACCTTTAGTGGATATCGCGCTATATAAAAGCTCATTTAATTAAAAGAAAATCCTGGAAGGTTAACTTATCCATGATGCCAACGAAAATACTAGTAAAATTATATCGAACAAATAATTAGACAATTGGATTCAGTAGTCTGCTGTCACGCCGCCCGGCAACGGCGGCCATCTTGGTTCTAAACAAAGAAAATCATTACTTTTTATTCTTCATGCTGGCTAGAACTTTTCATATGCCTCGTGATCAGAATGTGTAAAAGTCAAAACATGATCAGATTTATGTTTTTTCCCCTCTGGATACGCTTTTATACTCGCGGGGAAGTATTCATACGGGTGTCCGCCATTGTTCCGATAGTTTAGAGCCAGTGTTACTAAGTTACCATGTGTCATTAGGAAGGAAGTGACGTTACGAGTTGAAGAGTATTAGCTTTATGTTAGATGGGGAAAAAATTCAAAAGGAAGTTTTTAAAATTTCAAAATAAACACATTCACGTGCTGACACTCCACGTGCTAAGTCATTCAACGTGCGTGAATGGGCATGATCTATAGATAGTTCGAAGATGACGTCACTCAGGTCATTGTTATTGTTTTTTGCCATCCGGTTTATGAGTAGTACTCACTGAACTGTATTAACCCCACTATAAACGTTCATGTATGCAACAGTTTTGTGTGTTGGTCCGTTATACTTCCGGTGCATAGTTATGAGCTTCTTAGACAAGCGCATACTATCTATATTACATTTCCATGTGCTCGAGGTCATTGGTCAAATTGGAATATGTGCTCAAAGTGACCCACATAGTGAAAAGTGTTCACAGTTTTTGAAATGGCTAACATCACGATTGGTCATTTTGTTGAGCTTGACACATGTGCAAGTTTACAATTTTCATAAAAAAGCAGCGTTTTTACATTTCTGAAGAAATATCCAATCGTTGGACAGCAACAAATCATGTGATTGATGACTTGGTAGGACGAAAACATGAAAATAGATAGTATGCGCTTGGCTAAGAAGCTCATAACATTTCCATCCGGAAGTATAACTGACCAACACACAAAACTGTGTGTATCCGTGAACGTTTATAGTCGGGTTAATACAGTTCAGTGAGCATTACTCATAAACGCGGATGGCAAAAAAACAATAACAAAGACCTGAGTGACGTCATCTTCGAACTATCTATAGATCGCTCCCATACACATTGCTCCAAAAAATTTACAAAGTCAATATTATCACTGAACCGTCTTACATTTTAAAATCTTTCAAATGATAAATTCAATTGAATATGGCAGAAACAATTAGGGTGAACAATATGTTAAGTGCCGAAAACGGTCAAGGTCCAAAATCCGAATACTACTCTCTAAGTATAGATAGAATGAAATTGACGTCACTCGGGTCTTTGTTATTGTTTTTCGCCATCCGCGTTTATGAGTAATTCTCACTAAACTGTATTATCCAGACTATAAAAGTTCAAGGTTACACAAAGTTTTGTGTGTTGGTCCGTTATACTTCCGGATGGCAATGTTGTGATTTTCTTAGCCAAGCGTGAACTATCTATAGATAGTATGCGCTTGGCTAAGAAGCTCAAAACATTGCTATCCGGAAGTAAAACGGACCAACACACACAACTGTGTATCCATTAACGTTTATAGTCGGGTTAATACAGTTCAGTGAGCATTACTCATAAACGCGGATGGCAAAAAACAAAAAGAAAGGCCTGAGTGACGTCATCTTCGAACTATCTATAAATTATTTTCACAGTTACAAACACAGCACATTAATAATACATGAATAGAAAACTCCTAAATGTCACAATAAACACTACTCAAAACCGAATTTCTTCCACTCCGTAAGAAAACACAGGGTTAGTGATTAGAATCCAATGAACACATTACTAAGTATTAGATAATTTTAACAAATAGGTTTTTAAAAAAATAAACTATAAAATTTACGGAGGGTACGAATTTTTAAATATATATATTATTTTAGATATGAGAAAAGCTGTGATATGAGAAAAGTTGTATCTAATAAAGAAAAGTCTTTAAAGTCTATGAAAAGAAACGGGCCTGAACCAATTAGGCGCCATTTATAAAGAGGGTTCAAGACACCCGCTTTGTCAAAAGCCAGCAGACGAATGAGGCCTGTAACATAATAGAGAAGGAGCCACATATGGAAGTAGTTGTCTCCGAGTTCAAATCATAAGATTATGATGAGCCAAGATGGAAGGAAGAAGAGAAATAGAGATAGATAGAAAGAGGGTCATCTAGATGGGACAGCTTCCGTTAGTGTACACCCATCTAGGAATATGTGAGTAGGTGACATGAAAAGATAGTTTACTAAACTGAACTAAAGGAATAATACAAAAGGTATCATCATCATTATCCGGGTTCCATCTCTTTCCAGAGGTCGGATGTCATGGCCTTCCATCCTTCACGGTCCATTGCAGCCTCGTTACAGTCTGCCATGCACCGTCCTGTAGCTTCCTTGATGCCATCTGTCCAGGATTTCCTTTGTCTTCCTCTGCCTCTCTTTCCTTCAATTCTTCCCTCCATTATCCAACAATTAAAACATTTATTGACTACCTAACGATACATACCGTACCGAGACGACATACTTACACACATTTAAAACACATCAAGATAACATTTTCAAACTCGTCAACCGGTCGACCATCTTCACACACACACACACACACACACACACACACACACACACACACACACCTACTAAACACTCATCACTCAACCAAGGCCCGTGGGTTTGGGCACGTGACTATAGTTGAGGACAACTGCTCTATATATTACGTTAGGGGATGAGATAAAATTAAATAATAATTATCTCCCTTAGACCATAACAGTCACCGAACTACATTACTCTTTCCTTTTCCATGAATTAGACGTCTTAATTTAACTCAAACCCTGTCTGAAGGCCATCGTTTCTTGCCTTCACCTGACCTTCTACGGGCAATTGTTTTTGTTTTTAAGTGTTTTACGGCGCTTGCAACAAATTTAGGTTATATCAGCGCCAGTAAAAGGGAAGAAATTGGGATAGTAAAAAGTTCTAGAATTACAATTAAAGTACCCAAGAGAAAGTAAGACAAAGGGGAGCTGGGAACAAATAGGGATCAGATGTAGATTCCAAGAGCATACCACCATGTACTTAGTTTGAGATCACCTATAAGTCTCATCCGGACACAAACACAAGATCCAACAAAGAGGAATACACTCATTATACATTCAAAATAATATAATAATACATAACAGAGAGATGATTTACAAAGGGAAAAAATATCATCTCCCAAAACAACAGTTGACTGTTTCCCTCCCAGACAGGACTCCGGCTAGGGCCAGGACAAAACTAAGTAATCTCATTCCAAGACAGAAAGCATGTTGGAAAACAGACATAAGGGGAAAGAAGACACAGTAAGTACCTCCCTGCCCACTATGGGAGGTCAGGAACCCCACCCAGTTCTACGGGCAAGAAACAGGAGCTGATAATCTATTCATCAAATGATTTTAGTTTTAGTTGTGGGAGGCAGTTGGAAGTGAGTGTATGTGTGTGTTTCTCTGTGATATTAATAAATAATTAATCATCTAGGTGTGAAATTTGAGTAATTTTAAACTTGTTAAACCTACCGTTTGCTAATAAAATATAGTTTTCTGAACTATTCACTTTTGTCTTGCCTTCCATTAGACGACTGTGACCTGACAATATTACCGGCTACAGGCACTCTAAATCCATGTAACGCTGGGTAATACGTTAAGTATCATCATACTTATCAGTGTAGCTAACGACTTTAATTAAAATCAAATTAAATATTTCAAAAAAGTTATTATTAACACAATGTAACTAATGAGCGGCTTTGCGGTACAGTAGTTTGACACTCAGCTTGTGGCCTGTACGTCCTGAGTTTGAGTCTCACTGGGTGTGGCATAACATTGGGTCCTTGGAACCAACTGAAATCATTTCATGAATGTGTTATCAGCTCCTTTTCCTCGCCGTGCAAAGGCAGTTCTGATACTAGAAAATGAGAACAGGGAGGGCGCTGATGGAGATATTGGGAGGATAAAGAAGGGGTGGGGGAAGAGAGAAGGAAAATGATGAGTGATTAGGGGGGGGGGGGGGGGGGGTAAAATGAATAATGAGAAGTCGAATGTGCATTCCTGGACGCTGGATTCACACACACACACACACACACACACACACACACACACACACACACACACACACACATATATATATATATATATTATATATATATATATATATATATATATATATATATATATATATATATATATATATATATATATACATATATATATACCAAGTTTATAGATTATACCAAGGGAAATAACTTTTCATTATCCTACATCTTAAGAATAAGCGTGGATTTTATTAGTTATATCCCTTATATGAAGAGAAACTGAGTCCCATCCTCTAAAAGAAGTTTTATGTCGAGATGAATTACTCTGCTACAAATTGATCTTAAAGTTAAAATATAAGACGGGTTAAATCTATTGGCCTGATTTACGAGAAAGAATAGTTAGATACTTGAATAACGAAATAAAAATTGTTTCAGATCATTTTAATTAAACATTCATTTGCGATATTTAGTTTACTTCGACATGTTTGTTTGCTTTTGTATTTAAGGGTTTTTCAGCTTGACACACATATAGGTTATATCAGCGCCAGTAAAAAGGAAGAAAATGGGAAAGTAAAATTCTAGAATTACAATTAAAGCACACAAGAAAAGATAATACAAAGGGGAACTGGGAACAAACAGAAATCAGATGTAGATTCCAAGAACATCCAATAAATATACTAAGTTTGGGGTCACCTTGACATTCATACGGACACAAACACAAGATCCAACAATCGGAATACACTCAAATGCTTACATTATACATTAAAATAGCAAATATAATAATGCATAACAGAGAGATGATTTACAAGGAAAAAATATCATCTGCTCCCTAAACAATAACTATGCATTTGACTGCCCCCCCCCCCCTCCCAGCCAGGACTCCGGCCAGGGCCAGGACAAAACAAAGTAATTTCATTCCAAGACAAAGGCAGAAAGCAAATTGGAAAGCAGTTATCTATAAGGGGATAGAAGACACAGTAAGTGCTACCTTGCCTACTGTGGAAGGCCAGGAACCCCATCCATTACTTCGACAATATACCAGCTTGAGTTGGTTGGTCAAAATGATCGTGGATAAGAAGTTTTTGTGCTTCTTTTTTATTGTTGCCAAAGCAAGGGGTCATACCGTAGCCATCGTTAACATATAGCCTGACACAAGAACCCTCTAGGACTGGCAGTTTGACGTCATTTTTTAGGTTTGTTTAGCGTCTAGTGAGATGTCGTTAGTAGAGCTCATTGGTTGAAGTATTGAATACGGTTCACGATTTGTTTTCTTTTGTGGCAAAAGACTGGCATTTTGACGTCATTTTTTGGTTAGTGTCAGGCCATAACTTAAGATGGCTACGGTCATACTCGGATTTATTTTTTCCCTTTTTAAATAAAAGGTTTTGCGGCTCTTGCAACACATTTAGGTCATATCAGCGCAAGTGAAAAGGAAGAAAATGGAATCGTAAAACGTTCTAGAATTACAATTAAAGCACTCAAGAAAAAGGAAGACAAAGGGGGATTTGTTCAAATAGAGAACAGATGTAGATTCCGAGAGCACACTATCAATGTACTTAATTTAAGATCACCTAAATGTCCCAATCTGACACAAGCACTGGTCTCCAATATGAGAAACACACTCAAATGTTTACAAATCATTTGTAAACCAAATATAATACAATGCATAACAGGGAGATGATTTAAAGAAAAAAAAATCTCCCAAAGCCCGAAATATACATTTGACCGTTTCCCAGCAAGGGTATCCGGCTAGGGCCAGGACAAAACCGACAAATCTCACTCCAAGACAGAAAGTTCAGAAAGCAAGTTGGAAATCAGTTAGCAGATATAGGGGTATAGAAGATACAGGAAGTTCCTCCTTGCCCACTTCACTATGGAAGGTCAGGTACCCGGAATTTGTTAAGGCAACGTACAATCATAGAAGAAGGACAAGAAGGAGAAAAAGGAGGAGGAAAAGTGGAAGAAGTTAAGGAGAAGGGCCGGGAGGTTATTTGAGCAGGAGGGGCAGCGTGTTTGTTTGTTTGTTTGTTTTTAAGGGTTTTACGGCGCTTGCAACACATTTAGGTTATATCAGCGCCAGTAAAAAGGAAGAAAATGGGACAGTAAAAAGTTCTAGAATTACAATTGAGGCACCCAAGAAAAAGTAAGACATAGGGGAACTGGGAACAAATAGGGATCAGATGTAGATTCCAAGAGCATACCACCAATGCACCTAGTTTGAGATCACCTATAAGTCTCATCCAGACACAAGCACAAAATCCAACAAAGAGGAATACACTCAAATGCCTACATTATACATTAAAAATAACAATAATACATTACAGAGAGATGATTTACAAGGAAAAAAATATCATCTCCCAAAACAATAACTATGCATTTGACTGTTTCCCTCCCATCTAGGACTCCGGCCAGGGCCAGGACAAAACCAAGTAATCTCATGACAAGACAAAGACAGAAAGCAAGTTGGAAAACAGATATAAGGGGATAGAAGACACAGTATGTACCCCCCTGCCCACTATGGGAGGTCAGGATCCCCGCCCAGAGGGGCAGCGTGGCTCAGTGGTACGGTCTTTGCTTCCTACCCGAAAGGTACCTAGTTCAATCACCCGCAACTGCGTTGTGTGGCCTTGAGCAAGTCACCTCGCCCTAGCTCACTTTGCGGCGCTGCTCTGCGACTGACGCCTGGGTTATTCCAGTCTTCCCTTGGAAAAGACCCTAAAGACAAATTTCCCCTTGGGGATGAATAAAGGGAATTTTATTTATTTATTTACTTATTTATTTAAATGACTATTTTAAAAATAGAAGATACGGACACTGGGTTTGTGTTTGTTCTGGAAGAATTCATCTAGTTTATTAGACCACCACAGACATATTATCATTCATTATTAATATAATTATAATGTAGTGAGACAAATCATTATGGAACACTGTGGGAAGAAATTGAATAAAATTTGAATACAATAATAATAATCATAATAATAATAATAATCATAATAGTAGTAATAATAATAATAGTAATAATAATAATAATAATGATAGTAATAATAATAATAATGATAATGATATTGATAATAATAATAATAATAATAATAATAATAATAATAATAGTAATAATAATAATAATAATAATAATAATAATAATAATAATAATAAATAAAATAAATAATAATATAATAATAATAAAAATAATAATAATAATAATAATAATAATAATAATAATAATAAAGTAATAATAATAATAAATAATATAATAATAATAATAATAATAATAATATAATAATAATAATAATAATAATAATAAATAATAATAATAATAATAATAATATAATAATAAATAATAATAATAATAATAATAATTAATAATATAATAATAATAATAAATAATAATAATAATATATAATCAGTATAATCAATTCATTCAGTTATATCCAATTCCAATTCTACACATCATTATAAATCACATCTCTTCACGACTTGCATTCATATTATTAAAAATGGAGAATATAAAACAAAAAGGGCATTAACTTATTGTGCTTGTGATAAAAAAACAACAGTTATCGCATTATGTATATAAATTATAAAGGCTCCTTATTTACTGTGGTCAAGGATTACATGCTAAGTTATTTTCTCCCTCTCTCTGTCTCTCTCTCTCTCTCTTTCTCTCTCTCTCTCTGTATCTCTCTTTCCCTCTCTCTCTCTTTCTCTCTCTCTCTCTGTATCTCTCTCTCTCTCTCTAACCCCACCTCCTACGCTCTGCCTCTCTCTCTCTCTCACACACACACACACCCCCAAGTCTCTTTACGAGTTGTTTTATATCCGTCATTAAAATCAAACATCAATCAATGCATATCTCCAACTAAGTCACAATACAATGGAGGAATCAAAGAATAAAACCAAGAACAAGACAAACTTTCCAACATTGTTGAGATTCAAATCCAACACCCTTTAACATCACACTAAAACAGGGCGTTTGTAAAAAATAGAATTGATTCCATTTTCAATTCGATGTAATCAGAGAACTGCCCTACTCTGGGAAAACATATTAAAAATTTTGGCCAGAAAACTCGTCTTTTAAATATCGATCGATTTAAATGATTCTCATCTTGGCAAAAACTATCAAATCCGGGTTTGAGAGTTTTTCCGAAGTCCCAGATTTGAGAGTTTTTGCCAAGGTGAGAGTCATTTAAATCGATCGATATTTGAAGGACGAGTTTTCTGGTCAAATTTTTAAATATGTGTTTTTACAGAGTAGAAGTTCTCTGATGAAACTCAAAGACAATTCTATTTTTAGAAAAGTCCATCAGCGAGTTTTGAGGGTCCTACCGTCGCCATCGTTACCTGACACTGCCCAAAAAAAATAATTAAGTCAAAAGACAAGTCTTTGGCTACAAAAGAAAACAAATCATGAGTTGTATTCAACAAACCTAAAAAGGACGTCAAACTATAAGTCTTAGAGGGTTCTAGTGCCAGGCTATAATAAGTTAACGATGGCTACGGTCCAACCTACTTTATACTTCATACAAAATAGGTTACTCTAAACAAGGTGGTGGTTGTGATTGTGAGGTTGTTGTGAGGCAGGCTATTCACAAATTCAAAATATTGTTTTTATTTTATACACGAGGCTTTACATTTCATCTATCCTTCTTCCATCAAACTTTAGGGCAATAGTAATGATCATACAAATACACGAAAATGCACTTACAAACAAACTCACACAATGACACATTTTGCAGACTACAGACAAACAAAAAAAAACACACTTAAACACACACACACACACACACACACACACATACGATTATATCAAACATAATAATATCATAAAACAGAGATACCGTCTCACATCTCAGCCATCTATACAGACTGGTCACTTCCCAAAACTAACCCAACCCCCCCCCCCCCCCCCCCCCCCCCCCCAGACAGAAAAAAGGAAAAACCAACAAAAAACAAAAAAAAACAAAAAAGAAAACCAAAAAAAAAACAAAACAACCCAACTTTATTCAAGGGGTTATATATATGGCGCCCTTTGTAAAGCGTTTTGAGCACGTTTAGTGGATATTTTTCTATATAAAAAACTTGTGCTTCAGCCTTCACCGCTTAAAAAGGTAAGACAATGGGACGTTCCAAGACAAATTAAAAGTAAACATCAGGACAGTCAACCAAGGTATAGAACACAGAATCCCAACAATGAAGGGCTAGCCTAAATTATTACATCGTGTCAATTACTAAAACTAAAAGTCACCATGAATAGCCGAAACAAGGAGATGATTTACACTGAAAACATACGCATGATGTCCTCCAGAAAATGGACGCAGACTAAATTCGACGGTCTTTCTTTTGATTAAAATAGCAAAGCAAGGTCCAGATAAAAATCAAGTAGTGTCGTTATAGATAGTTCGAAGATGACGTCACTCAGGCCTTTGTTATCGTTTGTGAGTTGTTCTCACTAAACTGTATTAACCAGACTATAAAAGTTCATGGTTACACAGAGTTTGTGTGGTGGTCTGTTATACTTCCGGATGGCAATGTTGTGAACTCCTTGGCCAAGCGCATTCTATCTATAGGGAGTGTAATTTGATATAAGAAGAAAACAGCTGAAAATGGAGAAGACTGATAAAAGGACATTGAAATAAATAACAATGTGAAATTGAATGTAAGCTTCTAATATACGAAAACAGATAAAATGGACGTTTCGGGTTTCCCCAAGAAATCAACTTGTATCTTTTGATTCTCGTTAATAATATTATGTGCATATTAGATAAACCGAAAGAGAGAATTGTTTGTTTATTTTAAAGGGTTTTACGGCGCTTGCAACACATTTAGGTCATATCAGCGCCAGTAAAAAGGAAGAAAATGGGATAGTAAAAAGTTCTAGAATTACAATTAAAGCACAAAAGAAAATGTAAGGCGAAAAGGAATTAGTTCAAATAGGACGCAGATGTAGATTCCAAGAGCACACTCTCAAAGGACTTAGTTTGAGATAACCTAAAAGTCTCATCCTGACACAAGCACAGGTCCCCACTACTAAAAGGAATACACTCAAATGTTTATATATCACATATAATAATAATATGCAAACAAAACATAATACAGTGCATAACAGAGAGATTTACAAGACAAAAAATATCATCTCCCAAAACTCCAACTATACAATTGACTGTTTCCCTCCCAGCTAGGGTATCCGGACAGGGCCAGGACTAAAACCACGTAATCTCATCCCAAGATAAAGACAGAAAACATGTTGGAAAACAGATACAGGGGATAGAAGACACAGTAAGTGCCTCCCTGTCCACTGTGGGAGGTCAGAAATCCCATCCAGGAAAGAGAGCAGGTTATATGGTGGGTTGGAGTGGTGACCAGATTAATGATAGACGGCAGAGATACCAGACAAATCTCTCTTAATCTTTAGAAATCATTTATAACAGTATTATCTTCTTTATAGCACAGACAGATATAGTTCTCCATCTCTAGTTATAGCAATATTTTTTTTTCATAGTTGCAAATACATGGTCAAAGAAAACATAATGTAATTTATGATATTCCATAAGAATAATATTGTGATGAAGGTGATAATATATCTATCATTACTCCTCATTACACCAGCCTGTGTAATAACAAGCAGAGGACAAACAATACAACAAGTTGAATGTTTCAAATATTTAGGCTTCAATGTAACATCCAATGGAAAATCAGATTGTGAAATAAAGAAAAGAATAGGTATGGCGAAGAATGCATTCAACCAGCTGCATACAATTATGAAAAACAGGAATATTAGCATGAAAACAAAAATCAAAGTCCTGGATTGCTATGTACTGTCTGTGCTGCTATATGGTTGTGAGAGCTGGACCATAAACAAGACCATGGTTAAAAGACTGGAGGCAGTGGAAATGTGGTTTTACAGAAGAATGATGAGGGTGTCATGGATGGAAAGGAAAAGAAATGAAGAAATTTTAGAAATGGCAAACAGAAAAAGATCACTGATAACAAAAATCATCAAACGCCAAATGGAATTTTTAGGACACATTATCCGCCACCCTGGTTTGGAAATACTCGCCTTGACTGGAAAGATGAATGGAAAAAGAATAAGAGGAAGACAAAGAATAACGTATTTGAAAGGGATAAGAACTTGGACAGATGAAGCTGAGAAAGATGGCGCTGCTTTAATAGAATTGGCAAGAGATAGATCAGCTTGGCGGAAGATGACCTCCGACGTCTGCTTCAGATATGGAACTACATGAGATGAGACTCCTCATCATTTCGTATAATTGGCATCCATAGTAGTAGTAGCAGCAGTAGTAGTAGTAGTAGTAGTAGTAGTAGTAGTAATAGTAGTAGTAGTAGTAGTAATAGAAGTAGTAGTAGTTTTAGTAGTAGTTTTAGTAGTAGTAGTAGTAGTAGTAGTAGTAGTAGTAGTAGTAGTAGTAGTAGTAGTAGTAGTAGTAGTAGTAGTAGTAGCAGTAGTAGTAGTAGCAGTAGTAGTAGTAGTAGTAGTAGTAGTAGTAGTAGTAGTAGTAGTAATGATAATAATGATAATGTTGTTATAGTTATTACACCATTGCTGCATCATAATTCAACAATAATATTATTGTTATAATATTATAATCACAGTGCAAATATTATTTGCTGCAATAAAATTATAGATCGAGTTATCCGTCATTATTTAATCATGACGTTTGTTTATTTACAAATCAGACTCTGACAAAACATGGTTTTCTCATTTTGGCCACAAAACTTTCGGACCAAATATCAATCGACTCAAAACATCTTCAATTTGTCAAAAATTAATAAGTATAAAACGTAAGACTTCAAAGCGTCACAAAACTGCTAGAAGCCGTGGACTGTAACACGTAATGAACGATATAAATATAACCGTTTCGATAAAGAAAAATTTATCAAACACAGATCGTTTCGGGATCAAAACCCCTTTCAGCAACTAATGTTTGTTGTTTGTTTTTAAGGGTTTTACGGCACTTGCAACACATTAAGGTCATATCAGCGCCAGTAAAAAGGAAGAAAATGGGATAAAAAAGTTCTAGAATTACAATTAAAGCACGCGAGAAAAGGTAAGACAAAGGGGAATTGGTTCAAATAAGAAACAGCTGTAGATTCCAAGAGCACACTATAAAAGTACTTAGTTTGAGATCACTAAAAGTATCATCCAGACACAAGCACAGGTCCCCGCTATGAGGAATATATTCAAATGTTTTACAAATCATACATAATATAAACATAATACAGTGCATAACAGAGAGATGATTTACAAGGAAAAAAAAATATCATCTCCCCAAATTCTAACTAAACATTTGACTGTTTCCCTCCCAGCCAGGGTTTCCGGCCAGGGCCTGGACAAAACCAAGTAATCTCATTCCAAAACAAAGATAGAAAGCATGTTGGAAAACAGATATAGGTAGGTAGAAGACACAGTCAGTGCCTCCCTGCCCACTCTGGGAGGTAAGGAAAGTTTTCTGACCAAAATAGGAAATAAATGAAATTTGTTTTGTTTGGATTTTTTTTTTATTTGTCAAAGTGTGGCGGTTTTGAATACAACTCTATCTACACAATAACTGTGACCCATTGACCCGAACGGCATAACATGTTGGAAGTGACCAGACGTCTTGACGTATGTATTAATTGTAGCTATAACAAAACTGGAAGTTTCTTCGTTCCTCCACGAAATCATAACATAGCAGTGGTTTTTTTTTCATTTAATCCTCTCCTTACCAGCCATTTTCAGAATGTTCCCCAAAACTTCACACCCACTCAACGCACAGACATATCTTACTCAAACAGAAAAGGCAACAAGAACATTCTATACATAATAATATTGTTCGCCAAATATTATGGGCTCTATTACAGAATGCCAAGTTTTTATAGCTATAAATAGCAAAAAGAAATGAAATCTTGATGACAAAAGTGACGGTTGTATCTTAACAAATGTGACGATTTTCCAATAGGTGGTAAGGAGAGGGATCAAGAAACACTATTCAATACTTCAATAAATAGTATCAGTATAATCTGATTTTCCTATTTTGTACTGTGTTATCTTCAATCGTGAGCATCGCGTTCATTTCAACATGATACGAGTTTGCGGCAATGGGTCAAAGTTATTATTAATTTGTGATAAGTCAAACATCCACATTCACAAATCATGCTAGTCACACACGTACCGTGGAACACGCTTAAACTGACGTTGACTTTCAACCAACGACTCTGATATACACACGGAAAATTATGGATTCATTCATTTATCAGTTATATATATATATATATATATATATATATATATATATATTTTATATATATATATATATATATATATATATATAATGGAGAACATTGTGTGTTGATTTGAGGGGTTTTCGATATTATAATGAGACCATAATTATTTTAATACCTAATAGGATTTGTAACTAAATTCACATTGGCAAAAGCTGAAAATTAAATGTAAAGTCAAACATACAACGATTTACTTTATAACTTCTCTATAACGTTTCATATGGAGCAAATCCCAAGTTTGCATATAATAATATTATGCCATTTAATAAAGCAGACCAAAAAGTATTCCAAACCAAGATGAATGAAAATCTTATTCAAATTCAGTGGGTTTTTTTTTTAAATGATAGATTATCTGTTGAAATAATTGTACAATTCCCCTGTATGTCATGGTAACATTGTACTTCCTTTCTATTAAATATGATGATACCTATAGTATTTATCAATACCCTTATGATTATGTTTCATATGAGATCTTACGACTTATGGCATTGTACAACATATTATATGAAAAAAACAACAAACCAAACACATAATTCAAAGAGTAACAAATCAAAGATTTGAATTGTTGGAGAATAATTTAGCTGATTTCATCGAACCAACCTGTCAAGAATAATAATAATAAATGTGGGAATAATGTTGTCTAATTGGTTAGTTTAAGTGTCATATTAACATAATGATTATAATTTAAAAGTATACTTGTCTGTGAATACCATTTAAAATAGATTTTTAAAAACCATAACAATCCTGTATTTCATTTAATGGGATAATTATCAATGGGTGCTTCAATGATTTATAATAATTGTATGTTATGAACGAAACTTAATGTAAAAGTGATACAGAAAAAAAGCAAACTATAGAATAACAACTATGATATAGAATAACAATAATCACCGTGCATTTTTTTTCTTTTTAGATAGGGTAGGTGGAAAGAGGGGGGGGGGGGTCTTCCTTTTGTTGTCTAAGAACATATTGGAGTCTGATTTGTTTTTGTTTTGTTTTTAAGTGTTTTACGGCGCTTGCAACACATTAAGGTCATATCAGCGCCAGTAAAAAGGAAGAAAATGGGATAGTAAAAAGTTCTAGAATTACAATTAAAGCACAAAAGAAAAGGTAAGACAAAGGGGAATTGGTTCAAATAGGGAACAGATGTAGATTCCAAGAGCACACCGTCAAAGTACTTAGTTTGAGATCACCTAAAAGTCTCATCCAGACACAAGCACAGGTCCCAACTAAGAGGAATACACTCAAATGTTTACCAATCCTATAATATAATATGTAAACTAAACATAATACAATGCATAACAGAGAGATGATTTACAAAGAAAAAAATATCATCTCCCAAAACTATAACTAAACGTTCGACTATATCCCTCCCAGCTAAGGAACTCCGGCAAGGATCAGGACAAAACCAAGTAATCTCATTCCAAGACAATGACAGGAAACAATTGAAAAGCAGGTACAGGGGGATAGAAGACACAGTAAGGACCTCCCTGCCCACTATGGGAGGTCGGACCCCACCCAGTATTGAAGTCTGAAATGTTGCATATTACTTGTTTCCGTTTTTTGTTTTTTTTTTGGTCCATTTTAAAGGTTGTTCTATCGATATATCTGCTGACTAGGTTTATAATATGTGAACCCTCGCCTCAAAACGTTATAATGTCGGGATGATTAAGATGCTGAGGAATGCATTTATAGCCAAATATGATATTATCCGACTTGGGTTGAGTTTGTTTGTATGATTTATAGAGGAGAATGAATATCATATTTTACTGTTCAAAATTTCAATGATTCATATTTTTGACTAATCTAATTTTAATTTGCCTTTTTTGGAGCATCTAGCCCATCCCGACATAAAAGGGTTCAAAAACGATATAGATAGTTCGAAGATGACGTCACTCAGGTCTTTGTTATTGTTTTTTGCCATCCGCGTTTATGAGTAATGCTCACTGAACTGTATTAATCCGACTATAAACGTTCATGGATACACACAGTTTTGTGTGTTGGTCCGTTATACTTCCGGATGGCAATGTTATGAGCTTCTTAGCCAAGCGCATACTATCTATAGATCATGCCCATTCACGCACGTTGAACGACTTAGAACGTGGAGTGTCAGCACGTGAATTAGTTTATTTTGAAATTTTTAAAACTTCCTTTTGAATGTTTTTCCCCATCTTACATAAAGCTAATACTCTTCAACAGTCGTAACGTCACTTCCTTCCTAATGACGCTATCTATGTAAGTCAAAGTGATACTAAGTTGCCAGAAGCTGTGGACTGTAAAAAGTAATAAAAAACAAAAATGAATATACACAACAGCTTACAAAAAAAAAAAAGAAAAAAAAATAGAAAAAAAGAAAAAATACCAAACACGGAACGTTTCGGGCTCAAAACCTTTCTTCATCTAACCACAAAAAAAAAAACAAACAATAAAGACATAAATACATTACTAAATTCCAGATTAAATTCCAGATAGACGATAGTCGCCTATCTGGAATTTAATAATGTATTTATGTCTTTATTGTTTTTTTTGTTGTTGGCTAAGGAAGGGTTTTGAGCCCGAAACGTTCCGTGTTTGGTATTTTTTTTTTAAAGCTGTTATATTTATTTTTGTTTATTACTGGTCATATGTAAATATTACATTATAAGGTAAAACATTTGCCTCGGTTCTCGCTAACTGGTATGATTGACTTGTTTATAAATGGAAACGAGACTTTTGAAATTATATTTTTTTAGTTTCAAGATTGCTTTTTTAAATTAAATGTAGACGATAATAAATTAACACATTGATACTGACCTACACTTATTTGAAGGTCTGATAACCCGATTCCTTATGGGCTCATTGTTGAAATTGTCCATTACAACAACGCTAAAGTAGGCCCATAAGTGGGCTTGGATGTCAGACCTGCATATACTATGTACCCGTCGATTGATACAAATAATTTTCATAAAAACCGACTTTATTGACACAGTTTAGATACAATTTCATTTTGACTGACAATAAAAAAAGTAAAAGCCAGTTTAGATTCTTTTTAAAAAAATGTAATGATATCATTAAAAATATTTTCAGACTAAACATTGTCGATAGTAATAAAATAGGGATAAACTAGATTACGCTTGTTTATTTATTTAGTTCTGACATTAATTTAACATTTTGTGATATCGTCATGGAGGTGCTGAGAGAAATTGGAGTCGCCATTAGATTAGTCTGTCTGTGTTGTGTGAGAACGCCGATTAATTCGTTAAAGGCCGAGGAACTAATAAATCATCTCTGTTAAAGGCAACATGAATTTTTATTTCCAATTAATGCTATGCGTTTAACCAAAAAAAATCACAAATTCCGCCAGCCGGATCTAATGTAATTAAAACACAAAACTATGTGTAACCTTGAACGTCCATAGTCTGTCTGATTGATAGAATTTAATGAAAACTACTCATAAAAAATGGCTGGCGACAAAAAATAACAAAGAGTTGAGTGACGCCAATTTCGTTCCTTCTATAAAATAAATTCTTTCATTTCTGAGGACAAACCAGTTACAACGATAGCAGTACCAACTCGGGATCAGTTGATTAACCCACTCAATCCTAGAGATTTTGCTACTTTTCAAAATTGGAAATAATATATTAAAAAATGAGCATGTCCATAGCTCTAGTTGTATTCAACTGTCATTAAAGTGTAAAAATTCAAAATATTAGCTGTGATACTAAGTCTATAATTTGTCTCAGAAAAAAATGTAATAAATAGTCATGAGGTGAAAATAACACGGTTAAACTACGAAATATGCGGTGTCAGGGTTGAGGGAGATAAAGAGACACACCGTAGTCAACGGTTGTTGGTACCAAGGGTGTATGGCGCTAGCGACAGTTATGTTATTTCAGTGCTGGTAAAAAGGGCATGTAGAATGATAAACTTAGTTTATAAGTACTTAAAAGTAAACAAGAAAATAGTAACGTAAGGTATGGAGACACGTTCAAGTGTGTGACCCATCGCCTCAAAAGGTATTATTTCTGGGTGATTCAGAGGATGAAACTGGAATTTATAATAATATTATAATCCATCGGACTTCGATTTTTGTTGATGGGTCGTGTGTTTCATGTTGTTTATCATTATTTATTTTTGGTTTTTCTCTTTTTTTTTTATTTTGGCTCTAAGAAGAATGAATAAACGTTTTCTCACAGTGCTTAAAATTAGAATCTCATGTTTTTGTCAATTCCGAAATTCTAGCATCTGGTCCATCTCGATAAGATAGCAGATTGGAGCTGTAGAAAACAGATATAGAACATACTTGGGTCCAGGAGAAATTAATCCCTGGGTCTAGTTGGAGACGAACTGAAAGTCCCGTCCAGACACAAGCACAGGATCTCCGTCAAAAGAGATATACTAAAATGCTATCTACTCAACATGTCGTAAACATATCTTTTGCAAAGACTTAAAAATCATCTTTCAAAGATATAGATATATTTTACTATTGCCCATCTCAACAAAAGACTTCAGGCACGACCAGGGCGAAACGAAACAATTCGATATCCTCCTCTACAGACAGAGACACCAATTCTCAGGAAAGGGGCCAAAACAGCAGCATTGAGAGACACTATCCTTCAGCTTTCAAATTAAGAATTATCCAGCCAAGCTCTTTGTTTTAACTATATTCACCTCTTTCATTTATTTTTTAAGAATTGAGGGTAAGTCTAAAACCGAAATCTGTTAGCCCCCCCCCCCTCCCCCCACCCAATTGGACTACGACTGATGTCCACTGTTGGCAGGAAGTATTTCATTATTCGGCCACATTTGATTGATATACAATACTGATAATATTATTACTATTATATCCGTGACCAGCTGGTTCAAACTTTTTAAATGCAGGTTTCCTGGTTTAAGAAATTTAAATAATTTTCCTTTGAGAATATCAATAAGTAAACAAATGATGCAAGAGATGCATAATATCACTTTTTCGTATTCATAATTGATTTTGAATACTGGTTGTAAATAAATATCACTATTTCATAAATATTCAAAAGTCTGTATATAGTTAAACAGTGGGGATTATTGGGTGGAACATCTCAAAATAATGAAAAAAAGGGTAGATAAATATTTCAAACATTTCTTTATCCCATTATGAAATTTTTAATATAATGGCCATTGTTTTCATAGAAACCATTTTTAAAGTTTTAATTATACCGTGTGTCTGCAACATTTATTTATTATTTTCAAAATGGGATTTTTATAGATTGTTTGTTTTTCCACCCAACAATCTAAAGTGATAAAAAGGTAAAATATAAAATCTAGATTTATCCATTGCACTTTGATGTTCTATCACATTTTTATCCTCACAGTCAGTATGTAATGAATGAAAAACAAATAAATTAAATAAAATTTAAAAAAGGTAAATTTATAATTTGTTTCACAATCACGATATTATTGCACTCTGTATGGATGTTAATGATAAATAAATAATAGATTGAAACATAAATTTCTACCGTATATACTATGAATAAAGGATGATGCTGATTATTATGATAATACAACAATAATAATATTAACATAAATTATACAAATAATAATAATAATAATAATAATAATAATAATAATAATAATGATGATGATGATGATGATGATGATAATGATGATAATGATAATACTAATGATGTTGATGATGACGTTGTTGATGATGACGAACACTAACATTAAATTATATATGGAATTGTAGATGACAACGATAGTAAGCTAGCGGTATAAAAATTAAAACAAAAAAAAACAGACAAAGACAGAAAGCAAGTTGGAAAACAGCTACAGGGGGATAGAAGACACAGTGAGTGCCTCCCTGCCCACTTATGGATAGATAGGAACCCCACCCAGAAAAACTATTTAAAATGAAACAGACGAAGGCGTTTAACTAGTAGTTAATTGCCGTACTCTACAAAAACACGTATTTGAAAATTTGGTCAGAAAAGTCGTCCATTAAATATCGATCAATTTAAATGACCCTTATCTTGACAAAAACTCTCAAACCTGGGACCTCACAAAATCTTAAATTTAAGAGTTTTTTATTTTCTATTTTAATTTTTTTTGCCAAGATTATTTAAATCTATTTATATTTGAAGGATGAGCTTTCTGGCCAAATTTTTAAATATGTGTTTTTTTCCACAGTACGGCAGTTAATTGGTAAAACACGAAATGATTCAATACACCAGTCAGATGTTAAACTGACATTCAATTCGTTCTGGACCATTCGAGAAAAATAAATGACATTTTTAACCCACCGTATCATTACAGTTTTATGTCGGAATGAACAAGGTACTAAAAATCCAATTAATAGTCACAAACATGAAACTTGAGGTTAGTTTCTCTTCTTTATGGTGGACAATAAATACTATTTCTCGCATTGAAAAAAAAACAAAACAAAAAAAAAAAAGCAAAAGTCAAACAAACAAACAAAAAACCCTTGAGCTTTTATAGATAGTATGCTCTTGGCTAAGAAGCTCACAACATTGCCATCCGGAAGTACGGACCAACACACAAAACTCTGTGTAACTATTTAACTGTTATAGTCTGGGTAATACAGTTAAGTGAGAATTACTCATATACGTGGACGGCAATAAAAACAATAACAAAGGCCAGAGTGACGTCAACTTTATTCTATCTATATAGTGCAATATCCACTGAACGTGCTCAAAGCGCTTTACAAGAGGGCCCTGACCAACAGGAACACGTAGAATATAGAACGAGACATCTTCATTAACAAGTAAGTTGTCTTTCGTGAACCTACCAAGATATCTCATAAAATGACTCCATAACTTTCAATTGATGAGACCCCAGTACGCTAAAACGTAATCCGTAAAATTCTCCTCAACAAAGTCCATTTCAAGGATGTGTTAGCTCCCCTATTTTGTATATTTTGTACACAAATGATTGTATATAAGATATTATCTATTGATGATGAATGTCTTATTGTTAAATATGCAGACGATACAGCCATTTTAGGACTTTTGAATTGCCAAGAATCAGAAAATTATATATTTACCAAATTGAACATTTTGTGAATTGGTGTCAGAAAAACTGCCTTGAACTCAATATATCAAAAACAAAAGAACAAATTTTTGATTTCGGTAAAAGTAAAGTCCAAATGCCATGGAAATAAATAAACAAAAAGCTGAGCTTGTCAAGCAAATCACATATTTAGGAGTGATCATTGACGAATCACTTAATTTCAAATCCCATATAGGGAATGAGATTAACGGAAGCGTAGCGTCCCTTGATTGGACGTGACGGGGGGGAAGTTATTTGTAAACAAACCAACTACAAGCCAAGTGCTCCAAATACAAAATGTATTATTCATATTTCTGTACAAAATTGCATATCATAATCAACGTTATGTATTTTTGTACTGAAATATGAAAAATAAATTTTGTATTTGGAGCGCTTGGCTTGTAGTTGGTTTGTTTACAAATAACTTCTCCGCCGGTGACGTCCAATCAAGGGACGCTACTCTTCCGCTAATCTCATTCCCTAGAGGTGGTATCTCTCGGAAACTTGGTCAAATAATGTGTATTCTCCGAAAAAGTCGAAATTTTGATATTAGCAGAAAGATGATGTTGCAAATCTATAATTTCCATCTACTTAGTACATTATCTGTCAGATAAATAATCTGGCGAGGAGGATGTAGAGTGAAAGAGAAATCAAAATTAAATAGAATCATTAAAGAATCGAGTAAAATAATGAATTGCAAACTGAAAAGCATTGAACAACACTACATAAGAGCTGCTGAGAGGAAATCATTTGAAATTCTCAATGACAAGACAAATCCTTTAAAATATGAATTTACTCTCCTACAATCTGGTATACGATATTTCGAGACAAAATTAGAACAAATAGATATAAATTTACTTTTATATCCTCTGCGATTAAAGCAATAAATATTTTTTTTCTTATCCTTATAAATATACCCACACGCCAAAAATGCATGGAAACAACAGAAACCTAAATCCCATAATGAAGCATAACATTTGCGTGATCACTCGCTGAATTATCCAACTCGAATAATAAAGTCACAATAAAAAGTTTTAGTTAAAATCTCAAAGCAATCATTTTGGTCGTGTACTCACTAAGTGTGTTTTGTGTTAAAAGCAACATTCTGGATGAGCACGGTTTGATTTTATATAGATAGTATGCGCTTGGCGAAGAAGCCCAGAACATTGCCATCCGGAAGTATAGCGGACCAACACACAAAACTGTGTGTAACCATGAACTTTTATAGTCGGGGTAATACAGTTTAGTGAGAATCACTCACAAACGCGGATGGCAAAATACAATAACAAAGGCTTGAGTGACGTCATCTTCATTCTATCTATAAGTCAAAACACGATCCTTTCGACTTGACCACATGGCACGACTGGGTGAGTTGTTTTCATTCTTCAAGACAACACCAGAAACATTGGGCTAAAAACTTATCAATATTGGACAGTACTTTTTGAACACAGAAAAGAAGACCATTATCTACTATCAATGTTATACTGCGACAACTGTTTACAAAGCTATGCTCCTGCTTGTGTGTGTATGTGTGTGTGTATGTGTGTGTGTGTGTGTGTGTGTGTGTGTGAATTACTCATAAACGCGGATGGAGTGGCATCAACTTCATACTATCTATACTCTTGATAAAATAAGAAACTAGAACATTCGTTTTTAAAATTTTCGTATTTTTTGCATATTCATTTGGGTCAATCTAAATGTAACCCGTCGCATCAAACAGTATTATGTTGGAATAAAGCCGATGCTTTTAAGCTCAAACAACTTATGTGCAGCTATGTGTTCTAGTGGTTTGACACTCTCATTTAGATCGGAAGGTCCAGGGTTCGATTCCCGCTCTGAGCGGTGCATAGGTTTCTCTATTATAGCTGGATACCTGGATACCTCTGTATAGAGCTTTTAGACTTGGTGTAGTCTCATTCGCTCCTCCTCATCTATTAATGATTGGACCAATTTTTATAATTGAACTTGTTTCCTAGGGTGTTGCTTATCTCCAACTCTGCTTTGAATTTATTCAAATTTTTTGCTGATACTGTGGTTTCTTGTAGTTTATTCCAGTTATTTACAATTCTAGATGAAAAAAAGTTCCTTCTTTCATTTGTTTTAAAACGTTCTTTTTTCAGTTTCTTGCTGTTTCCTCGTGTCTGAATGTTCTTGTTTGGTTTAAGGAATCCTGCCTCTACCCTGTCTATTCCCTTTACTATTTTATATGTTTGGATCATATCTCCCCTTCTTCTCCTGTAATCTAAGGTCGGGAGATTTAATTCTTTCAATCTCTCACAGTATGTTTTGTCTTTCAGGTGTGTGATAAGTTTTGTTGCTCTCCTTTGCACTCTTTCCAAACAGTCTTTGTCTCCCTCAAACTTCGGATACCATATGCAGTTAGCATATTCCAGCTTTGATCTAACCATAGTCTTGTAGATGGTAGTCATGTGTTTTGTTTTCAGATTCTTGAAATTTCTTTTCACTATTCCGAGTGTTTTACTAGCCTTAGATTGAACATCTTTAATTTGCTTCTTGAAGTTTAGCTTCCTATCAATATTTATTTGACTCCTAGACTCCTAGGTCTTTTTCCCCATTGGATTTCTGCAGGGGTTTTTCTTTCATTATATAGTTTGCTTCTCTGTTGTTTTTTCCTAGGTGAAGAACTGCACATTTATCTACATTGAACTCCATCTGCCATATTTCGGACCATTCTTCAAGCTTTTTCAAATCTTGTTGTAAGATGTTTCTTTCTTCTTCTGTATTAGCTACTCCATAGAGCTTAGTATCATCGGCAAAGATTTTACATTTAGATGATAGATTGTCTGGCAAGTCATTGATATAAATCAGGAAGAGAACTGGTCCCAGTACACTTCCTTGTGGAACTCCACTTGTTACCAGTCTCTCTGTTGATGCTGTTCCATTCACTATCACTTTTTGTCTTCTATCTTTGAGGAAATCTCGGACCCATTTGACTGTCTGATCATTAATTTGATACTGTTCCAATTTCCTGATTAGGCGCCAGTGTGGAACTTTGTCAAATGCCTTTCTGAAGTCGAGGTATATGACATCTAAATTGTTGCCTAATTCCAGGTCTCTCGTCTAGTCATCCATTGTTTCAAGTAGGTTTGTTACTGTAGACCTTCCCGCCATGAAACCATGTTGATCTTTGCTGAATAGTTTGTTCTTGGTCATATGATCAACCATTTCTTCTCTAATCAGCTGTTCCATGAGCTTGCAGACGACAGATGTCAGGCTCACTGGTCTGTAATAATAATAATAATACTGAAAACTTATATAGCGCTATAACTCCGAGACACCAGACTCTAAGCGCTTAAATTACAAATTACTTTGGCTGAAACATACTCATTCACACACACAAGCACACACACACACACACACACATACACACACACAACACAACACACAACACAAACCAAACCTATCTTGCTTCTCATACCATCTACTAAAATCGAAACAAATATGTTTTAAGCAAACGTTTAAAAATAGACAAAGATTCTTTTTCACGAATGCTCTGCGGTAAGGCGTTCCAAATAGAGGGTCCGAAATGAGAAAAGGATCTCATTCCAGCATTTTTCCGAATTCGGGGGACAACTAGTTTTGTGGAATCACTGGCCGAACGTAAGGGGCGGGGTTTTGAATATCTTTCAATTAGTTCTGAAAGGTAGGAAGGGGCAGTACCTTCAAGACAACGATACACTAAAACACAAGCTTTGAATTTAATTCTTTTCTCAACAGGCAGCCAATGCAGGTCATGAAGTAGAGGTCCGGCAGAGTCGCACCTACGCTTCATAAATACTAGTCTGGCAGCGCTGTTTTGGATAATCTGAAGACGTTTCAGATTGTATTGCGAAACGCCAAACAACAGAGCATTACAATAATCCAATTTCGATAGTACGAGGGACACAACCAGGTGCTTGGTCACATCCTCAGATATGAACCGTCTAATGGAAGCAATCTTTTTTAGTTGGAAAAAGAGAGATCTAACCAAATTATTAACCTGATGCTCCATCGACAGTCCAGAGTCTAAGAATTTGCCAAGGTTTTTCACTTTGTCAACAATTTGAATAGAGGCATCCCCCAACTTCAAATCTGTTTCACTTTTCCACTTCCTGTTCCCCACATACAGCACCTCCGTCTTATCATCATTCAGTTTCAGTCTGTTCTCATTCATCCATTTCTTAACACTTTGGATACAATTTTTACTATTGGCTGATACTTCTTGTAAATTTCTCATATTGGAAACGCAGTACAATTGCGTATCATCAGCGTATTGATGGTAAGACAGACCAAAACTTCTGATGATTTTAGACAGAGGGCCAACGTACAAAACAAAAAGAACGGGTCCAAGTACTGAACCGTGGGGAACCCCACAATCAAGAAAGATTTCCTCCGATCTATATTCATCCACCGTAATAATCTGTTTACGATTAAACAAATATGCCCTAAACCAATCAAGCGCTGCACCAGACACGCCATAAGTAATTTCAAGACGTTTGAGAAGAAGATTGTGATCAATAGTATCAAAAGCAGACGATAGGTCAAGCAAATTCAGCAAAGAACATGAACCATTGTCTATAACAGAGAGGAGATCATTAACAACCCTAACAAGTGCGGTTTCCGTCGAATGATGTTGCCTATAAGCAGACTGAAATTTTTCTTCAAGACAATTATTTTTAAGATGAGACAGTAATTGTTTCAAAACAAGCTTTTCTAAGATCTTAGAGAGAAAAGGAAGATTAGAGACAGGGCGATAGTTTTTTAAGTTCTCTTTATCGAGATCAGGTTTTTTCAAAAGGGGTTTGACATGAGCAACTTTGTAAATGTCTGGTACAGCACCTGACTGCAACGAATTATTAACAATACATGTAAATGGTGTTAAAATTACATCAATGCATTTTTTTAAAATGGCAGTATTTAAGGGGTCTAAATCACAACTTTTAGTTGGAGACGACATAATGCAATCACGTAAGTCAGCTTCAGTAATCTTTGAAAAATGTGTTAACGAATCACCATGAAACTTGTCAAATGTTGTAGGGATCGATTCAGACGAGAGTTCCTTCCTGATGGTATCCGTTTTTTCTTTAAAATATTGACCAAAGCGAGTTGGTAGATCTGCACGATCGATTAAAGATGGGAGAGCTGATTGCGTCTGTTGTCCCAGCAGTTCCTTGGTCAAGGCAAAGAATTGTCTCGAACGTCCCACGTTTTTGAGGCTTTCTTCATAGAATTTCTTTCTGTAGTTTTCTGGATTTTTTCTGTCTCCCTTCTTGAATATGGCTGTGACGTTAGCTTCTTTCCATTCCCTTGGTAGTCTTCCTTCTTTCATCGACTGGTTAAATATCTTGGTTAGGGGTTCTACTAGCTGCTCTGCTAAGTTTTTTAGGATGTAAGGATGAAGTTTGTCAGGTCCAGGTGATTTACTCTCCTTTAGGTTTTGTAGTGTCTTGATTACTCTCTCTTCAGTAATCGGCCATTGTGTAGTATCTATATTACTTCTTTTAGCAATATCTGGCAAGTTTTTCTGGTTCTCCACTGTAAAGACACTTGCAAAGAAGAGATTTAGCACCTCTGCCTTGTCTTCATCTTCCGATGCCCAAGTGCCATCTTCTTTTTTTATGTCACAGGTTCCCTGTCTTGTCTTCATTTTACTGTTTACATAACTCCAGAATACTTTAGGATTTTCTTTCGTTTCCTCTGCTATCTTGTTCTCATACTTTTGATGCGCTTGTCGGACTATTTTAGTAGTTGCGTTTCTCACTCTTTTGTATTTGTCCCAATCCTCTTCCTTTTTGCTTCTAGAGTATCTTCTATTTACTGCCTTCTTCTTCCGTAATGCCTCTCTCACTTCCTGCGTCATCCAAGGTTGATTTCTTCTCCCAACCCGGTTCCCTCTGCTTTTCGGGATGTTTTTCTCGAAGCATTGGTTAAGTACTCTGGTAAATCTACTCCAGTTGTTTCCTACGGTGTCCTTGATTAGTATTTCCTCCCATTTGATATGCCCCAGTTCCTCTTTCATACTCTCTAGATCAGCCTTCCTATATCTGAGTGTCAGTTTTTCATCTACAGTCTCTGATGTCGCCCTCAGTTTTAGGAATATGGTCGCGTGGTCGCTTTTTCCCAGTGGGTGGCTCAGTCTTAGGTCGATTATGTCATTTTCTTCCTCCATCAATATCAAGTCCAATACGTTGGGCTTTTGGTTTTTTCTCTGTCTCGTGGGTTCTTTTATTATCTGTTGTAGGTAGCAATCTTCAATGGTTTCTATGAAACTTTCCTCCAGGCTTCCCTCTTTTGGTTCGTCCATCCCTTTCCACTCCAGTTCCGGCATGTTGAAGTCTCCCATAATAATTATCTCTGAATGCTTTTTTTGTGATGCTCTCCTTATCATCTCCAACATTCTCTCATTATTTTCTCCTGTGCTATTTGGGCTCCGATAAATCACTCCTTCTAGTATCTGACTTTGTCCAGTTACTCCAATCGAGCACCAAGCGCTCTCCCTAAAGTCGTGATCTGTGAGTTCCTCTATGGGGTTAACCTTGAGGTTCTCTCTCACCAATAAGTATACTCCTCTGCCGGAAGTTTCAAAATCTCTGCTAGCTATTATAGTGTATCCCTCAATACCTAACTCTGCTATGGTTGGGTGTGTTGTTGCATTCTTTGGCTTAGCTTCTGTTATTGCTATTACATCTGGATCTTCTTCTTCTGCCATAGCCTTTAGCTCCTCTCTCTTATTCATCACACTGTCTGCATTCGTGTACATGAACTTCAGGGTATTTTTCATATTCACGTGCTGCCCCTCCTTATCATTTACTGGTACTTCTCTTTTTTGAATTTTCTTGTTGTCTTCGAGTCCTTGCTCAGAAACATTTTGGGCAATTGGACTGACACGTTTCCAATATAGTCATTCCTCATCCCAGTCCCAGTCATTTCCTCCAACATCGCTGTCTCTCTTTCTTATTTGTTCACTAAACTTTTCCCTGAAAATGACCCTTTTCTTATATATGACTACATCTTCCCCTGCTTCTCGTCTTCTCTTCAGCTCCTCTCTTAACTCCTTGGCCTGCTCTCTTTGCATAATTGTTTGGTCAGCTCCAATATACACCTTTTGTAAGCATTCCCGTTTATGGTCTTTCAACTGTTTGCTGTTCCTAAGAGCAGTGTTACGCTGATCCGTTGACATCAGACTTATTTTCATGGGTCTTGGTCTATCTTCTCTTCTGCCCAATCTGATCACTTGCTCTATAGGGTTGAGGCTGTCTTTGTTTCCATGAACCTGCAACTCTTTGAGTACCATTTGGGCTTTTCTTATATCTTCCTTGTTGTCGCCATCTTTAGCTTCTGGTATGCGTTACATAATTACATTCTTCACTCTCTTAGCCCTTTCATTTCTCTCCTCTTCTAGTTCCAGGTTCTTTTTCACCATTGCCTGCTTCTTCTCCTCAGTTTCATTGATTTTCCTCATTTCATTTATATCTTGTCTTACTCTATCTGACTTTTCTTCTGTACTTCTCTTGAGTCTCTCCTTAATCTCACTCGCCTCAGACATAGGGTAGGCCTCTATCTCATCCTTTGCTGTTGATTTCACTATTTCTATCATCTCCTCTGTGAATTCACCTTTTTGAATGATATTCACACTTTTATCTACGTCTTCTACTTTTTTCCTGAGTTTATCTACTTCCTTTTCAAGCTGCATGAAATTGCCCAAGAACTTTGAGGCCACTTTGTTGCAGGACTTAGAGCAGTAGTAATGCAGAAGCGGACATTCTTTTTCTGAGTCTTTCTTCAACAGTTGATAGGTGTCATCATCTATCTTTTCACACAAAGTATGAAACCACTGGTCACAGAGCTCGCACTGTAAGCATTTCTCAATCTCTTTGCATACATATTCACATTTTCCGCAAGTCCCAGTCTCAGCTTTTGTTTTTGCCTTATTTGTACTCATCGGTGCAGGGCTTTCTTTCCTACTACTGCCACTACTAGTACTGGCACTGCCAGATCTACCTTTCCTACTACTGCTGTTTAAGCTCATCTTCTTACTTGTTAAATGAATAGATCTATCTAAGTCTAAGCTGTACTGTATCACTGTATCTTGTTGTTCACTCCAATCTGATAAGTATCTAACTAATCTCAACTAGATATCTCAAGTACACACACAAGCCGGAATCCTCTCGAAGGCAGAAATTACATAAATCCAATTCGAAAATGAACAAGTTTTGATGTCCGATATTTCATTCAAGTTTTGTGTTTCTGGTGAGGGGAGCGAGAAGATTCAATATCAATATTGAATAATAATATTGAGTACTATTGTCACTGCCTAAATATTTCTAGAATTTAGATCAAGAAGAATGAATCAGGAGAGAAATGTAAACACGTCCGCCATCTTGGATTTCCCGCCACCAGCTATTTGGAAAAAGAAAATGTCATATCGTCTAACAGGCGTCATGTCTCGTCCTCGATACATGTTAAGTGTTGCTGTTGGTTAGGGATCCCTCGTTTAGCGCTTTGAGCTCGTTAAGTGGATTTGAGTTATATATATATTCATTTTATGCCTTTGAAATTTGAGTTAAATCTTTAAAAATTACTTTTATTAAGGAGTATAAGTTTTGCTTCTTAAACTTAAAAAACTCCCAAAGCATGCAATTTCTTATTCAGATCATTGTGACTTTAAACTTAAAACTTATTTTTATCATGTTCATTTTGACATCACACCGGACTGACAGTCGGGTTACATATATTTCCTTTCATGTTCGAAAATTTTGTCATGTTTACAGGATGACTCTGGCCCTTTCATTCATCCGTTACAAATAAGTAAGAAATTTAGTTTTGTAAGCAGGTTGATTTCCTGACATCTTGTCATGACATGTGTTCACACTTGACTTACTTCTTTACATCTTGAACTTTCGACACTTTTAACTCTCTTCTTACCGACGGTTTTCAGTATTTTCCCCAAAATACAGGCTTACCCAACAGAAAAATTGATATTTTAAATTCAAACAAGCTGTCTATAAAAACATCTTTATGTTCTTATTGATTAAACAAAGATCATTCTTCACAGTTTGTGATGTACAAAATAAATCTGAATAAGAAATAATGTATATTTTTGTATCGTAAAAAATGTGACGATTTTGCTGTACGTGGAAAGGAGAGGGTTAATGATCCATCTCCTTACTCTCTCTCTCTCTCTCTCTCTCTCTCTCTCTCTCTCTCTCTCTCTCTCTCCAGAACATCACAGTTTTCAAAATCCCATCCATCATTAATTTTATACAAAAGTTCATAGTTTGCTGTGAAAAAAAGAGCAACCAATCAAACAATCGTACAGTTGAATTATATACACATTATAGACCAATCAAAATCGAGGAATGGAGAGACTTGACAAATCCACATGTTGTTTTTGTTGTTTTTGTTGTTCATCTCAAGGTTTCATTATACGTTATCATCATTAATTAAATAAATTCATCTCATGATATATTATAATATAGTATAAATACACATTGTCATTATAATATTATTATAAGAGTTCATACATTAATACAACACAAAGTGATTTTAAAATTATAATCATTTGTTTAAAAAATGGACGACATTGACAGTGCAGTTTGACTGCACATTTATTATGTGGCATAGCTTCGTCAATTGTTGACATAGTAATAATGATAATAATAGTAGTAGTAGTAGTAATAATAATAATAATAATAATAATAGTAATAATAATAATAATAATAATAATAATAATAATAATAATAATAATAATAATAATAATAATAATAATAATAATAATAATAATAATATAAAAAAAAAAATAATAATAATAATAATAATAATAATAATAATAATAATAATAATAATAATAATAATAATAATAATAATAATAATAATAATCATAAAAGTGTATTCATAAATTCAAAAATGTTTATGATTTACATAATCTATTAATAGATTTAAGATTGGACACAAGGCACTTTTACTATAATCAATAATATTATGGTGGGTAAAAACAAAGGTTTTTTTTTTACACACTTCTATCATCGAAATACCATCTCTATTTAGAAAGAAAAATTTATGTTTAAAAACAAACAAACAAACAAACAGGGCAACCGTACTTTGAAACTCCGGACAAGAAGACTTGACCAGGTTCTTACTGTCGACATTTTATCACAAACCAATATTATGCTTTGAAATAAACACACTATCACAAACAATAATGGGTATTGTATCAATTATAATGCTTGCATTTACCATTTTCTTGGATCAACGATTTTTTAATTAATTATCTCTCTCTCTCTCTCTCTCTCTCTCTCTCTCTCTCTAACACACACACACACACACAAAATCACCTTACACAGACAACAACAACAATAATAATAACAATAATAATAAGATAAAAAATAAAAATATAGATAGTAATTTTAAAAAACCCAAACGAACACAACATTTTTAAAACACTGAAAAAACCCCAAAAAACTCCAAACAAACAAACAAACAAACAAAAAGACTCCACAAAACAACAACAACACCAACAAAAGTTGCAGGAAATCACTTCATTTGGCTTTTGGTTTTGGTTTTTTAATTTGAGTGATATAACTATTCCATCCAGGAATAGATTTTTATAAGATTGATATTGGTCTGCTCTTCCCCATGAATACCATACTTACTTAGCATCGAGATCAACTACATACAGAGCTTAATTTTACGATATATATATATATGTGTGTGTTCGACAAATGGATGATGCCAAGTCTGCAAAGATAGATCATCATCAAGCCCTACTGCAACCTCCTCGTGGTGTCGAACGGTAACAGGTCAAGCTGGCCAACTGCAGAGGGCGACAAGAATAGGCAATGGCAAACCATTCTTGTAACTTTGCCGAGTTAACTGCATGAATAAGTCCAAAAAGTTAAACGGTGACAGCGTAAAGGGGAGCATGTTTTCACGGAAGACTGCTGCCTCGCTCGGTTGGGAGCGTGATGTTCGTCAGGTCACACCGAACCGTCAGCCAGTTACTAGGCGAAATAAATTTAACAAATGTGACAAAACCAAAATTGGGACATGGAATGTCAGGACCTGTGCCCAAAAAGGAAAACTAAACAACATTCTGAAAGAAATGAAACGGCTCCAAATAAATATTCTTGGCCTGGCAGAGATGAGATGGAAAGAGCAGGGAACCATGTCAAAACAAGAAAACAACATGACATATAAGATCATATGGAGTGGTGGAACCTCTTTCCAAAAAGGAGTAGGGATGATCTTAGACCAAAAATCAACCAAATTTTACAAAGGGCACGTAGCAATCTCAGACAGAGTTTTGCTGGTTAAGCTAAGAGGACCTGTAGTTGACACCAATATTATTCAAGTTTATGCACCAACAGAAGAGGCGACAGATGCAGATATGACAGAGTTTTACCATTCACTAGACAAAGCAAAACGAATGTGTAAATCACAAGAAGTCCTTATGGTAATGGGGGACCTAAATGCTAAGATTGGCAGAGGCAGAGATGGTGACATAATCGGACCACATGGACTCGGAGACAGAAATGAACGAGGAAACATCTGGGCAGATTGGTGTAGAACAAATAAATTAATGATTTCAAACACCTGGTTTCAACAACACCCAAGAAGAACCTGGACATGGCAATCACCAGGGGACAGAGCAAGGAACCAGATAGACTTTATAGCAGTATCATCAAGATTCAGAAATGGCATATTAAATTGCAAAACCTACCCAGGCGCCGATGTAGACAGTGACCATGTCCCAGTTGTTTGTACAATAAGGATAAAGTTTAAAGCTATTCAGAGAACAGCTGGTAGAATAAAGAGGGATTACTGGTTATGCAAAGACAATGGCATACAAACAAAAATGAGAGAAGAATTTGAAAATGCACTCATGATACAAAGCCAAAGTGAACCTGATAATGAAAAATGTGAAAAACAATTTGATATATTCCAAAAGTGTGTCAAAGCAACTGCAGAAAAGCATTTACCAATAGCTCAAATAAACAGCAAAAAGGAATGGATGACAAATGAAATTCTAAACCTATTTGAAGAAAGACGAAAATGCAACAGAGGGTCTGCAGAATACCAAACATTGAACAACCACATTAAATCTAGACTGGAAATGCTGCGAAATCGAAAGAGAATACAAACCCAACCCCCAACAAGCTCACCAAAGAATAAAAGAACTATCAGGGAAAAGGAAAAGCAAAGCAGCAGGAAGTTGTATCCAAAACAAACAAGGGGAACTGCTATTTGAAGAACAACATATAGAAAGCCGATGGGTAGAATACATAGGCGAACTGTACAATGATCCAAATAGAAATGAACCACCACTGAAATTCAAAGAACCATTAAGCGGACCAAACATCACCAAAAGTGAAATTGAACATGCCATGGAACGAATGAGGGATGGTGGAGCAACAGGCCCTGATGAAATATCTGTAGAGGTATTAAAAAGCCTAGGAGATCTGGCAATTGATGAACTTCACATATTATTCAACAATATATACAATACTGGGAAAATTCCAGAAGATCTCTGTAACTCTATTTTTATAGCAATACCAAAGAAAGCAGGTGCAGTCAGATGCGAAAATTTTAGAACTATAAGTTTAATAAGCCACATCAACAAAATACTGTTGCGTATAATTATCAACAGGCTAAGGAATAAGATTAACCCCGAAATCGCAGAAGAACAATATGGATTCCAACCTGACAGAGGGACAAGGAACGCAATATACCTCCTCCGTGTTTTAAGTGAAAGAGCTATACAGGTTCAGACCCCACTATACCTCTGTTTTGTCGACTACAAAAAAGCTTTTGATAGAGTATGCCACGAAGAAATACTAAAACAACTGCACTCCATTGGCGCTGATGAGAAAGACCTCAGACTCATGCAAACATTATACTACACCCAGCAGGCATCTATCAAAATCGGAAACTCTACAGGAAATTCCATTCCTATTAAGAAAGGAGTCCGTCAAGGGTGTGTTGCCTCGCCAGATCTGTTTAATCTATACCAAGAAACAATCATGAGGGGCATAAATAATATGGAGGGAATAAAAGTGGGAGGTCACAACATAAATAATATAAGATACGCAGACGATACGGTACTCATTGCAACATCAGAAATCCAACTTCAAAAGATTGTTGACAAAGTGGTAGTAGATAGTGAAGCCAAGGGAATGGAAGTGAATATCACCAAAACGGAATGCATGGTAATACAGAAAAACCCCGAAAACAACAACACCTGCAATATAACGATTCACGGCGAGCAACTTACCAACGTAGAAAGTTTTAAATACCTAGGTTCAATAGTGACAACAGATGGAAGATGTAACCGAGACATACGAGCAAGAATAACTCAAGCCAAACAGGCCTTCATGGACCTGGGAAACATTTTGAAAAACAAACAGATGTCGTTCGGGATTAGATTCCGAGTCTTGAAGTGCTACGTGTGGCCAATCTTGTTATACGGATGCGAAAGCTGGACTACAAATGCAGAAACACAAAAGAACATTGAAGCTTTTGAAATGTGGTGCTTGAGAAGGATGCAGAGAATATCGTATACTGCACACAAAACGAACGAAGAAGTGCTAAAACAAACATACCAACAAAGGAAACTAATGCCCTTAATAGTGGATCGACAACTATCCTTTTTCGGACACATAGTAAGGAAAGATAAGAATGAATACCTGGCAAGTTGTGGAAAAATACCTGGTAAACGCGCCCGGGGGAGACAAAGAAAAACACTCATAGACCAACTGAAGGGCTTCACCAGCCTAACAATCCAAGAGCTGTTTGAAAAGGCAAGAGACAGGGAGGAATGGAGAGAGATAATTCATGCAGTATCCGAAGCCTGGACCAGGCATGGAACCTAGAAGAAGAAGAAGATATATATGTGTGTGTGTGTGTGTGTGTGTGTGTCTATCTATATTTCTTTCTTATTCTCACACCAATCCAGACATAAACACACACACACACACACACACACACACACACACACACACACATATACAGATAGGCACTCATAATATTAAATAAATCACATAGTCGATCAGTCATCTCTGAACGCCAATAATAATAATCTACAATTCCAGAATGTTTGTCTTCCATTATGTCTACCCTCCCTCCGCCTGTCATTCATTTCTTATCATAACTCACTCTCTATATCACTCTTACAACCCCTCCCTTCCCCCCTCCTCACTCACACACACTCCTCTCAACCAACACCCCAACTTTCTATATTATCTCCGTCAACTTTTATTACCCTTTCATTTTTGTCTTCTTATCTCTTTGCTGCTCATATTTCTCATTTGTTATCGTAAATTACGATATCTTCTATCAATCTACTTACCTACCTACCTATTATATAAGTTGACTTCAACAAGCAACAACACACAATTAACCAAACTCATGTAACACACAGTCCTGACGATGGCTGAAAAGGCCTGAAACATCGATGTAGACCGACTCCAACATTGTGGTAAATATAAAATAATAATTCGCTCCATTGCTACATGTCGAGCACTATTCTTACCATATTTGTATTCACACGATTCAATATCTATCTATCTATCTATCATCTATCTATCTATCTATCTATCTATCTATCTATCTATCTATCTATCTATCTATCTATTATCTATCTATCTATCTATCTATCTATCTATCTATCTATCTATCTATCTATCTATCTATTATCTATCCATCTATCTATCTATCTATCTATCTATCTATCTATCTATTTATCTATCCATCTATCTATCTATCTATATATCTATCTATCTATCTATCTATCTATCCACTATCTATTTATCTATCTATCTATCTATCTATCTATCTATTTATCTATCTATCTATCTATTTATCTATTTATCTATCTATCTATCTATCTATCTATCTATCTATCTATCTTTCTATCTATCCATGTATCTATTTAGTAATTTATACGTCTGTCTTTCTATCTGTTTATGCACTATATTAAGCCAAAAGACAAATGTAATTTATCTATTTATACAGGTGAATCGAATATGGGGACAATCAATCACTTCTTTAACTAGCTAGATAACAACAACCAACCAAACAAAAACCACCCCCCCCCACACCACACACACAAAAACAACAACAAACAAACAAACAGAAAAAACAACAATAACAATAGAAAAGGAAACAAAGAAAAATGAGAAAAAAAGGAATAAAGCTTACAACAAATAATTTGTATTTATTCTCTCTCTCTCTCTCTCTCTCTCTCTCTCTCTCTCTCTCTCTCTCTCTCTCTCTCTCTCTCTCTCTCTTCCATCCCGTCTTGTTTCGCTACAATAATTTCACCGCTTCAACCCAATCTTTGAAAGCCCATCAGGTGCTGCACGCAGTCAGTCCCAAAAGAAGCTCTGCTCCCCTTGACGGGATTCAATCCTAGACATTAACTATTTACTGTCTTTTGGAAGTAGGTTAATTTCTTCACACCT
>NC_088372.1:14172670-14180170 GCF_034508935.2 Berghia stephanieae | reverse complement strand
GCCAAAAATCTCGCCCTAATTTTCTCAAACTATATGCCGGTCATCAGTAGAAAGAGTTCATTCGACAAACCAGAGAAGCTGCCAAAGCGTCCAAGTCCGAAGATTAAGTAGGCGATCGGCAATAAGCCAAGTAAGTCATTGGCCCATGGGCTAACACTCAGACCATTCCAGGAGAGTTAAAAGAACGCATCTATTGTATAATTCTATTATCTGTTTTTGAGCATTGTGAGGATTTCTATCTATGTGTTTTGCATGGATCTCATGATATTTCTGGCTTTGTGGAGTCTATTTCTGATACCGTCTTCAGAACCTCCGTCACCTTTAACAATGCTTCAGAGGTATGTGAATCGCTGAGTTGTGGATAGAACAGTCTGTTCAGATAGAAGTACTCTATCAACAACGTAGGAATTTTACACAATAACGATTTTCAGCATTGTATTTTTTTAAAAAATCAAGACAGGTTTCAGAAGCCTGACTGTAGCTACGTTTTAAAACGGACCACCCTCTCCTATTTACAATGACATTGATATAAGACATATCTAGATACTGTTAGTTGCGTTATATTTTGAGTTATATCCCAGTATCGACCGCTCACTTTCGATGAAATATGTACTTTCGGTCTTTTTGGAACACCCCCCCCCCCAAAAAAAAAAAAAAAAAAAAAAAAAAAAAAAAAAAAAAAAAAAAAAAACAAAAAGAAAGAAAAAAAAACTCAGAAAAAAAAAGAAAAAAACCTCCAGAAATGTGCTTAAATCGCTCTCTAAGGAACCCAACGACTTGAGCAATACTAAAACGAGACGACAACGGGACACAATGCCTGCAATGCGCTATAACAATTTAAAAAAAAAAAAAGAGAGACCATGCTGTTAACGGAGTCATTCTTAACCTGAGTTACAGTTAGAGTAAGTAATGTTATGAGCTTTTTTCAATGACTCAACTTCACGCCGCAGACAGATGGAATCAACCCAAGAACCCTCAGGTAAGAAACTTAAGGCAGCGTGGTTCACCGGTACGGTCTTTGCTTCGTACCCGAAAGGTACCGAGTTCGATGGCCCGCCGCTGCGCTGTGTGGCCTTGAGCAAGTCACCTCGCCCTAGCTCAATTTGCGGGCTGCATTGCGGCTGACGCCTGGGTTATTCCAGTCTTCCCTTGGAATAGACCCTAGAGACAAATTTCCCCTATGGGGTGAATAAAGAGAATTTTATCTATTTTATTTATTTATTTTTATTATACTTATAATGTTATACCACAAGGGTACAAAGTTGAATCTATTAAAATGAGTTTTTAAAAAATAATAAATGATTAAAAAAAAATAAATTTAAGGAGTTTTCAGACATTATTGATGTCGGAACTGAATGAAATAAACGTATCTGCATAGAATGAAAGAAGCTGGTGCAATTTGTATTAAATTGTAAGGACAACACAGTCATTCCTCTGGGAAAAAACACGTTTATTTATTTTGGCCAGAAAACTCGTCCTTCAAATATCGATAGATCAAAATGACTATCATTTTGTCAAAAACTATTGAACCTGGGACTTCGCAAAAACTCAACTTTCAGAATCTTATTTTTTTTTTCAAGATCAGGGTTATAGTTTAATCGATCGATATTTGAAGGACGAATTTTCTGTCCAAAGTCTGTTTAAGATGAGTTTTATCAGAGTACGTAAGAATAGGCAATTAGAGGGGAAATTGATGAATGGATCGATAATGTGTAGAAAATTGGAGGTAGATCTATGGGATGGATGGATGGATGGATGGATGGATGGATGGATGGATGGATGGATGGATGGATGGATGGATGGATGGATGGATGGATGGATGGATGGATGGATGGATGGATGGATGGATGGATGGATGGATGGATGGATGGATGGATGGATGGATGGATGGATGGATGGATGGATGGATGGATGGCTTTGATGAGGATAAATGGTGTTATAGAAAAGTGGAGCCAAATTATAATGTAATATTAACATGGGATAAATGCATTGAGAAATGGGAAACATATCTATAAGTAGCAATGATAATAATAAATGTTGTTGTTGTTGTTGTTGTTATTATTATTATTATTATTATTATTATTATTATTATTATTATTATTATTATTATTATTATTATTATTATTATTATATTATTATTATTATTATTTATGATGATGATGATGATGATGATGATGATGATGATGATGATGATGATGATGATGATGATGATGATGATGCAAGGCACAGATCAGTGTGTTTAAAAAAAAAAAGGACACGAAGAATACCACCAATATTCCTAGTTATCCAATAATAATAATAATAATAATAATAATAATAATAATAATAATAATAATAATAATAATAATAATAATAATAATATAATGATGATGATGATGATGATAAAAATAATAATATAATAATAATAATAATGATAATAATAATAATAATAATAATAATAATAATAATAATAATAATAATAATAATAATAATAATAATAATAATAATAATAATAATAATAATAATAATAATAATAATAATAACAATAATAATAATAATAATAATAATAATAATAATAATAATAATAATAATAATAATAATAATAATAATAATAATAATAATAATAATGATAATTATAATAATATATCATTATGTTATAAATAAATAATAATATTACCTGATTGGATCTCCGACGTACTGCCGAGCGCTGACAACGACAGTGAAGATGATGAGAATGCCGGTGCTGTAGAGGTGGTTGAGGCGGTCGTTGAGGTCGTCGTCGTTACGAACCTTAACGTTGGCAACTCGACCCACCGACCCGATGATACTGTCCATCCTGAAATGAATAAAGCAATGAATAAATAGACATGAGTCAATAAATAAAGCAATGAATAAATAGACATGAGTAAATAAATAAAGCCATGAATAAATAGACATGAGTAAATAAATAAAGCAATGAATAAATAGACATGAGTAAATAAATAAAGCAATGAATAAATAGACATGAGTAAATAAATAAAGCAATGAATAAATAGACATGAGTAAATAAATAAAGCAATGAATAAATAGACATGACTCAATAAATAAAACCATGAATAAATAGACATGAGTAAATAAATAAAACCATGAATAACACACACACACAAACTGTTGGACAAGACAAACATAATGGTGACAAGAACGATCGATATGATGATGATGATGATGATGATGGTGATGATGATGATGATGATGATGATGATGATGATGATGATGATGATGATGATGATGATGATGGTGATGGTGATGATGATGATGATGATGATGATGATGATGATGATGGTGATGATGATGATGATGATGATGGTGATGATGATGATGATGATGATGATGATGATGATGATGATGATGATGATGATGATGATGATGATGATGATGATGATTATGATGGTGACGATTATGATGGTGGTTATTATGATGATGATATTGAAGATGATGATGGCTATTATCATAAAAACAATATTATCAACAAAAATAGATGTAGATAGCCAAACTTCCGTCTTTCTTTAAGTCGATTAGATTCATTTTGTAGAGGACCCTGATCCAATAACCTTCCTATTCATGATATCAACAGTACAGCTGACGAAGGGCTTCAGCGCGAAACAGTAATTGCTATACATTTCATTTATTATTATTTTTATTCAAATCTTTTAAAGTTGTTACATTTGAAGGATGGTTTTCCAAAACTCACTTAGTCGATTTTTCGACTTTTTAAGATTTTCCATCAATGAGGTGAATTGAAACGTGAATTTTATTTGAAGCATCAAATGGCACAATAATTTGCCTCGATTTATCTGAATTTGAATTTTAAATTTGATGAAATAATAGAACGAAAGGGAAATTTTAGGGGATATAATCCTCAATAGATATTGTGCGCTTGGCTAAGAAGCTCACATCATTGCCATCCAGAAGAAAAAGGGACCAACCATAGCCATCGTTATGTTATAGCCTGATACTGAAATCCAAAAGGACTGGCAGTTTGACATCATTATTTGGTTTATGCACTGTCTAGTGAGTTGTCGTTAGTAGAGCTCATGGAAACAAGTTATTTCATTGGTTGAACTATTGAATACAACTCACGATTTTTTTTCTTTTGTGGCAAAAGATTGGCATTTTGACGTCATTTTTTGGTCAGTATCACGCCATAACTTTACGAAGGCCACGGACCAACACACAAAACAACGTGTGGTTGATACAGTTTAGTGAGAATTACTCACAAACGCGGATGGCAAAAAGCAATAACAAAGACCCGAGTGACGTCGTAGCCATCGTAAAGTTATAGCCTGACACTGACCAAAAAATGACGTCAAACTGCCAGTCCTAGAGGGGTCTTGTGTCAGGCTATAGATAGTATGCAGATGACGTCACTCAGGCCTTTGTTATTGTTTTTGCCATCCGCGTTTGTGAGTTGTTCTCACTAAACTGTATTAACCAGACTATAAAAGTTCATGGTTACACAGAGTTTGTGTGTTGGTCCGTTATACTTCCGGATGGCAATGTTGTGAACTCCTTGGCCGAGCGCATTCTATCTATAGATAGTTCGAAGATGACGTCACTCAGGCCTTTGTTATTGTTTTTGCCATCCGCGTTTGTGAGTTGTTCTCACTAAACTGTATTAAACAGACTATAAAAGTTCATGGTTACACAGAGTTTGTGTGTTGGTCGTTATACTTCCGGATGGCAATGTTGTGAACTCCTTCGCCAAGCGCATTCTATCTATAGATAGAATGCGCTTGGCCAAGGAGTTCACAACATTGCCATCCGGAAGTATAACGGACCAACACACAAACTCTGTGTAACCATGAACTTTTATAGTCTTGTTAATACAGTTTGGTGAGAACAACTCACAAACGCGGATGGCAAAAACAATAACAAAGGCCTGAGTGACGTCATCTGCATACTATCTATATGTGTCAGTGCATGATATAATCAGTCGGAAGGTGAAAATTTTGGATTGCATTTTCTTTGCATTGTCTGAAGAAATATGCTCCCCAGAGCATTTTAATCTTCATTTGAAGTAAATCGGGTGATATTTCATGAAGTTATGGTCAAATGTATTGGAAAGGTATCCAGCAACTTTTCTCAAATTTCTTACTTTTTCAACTTGACCGGCTGTAAAAATATTTAGAAGTGAAATTTAGCTTTGATATTTCCAGAAGATGTACAAAAAGGGTTGATTTAATCATTTATGACGAGAACTCATATTTTGATAAAAATTGACCTTCTAACTAAACTTGGCAATATCTCAGTTCAAACCTTTTCACCATCCGACTGATTATGTTATTCACTGTAACATCTGTCCAGATGCTACAAAGTCAAATTATAGTGAGACTGGTCAAAAATATAAAACGTTGGTATTTAGCAACGTAACATATTATGATATTCCTTCTCCTCTATAAGGCATATAAACTCAACTTAAGTCTGATATGTCTGGCTACAAAGTCCATTTTCAGCATCTTAATCATCCCGACTTAGTACCATTTTGAGACGAGGGGTCACATATTATGTTAACGATGGCTACGGTGACGTTATCTTCGTTCTATCTTTATCTCAAAATGTGAAAAATGGAATTTGGGCGTTTTAGAAAACCACTCTTCATTTGCTTTGATTCATTACTATTATGGTCCACGATTCCTGTCAGTCCAGTATTTACCGTAACTCATCGACAAATCACGCGTGTCCTTATCGTACCGGTAGTTTTCATTACACACGATCGGCCGGCCACACTCACGGAATACACACAGACATTGTTTAAAAAAAAAACAAAAAAACACAGTATAGATAGTATGCAGATGACGTCACTCGGGTCTTTGTTATTGTTTTTGCCATCCGCGTTTGTGAGTTGTTCTCACTAAACTGTCTTAACCAGACTATAAAAGTTCATGGTTACACAGATTTTGTGTGTTGGTCCGTTATACTTCCGGATGGCAATGTTATGAGCTTCTTAGCCAAGCGCATACTATCTATATGCAATGTTAACGTAGCCATCGTTAAGTTATAGATAAAATGCGCTTCGCGAAGAAGTTCATAACATTGCCATCCGGAAGTATAACGGGCCACACACAAAACTGTTTGTAATCATGAACTTTCATAGCCTGGTTAATACAGTTTAGTGAGAAGTACTCATAAACGTGGATGGTTAAAAACATAACAAAGACATGATTGACGTCATCTTCATTCTATCTATCGCCTGACACTGAAACTCAAAAGGACTGGTCTTTTGACATCATTACTTGGTTTTTGTTTTCGTTAATAGTGCTCAAGGAAACAAATGGTCCCATTGGTTGAACTATTGAATACAACTCACGATTTGTTTTCTTTTGTAGCTAAAGACTGGTCTTTTGACGTCATTTCTTGGTCAGTGTCAGGCTATAAGTTAACCATGGCGACGATGTTAACCGTTGTTAGCACATAATGTGTTTTTAATAAAACGGCAGCACAGATGTACTATGAAAAACAAAACACGTATAAATAGTATGCGCTTGGCTTAGGAGTTCACAACATTGCCATCCGGAAGTATAACGGACCAACACACAAAGCTCTGTGTAACCATGAACGTTTGTAATTTGGTTAATACAGCTTAGTGAGAACTACTCATAACGGCGGATGGCAAAAAAAAAAAAAAAACAATAACAAAGGCATGAGTGATGTCAACTTCGAACTATCTATCTTAAATTTGGGTCAGATAATAACTCGTCTTTCAAATATCGATCGATTAAAATGACCCGCCCTCATCTTGGCAAAAACTTTCAAACCTGGGACTTCATGAAGTCGAGTTCAACAAGAAAATCTATATCTCAAATTTTAATCTAAAACTCGGTTGGTATACCCAATACGTGACAAATACTCTCAAATCTGACACGCCAAAAAAAAAAAAGATTAAATTAAAAACCTCCAAAGGAGTCCATCCAAAGGATAGCGAGCAATTGCTATTGTCCGTTTCATACTATAGAAACCGGGATAAACTCCGGCTCCATGGGCCTAATGGCTCTGAAGGACTTAAAAAAAAACAAATTGAAGACGTTACTCTTTCTAAATATCTCCCTCCCATTTCTCTCTCTCTCTCTCTCTCTCTCTCTCTCTCTCTCTCTCTCTCTCTCTCTCTCTCTCTCTCTCTCTCTGATTCTCTTTCTCTACCCACACTTTTTCTATCCGTCCACCCATCTATAAGTATCTATCTATCTATCTATCTATCTATCTATCTCAACCTTCCGTCCCTAGCGAAAAGGCAGTGAAGTAATCATTGAAATGTCAACCTTATTGCTGACCCAGAGAACACAAAACAATAATATAATATAACAACACAAAACACATGACATCTCTATCCTTAGCTAGGATGAAAGAAAGTCAAAGGCTGGCTTTAAAGAATTAAAAAAAAAAAAAAGTAAAAGCAAAAAAAGACAGAAAGACATTTTAAAATAACAAACTTAGAACAAAACAAAAATTCAGAGCAAGCAATTATTTATTGCTTGCTTTTTTCTT
>NC_088372.1:14155170-14167670 GCF_034508935.2 Berghia stephanieae | reverse complement strand
TCATTTTACACCTGAGTACGGCGAGAGAATTTGAGTAAAGAGTCTGTTCCAAGGACTCAACTATGCGCCGAGCGAGGCTCGAACCCAGGACCTTCCGACCCGAAAGCGAGGGTCATACCACAAGACCACATAGCCGTGTATTATGATCAATAGAAGTAGCTGAACTAAATAGAAATTAAAGAATTTTACAAAAAGGTTGGAATTTGGGAAATTTGAGTTTATATTTTTGTATATCTTTTTTGTTCGGCTGTGTGGTCTTGTGGCATGACACTCGCCTTCGGACTAGAAGGTACAGGGTTCGAGTCCCATTCTGAGAGGCGCATAGTTGAATCTTTACTCACATTATCTCACCTTGCTCTGGTGTAAACTGAGTGTATCATGGCTGTTAACAGCGTTGCTTCTGTTGTCGGTGTATGGGAGTTTTTACCCCAATATGTCTGCGTCAGTGTATGGGGGAGATTTTGTACAAAATGTCTATGCCAGTGTATGGGGGAGATTTTGTACAAAATGTCTATGTCAGTGTATGGGGGAGATTTTGTACAAAATGTCTATGTTAGTGTATGGGGGAGATTTTGTACAAAATGTTTATGTCAGTGTATGGGATAGGATATTATTTTCCAAATCTTTATGCCGTGTAATGAGTGTATATTTTTAAACTTGTCTATGCAGTGTATGGGATTTTTCCAAATGTCTGTGCCAGTGTATGGGGAGATTTTGTCCAAAATGTCTATGCCAGTGTATGGGGGAGATTTTGTCCAAAATGTCTATGCAGTGTATGGGCGAATTTTGTACCAAAATTCTATGCAGTGTATGGGGGAGATTTTGTCCCAAAATGTTATGCAGTGTATGGAGATTTTGTCCAAAATGTCTATGCTAGTGTATGGGGGAGATTTTGTCCAAAATGTCTGTGCCAGTGTATGGGGGAGATTTTGTACAAAATGTTTATGCCAGTGTATGGGATAGATTTTGTCCAAAATGTCTATGCTAGTGTATGGGGGAGATTTTGTCCAAAATCTCTGTGCCAGCGTATGGGATAAATTTTGTCCAAAATGTCTATGCCAGTGTATGGAGGAGATTTTGTCCAAAATGTCTATGCCAGTGTATGGGAGAGATTTTGTCTAAAATGTCTATGCCAGTGTATGGGGGAGATTTTGTCCAATATTATGTCTAGGCCAGTGTACAAGATGTTTTGGTCAAATGTCTTTGCCGGTGTATGGGAGAGATTTTGTCCAAAATGTCTATACCAGTGTAGGCCTACATGAAACTTTGGTCAAAGTATTTATATCAATGTCAATATTTATTTGTGTTTTCTATCAAAATCTGAATATTTCCTTTTTTTTTTAAAAGCGACCAGCAGGCAATTCGTCGTTGTTTTCAAAAAAAAAAAAAAAAAAATAATAAAAAAAAAAAAAGAAAAAGAAAAAAATAAATTGAATCGTAATCTAAGAGAATGAAAATAACTAACAATTTCCATCTTCCCGGTTGACAAGACCTTGGTCTAACGGAATATGCTCTTTACCAAGCCTTCACACAAACACACACACACATACACACACACGCAAACGCAAACACACACATACACACATATACACATATACACACATGCTTCATCAACTCGTTTTTATAATCCAAATTGGATAGAAGTACCAAATAACCGCTTTTGCAATCTTCATTCCATTACACACCAGCGTACATCTAATTTAATTAAAGCCAGTATAGCACACACAGTACACAGCTCCCCAGGTGCGAAGTCTTACCATCTGTCTTTGAGCTCTTTACTATATCACCCCCCCCCCCCCCCTCTCTCTCTCTCTCTCTCTCTCTCTCTCTCTCTCTCTCTCTCTCTCTCCCATCCCCCGCCCCGCCCCCGGCCTTCCTGCTTCCTCTTTACGCCCCCCCCCCTCCTCCTCCCTTCGCACCCCGACTTTTCTTTCAAATTATTGTCTCTGCCGCACCTGTACTCCGGAGTACCAACTATGCTTAAAGCATATTGAGAAAATATAAAGTAGGGGCGGAATTGGGAGAGAATAAATGTTCTCGTCTAGAGAAAAATCACGAATATTACAAGAATGTAACACACTGAAAAAAATTGTCATACACTCAAAAAACAAAACAAACAAATAAACAAAAACATAAAACAAAACAACAACAACCCCCCCCCAAAAAACAAAAAAACCACTCCCCCCCCCCCCCCCGGCCCCCACAAGAAAAATATAAAGAAAAAATAAACCCATACAAATAATGAGTATCTAAAATTTTGAGCAGAAAACTCGTCCTTCGACTATCCATCGATTAAAACGACCCTCAATGTCGAGTTTTTGATCAGATGGTTGAGTTTTCTGGCCAAAATTTTAAAGACGTTATAATTTAATTTTTTTTTGAATTTACACTGAAAAAATTGTCATACACTCAAAAAACAAAAAACAAAAACAAATAAACAAAACTTAGACGTCATTATGGTATCGATTGATTGATATGACACACTTGTCACACATTGGTATATCATTTGATATGACACACTTGTCACACATTGGTATATCATTTGATATGACACACTTGTCACACACTGGTATATCATTTGATATGACACACTAGTTACACATTGGTATATCATTGTTATGTAACCAATATGCCTAACACAGGTTCGTATAACGGGTTATATCTGACCATTGTAATCGAATATTCTATAGCTTAACTTTTCCGTCTTAACTTAAAACATAATACATCATTGAAAGGACTGAATTTTATTTTTAATCAATTAAAAAAACTTTTTTTATTGCCTTAAATTCTCTATTCAATATGATTCTATATTTCTTTGAAGAATTAATATAAACTTCTTCAAAGTCTGCATTTTTATTTCTAAATTGCAAGCCATTGCAATCAATGTAGTTGATATACTAAAGTTTTCTGGACAAACTGTGAAAGGGATTTTTAACTCAGTACCCAACCAGAGAATCGACTGAGAAATTAAACTGAACTATTGGCCATAGCGCCAGTCCATGAATCATTTGAAACAATTTTCTCAGAAGGTGTAGGCAAATGAGACAGAGGTGACACGACGCATGGCAACAGTATATTGTGTCTAATGACAACAATACAACAATATTCTCAAGCTGGCGAAAACCGTATATGTTTGGCAAGAAGTATGAAAAGTCCAAACAAGGATCATATTTATAATATTTCCCTGGATACAACTTTTGCTCGTCCGGAGAATATTTCATAAGGGCAGTCCGCATTGTTTACGATAGTTAATCCAGTGTACAATTACATGCTCTTAGAGATGACTAATATTGTAGCCTATTGCAATCAACAATGTATTTGAGATATTAAAGTTTTCTGGACAAACTCTGAAATAGATTTTTTAAAGTTAGAATATAGTAGTAAAGTACACAACCAACGCATGTCTGGGCTCTCAACGAGTAGCAGCTAAGGGCAGGTGAGTGGTTACACGATACAGTCAAGTATTTAACACATACCAACGGTCGTGGAAGTACTCACGCACGTCTCGCAGGAAATTTGGAAGTCACGCTCCATCGTACACGCATCAAAGTAGGTGCATAGAAAGGTTTTATGTATTTATGTACTCACTGTCACTTTGGTACATGGCGTTTATCTGTCTAAACAGGAACGAATCCTATACTAATATTATTATGTATGGAGTTGTGGAGTACATGAAGCTTGATCTTGTGATATGCATGGCCCTCGTTCTCGGATTGACAGGTCCATGGTTCGAGTTCCATTGTGGGGTGCACAAAGTTGAGTCCTTTGTACTCTTTTAAAAAAAAATAAAATAAAAATTGAGCATTTATATAGCGCAATATCAACTAAACGTGCTCAAAGCGCTTTACAATGGGTCCCTGGCCAACAGCAACATTTAACATTTAGGACGGTACATGAAGCCTGTTAGGCGATATTACAATTTTTTTCTGACAGAGACAACGCTGTTAACAACCAGGTACTCATTTTACACCTGAGTTCGGTGAGAGAATGTGAGCGAGAGCCTTTTCCAAGGACTCAACTATGCGCCAAGCGAGGCTCGTACCCAGAACCTTCCGATCTGAAAGCGAGTGTCATACCACTAGACCACATAGCCGCACAACAACTATTTAGTGTAATGGTGGTACATCTGACTGGTAATCAGAAGGTTAGATCGCAAGTGGAGAAGAAAAATAAAAGCTGATTATATTGTCTGGCACTGGTTAAGAAACATTTTTATTTACAGATCTGAGACTTCTGAAAAAAAGACGTTTGCATACCGTGGTGTGATATTTGGTAGAGAAGTAGACTCATACTCAAAGCAATTTGGTTTAAATCCATGAGGAGTTATTTTATATTTCCTCTTATCTTTTGCTTTGTTTTTTTCTTTGATCATTCTGCCCACCCGGCGATTTGGTTGTAGCTCAACTTGTTAGATCCAGGGGATAGTGTTTCGTAAAACCAGCGCCCTATTTATAATGGCTAGCATTTGATTTGTTTTTAGACTTTTTTCATGCTATAGAAATCAGGGCAACTTCCAATTCTGCCCTACTGTGTTAAAAAAAAAAACAAAAAAAAAAAAACAAAAAAAAAACAAAAAAAAAAAACACACACACACACACAAGCACGCACATAAACACAAATTGACAAGAAAACTATTCCTTCACTTATCGATCGAATAGAATAACCATCATCATCTTCAAGGAAGTCCCGTGTTTGGGAGTTTTTGACGAGTTGAGAGATATTCTAATCAGTCGATATTTGAAGGACGAGTTCTGTGGCCAAAATTATCAAAATGAAAAAAAAAACAAAAACAAAAAAACAAAAAAAAAACAAAAAAAAAAACAACAAAAAAACAAACAAAACAAAACCAAAACAAAAACAACAACATCCCTTCCCCAAAAACAAAAGACAAAAACAGAACAAAAACACTATAATTCAAATACCGGCAGTATTTTGTTGGACCATTTAATTTGGTTGAAATGTTTTGAATACTCAAAGTAATGATTGTCATTTTCGAGGTAGAACGTCCGAAAGAATAATAATAATAATAATATTATGACCGCTGATCGACAGGCAGCCGAGTGTACGTTTAGCCACAACAGGTAGATAGAGCATCGAGTTAACAAATCACTGAAATGATGAGTTGATGGTGATGACAGTATCAAGGGGTGTATTGATGATAGGTGTGGGGGTTACTATGGCAAATAGTTGTCAGCGATATACTTTGATTTGCTAGACGATTTGCAAAGTGGTTACTCGAACCCCTTTTAGGCTGGATTCGATTTTATTCTATTATGTCGGAATAAAAATACGATTCAATATCTGATGTCACGCGCCCGGCAACGGCGGCCATCTTGGTTCTAAACAAAGAAAAACATTACTTTTTATTTTTCATGCTGGCTAGAAGTTTTCATATGCCTTGTGATCAGAATGTGTAAAAGTCAAACGTGATCAAATGTATGTGTTTTGTTTCCTCTGAATACCCTTTATGCTCGCCGGAGAAAAATTTCGTAAGGGCGACCGCCATTGTTCCGATAGTTTAGAGCCAATGTTACTAATTACCTTGCGTCATTAGGAAGGAAGTGACGTTACGACTATTGAATCCTATTGTAATATCGCCTTACAGTCGTCATGTCTCATCCTACGTGTTAAATGTTGCTTTTGGCTGTAAAGCGTTTTGAGCGCGTTTTGTGGATATTGCGCTATCTAAAAGCTCAAGATTTTATTTTCAGGTCCAGAGCTGCTATCCAACCTTAGCACCCCCCCCCCCCCTCAAGTCTGCAGATTAGGACCAGATAATAATAAATATAAAATGAGAAAAATGGTGACTTGAATGGAATCAAGTCTCGATACATAGTTAACTCAGTCAACCCTAACACCGACTATATCCGTAGTATGTTCGGGGTTACTTTTACCCATGCCTATTTAGTACATTTTTCGAGACAATTATAGGTGTAGTATCAAAGCAAATGTTTTTAGATTTTACATGTTAATGGTAGTTGAATAAAACTATCTATGTACATGCTCATTGTTTATAAAAACAATTTTTTTCTACAATTTTGAAAAGTAGCAAAAATGTCTAGGATTGAGTGAGTTAAAGGGTTAGAAGTGTTGACGGTATCTCGACCGACTGTGTTGTCGATGGATGTGTCAATTACTACAACTACTCGATGTCAGCGGTGTTCTTTGATGTGATGAATACGGGGTGCACAGCGGTGGCTTAAGACGATGGAATAATTCCACGGCTATGATGCGGTACTCTTGAAAAAAAACAAACAACCCATATTTAAACATAATTTGGCCAGAAAACTCGTCCTTCAAATATCGATCGATTTAAATGACCCTCATCTTGGCAAAAACTCTCAAACCTGGGACTTCGCGAAGTCGAGTTTTTTAAAGAGTTTTTTTTTTGTTTTTGCCAAGATGAGGGTCATTTAAATTGATCGATATTTGAAGGACGAGTTTTCTGGCCAAATTTTTCAATATGGGTTTTTCCAGAGTACTGTAGTATGAATCCTGGCATTTATTTCTGACACTTTCACCAGCTCCAATCTTAACTCACTCAATCCTTGAGATTTTTGCTACTTTTCAAAACTGGAAAAAATGTATTAAAAATGAGCATGTGCAAAGATATTTTTATTCAACTACCATTAACATCTAAAAACTATAAACATTAGCTTTGACACTACGCCTATAATTTGTCTTTAAAAATGTAATAAATAATAAAATTTTTTACGATAACTACTATGTTACTAGTGTGCATCTTGTGTGAGTGTGTCTATGTCAATATTGTATTGTTATAAATGTGTAACCAAATGACAAATCGCCACTTTTTTGGGGACAATAAAGATATATTATTATTATTATTATTATTATTATTATTATTATTATTATTATTATTATTATTATTATTATTATTATTATTATTATTATTATTATTATTATTAATCGGCATCGGGTAAAAATAACCTGGATAAACAACGGATATAGTCGGTGTTAGGGTTGGGAGAGTTAACCAACACATATGATGTGACCGACAGTCTCAAAACGGTATTGTCTCGGGATGAATCGAAAAGTGGATTTATTACGACAATGATAAGAACTAAAAAATATATATGATCTCGCAGTTGCTTTTTTCTTTTTCTTTTTGGCGATGTTAGCATAGAAATAAACGCTAGGTTTGCTATTTATTGTGTCTATAAACTCAATATACAACACCAAGCTCATCCCGACATAATACCGCTTTGAGCTGGAGGGTTGCATATATATATATATATATATATATATATATATATATATATATATATATATATATATATATATTATAATACACAGCATTAACAAACAAAAAATAAAAATTAAGCACATTCCCAACGGCACCATTATTTCCCGTCGCAAATGCATTCCGTGAAGGAATGTAGATAATCCTTCAAACAGGATGCCTGTGTCAACAGGAATCAGTCATGTTGTCCATGTGAGCAAATTGGGGGTTAAGAATTTTGACTAAGGAGAGAAAAAACAAAAACGAAAGTGCCTGAAGCGGGGCTCGAACCTCCCGGAACCTTCCGGATCATAGTGCAATGCCTTAACCACTCGGCCACTTCAACGATATTATTCTCATCTTGGCAAAACGTCCCAAGTCTGACACTTCTCGAAGTGTTATCGTTTCAAAGTTAGTGATGACAACATAGATGATAATGTGATGATATTGATGATGACAATATTGGTGTTAACAATTATCGATGATGATCATATTGATGATGACAATAGTGTTGTTAACAATTATCGATGATGATCATATTGATGATGATAATAATAATGATGGCAATATTGATAATGATAATATCGGTGATGATTATGTTGATGATGATAATATTAATGATGACAATATTGATAATGATAATTGATGGTGGACGATGGTGGGTGTAGCTGTTATTTCTGATAAAACGACTACTGTGAAGTGGTTTGTTTTGTTAAGGGACTCGCCAGAACTGTCGATAACACAGGAGAGATAAACCTTCGAGAGCGGGGTTCGACCTGAGTCGAACTTGACACCATAATAATGTCTTACAATTTGCACCATGAAAGAACCTAGATGAAGCGATGGGAATAGTACTTCATTGAACGTGTTATAAGCCCGAGTGTTACACCCTGTTAAAGAAAAACGGGTTGGCCTTTAGTTATAGCCAGATAGACATATTGTATAATTTGAAAGAAGTCAATTCTATGTAGTAGTAGTAGTAGTAGTAGTAGTAGTAGTAGTAGTAGTAGTAGTAGTAGTGGTAGTAGTAGTAGTAGTAGTAGTAGTAGTAGTAGTAGTAGTAGTAGTAGTAGTGGTAGTAGTAGTAGTAGTAGTAGTAGTAGTAGTAGTAGTAGTAGTGGCAGTAGTAGTAGTAGTAGTAGTAGTAGTAGTAGTAGTAGTAGAAGTAGTAAGTAGTAGTAGTAGTAGTAGTAGTAATAGTAGTAGTAGTAGTAGTAGTAGTAGTAGTAGTTGTAGTAGTAGTAGTAGTAGTAGTAGTAGTAGTAGTAGTAGTATGTAGTAGTAGTAGTAGTAGTAGTAGTAGTAGTAGCAGTAGTAGTAGTAGTAGTAGTAAGTAGTAGTGTAGTAGTAGTAGTAGTAGTAGTAGTAGTAGTAGTAGTAGTAGTAGTATGTATATAGTAGTAGTAGTAGTAGTATAGTAGTAGTAGTAGTAGTAGGTAGTAAATAGTAGTAGTAGAGTAGTAGTAGTAGTAGTAGTAGGTAGTAGTAGTAGTTAGTATAGTAGTAGTAGTAGTAGTAGTAGTAGTAGTAGTAGTAGTAGTAGTAGTAGTAGTAGGTAGTAGTAGTAGTAGTAGTAGTAGTATAGTAGTAGTAGTAGTGTAGTAGTAGAGTAGTTAGTAGTAGTAGTAGATAGTAGTAGTAGTAGTAGTAGGTAGTAGTAGTAGTAGTAGTAGATAGTATAGTAGTAGTAGTAGTAGTAGTAGTAGTAGTAGCGTATGGCGACCTTTCCACACTGGAAGTCTCTAGCCAGTCTTTAAATTCGTCACCGCAGTCGAGAACAGCCTCGAAACCTCTCGCCAATCTCGTCACAGGGCAGTGTAAGATTAATAACAAGATATGAAGTGAGTAGAAAAGTGCCAGAAGACAATAGAGAATAAATTTATTTTTTTTCGCGGCGGTGGTGGGGTTTGAACCTGCGACCTTATTGGTACGACAACTCCGCCTGGCAGGTGAGAGCGTGGCTCTACCGTGTGAGCTATCCACGAACACAAAAATATTCGTTTCAAACCCAAAGTCATTTCTAGATCCCTCTCTCACCCACTTCTTGAGATCGCCGATTCGTTCACCACCATCGCGAAATAATTTTGACCAGCAGTTAAGCTTAATAGCCAATATTCTCATCACAAACATATAACATAGAAACGATTGAGACATTGAGTATGCTCCGGTGTATGGGGTGAATTTTTAATTCAGAAAAGTGAGTGGAGCAGGCACTTATGTTGGTAACAACAAGATATGAAGTGAGTAGAAAAGTGCCAGAAGACAATAGAGAATAAATTTATTTTTTATCGCGGCGGTGGTGGGGTTTGAACCTGCGACCTTATTGGTACGACAACTCCGCCTGGCAGGTGAGAGCGTGGCTCTACCGTGTGAGCTATCCACGAACACAAAAATATTCGTTTCAAACCCAAAGTCATTTCTAGATCCCTCTCTCACCCACTTCTTGAGATCGCCGATTCGTTCACCACCATCGCGAAATAATTTTGACCAGCAGTTAAGCTTAATAGCCAATATTCTCATCACAAACATATAACATAGAAACGATTGAGACATTGAGTATGCTCCGGTGTATGGGGTGAATTTTTAATTCAGAAAAGTGAGTGGAGCAGGCACTTATGTTGGTAACAACAAGATATGAAGTGAGTAGAAAAGTGCCAGAAGACAATAGAGAATAAATTTATTTTTTTTCCCGCGGCGGTGGTGGGGTTTGAACCTGCGACCTTATTGGTACGACAACTCCGCCTGGCAGGTGAGAGCGTGGCTCTACCGTGTGAGCTATCCACGAACACAAAAATATTCGTTTCAAACCCAAAGTCATTTCTAGATCCCTCTCTCACCCACTTCTTGAGATCGCCGATTCGTTCACCACCATCGCGAAATAATTTTGACCAGCAGTTAAGCTTAATAGCCAATATTCTCATCACAAACATATAACATAGAAACGATTGAGACATTGAGTATGCTCCGGTGTATGGGGTGAATTTTTAATTCAGAAAAGTGAGTGGAGCAGGCACTTATGTTGGTAACAACAAGATATGAAGTGAGTAGAAAAGTGCCAGAAGACAATAGAGAATAAATTTATTTTTTTTCGCGGCGGTGGTGGGGTTTGAACCTGCGACCTTATTGGTACGACAACTCCGCCTGGCAGGTGAGAGCGTGGCTCTACCGTGTGAGCTATCCACGAACACAAAAATATTCGTTTCAAACCCAAAGTCATTTCTAGATCCCTCTCTCACCCACTTCTTGAGATCGCCGATTCGTTCACCACCATCGCGAAATAATTTTGACCAGCAGTTAAGCTTAATAGCCAATATTCTCATCACAAACATATAACATAGAAACGATTGAGACATTGAGTATGCTCCGGTGTATGGGGTGAATTTTTAATTCAGAAAAGTGAGTGGAGCAGGCACTTATTGGGGAAAAAAAATAAATTTATTCTCTATTGTCTTCTGGCACTTTTCTACTCACTTCATATCTTGTTGTTACCAACATAAGTGCCTGCTCCACTCACTTTTCTGAATTAAAAATTCACCCCATACACCGGAGCATACTCAATGTCTCAATCGTTTCTATGTTATATGTTTGTGATGAGAATATGGCTATTAAGCTTAACTGCTGGTCAAAATTATTTCGCGATGGTGGTGAACGAATGGGCGATCTCAAGAAGTGGGTGAGAGAGGGATCTAGAAATGACTTTGGGTTTGAAACGAATATTTTTGTGTTCGTGGATAGCTCACACGGTAGAGCCACGCTCTCACCTGCCAGGCGGAGTTGTCGTACCAATAAGGTCGCAGGTTCAAACCCCACCACCGCCGCGAAAAAAAAATAAATTTATTCTCTATTGTCTTCTGCACTTTTCTACTCACTTCATATCTTGTTGTTACCAACATAAGTGCCTGCTCCACTCACTTTTCTGAATTAAAAATTCACCCCATACACCGGAGCATACTCAATGTCTCAATCGTTTCTATGTTATATGTTTGTGATGAGAATATTGGCTATTAAGCTTAACTGCTGGTCAAATTATATTCGCGATGGTGGTGAACGAATCGGCGATCTCAAGAAGTGGTGAGAGAGGGATCTAGAAATGACTTTGGGTTTGAAACGAATATTTTGTGTTCGTGGATAGCTCACACGGTAGAGCCACGCTCTCACCTGCCAGCGGAGTTGTCGTACCAATAAGGTCGCAGGTTCAAACCCCACCACCGCCGCGAAAAAAAATAAATTTATTCTCTATTGTCTTCTGGCACTTTTCTACTCACTTCATATCTTGTTGTTACCAACATAAGTGCCTGCTCCACTCACTTTTCTGAATTGTAAGATTAATGCAGTCTGTTGTCTCTGGCGTTCCATGACAGTGGGGACAGTCGGCTGACTCCCTCAGACCTCATCGATTCATGTTTGCAATAATCCAGCCGTGGCCTGACAGTGGAGGATCGTCACGTTGTCGTCGTGCAGGACCTTGAGTACCTTAATAATCCTGAAGGTGACGGAACAGCTGCGACAGCTGCTTGTGAAATGTCTGACTAAGAATGATCCAACTCGGCATCCAGATACGGCCTGCCTTCTCCTGGACCAACATCTCCACAATTCTACGTGTTTTTGTGGCTTGAACTCTCGCCTTCAGACCGGTAGGTCCAGGTCTCGAGACCGTCTCTGAGCGGCGCATGGTTGAGTCCTTGGAAAAGGCTCTTTACTCACATTCTCTCACCGTCCTCAGGTGTAAAATGAGTACCTGGCCTTCAACAACATTGTGTTCGTCGGAAATATCGCCTAATTGGCGTCATGTCTTGTCCTAGATGTTAAGCGTAGCTGTTGGCTGGAGATCCATTGTAAAGCGATTTGAGCAGGTTTAGTGGATATTGCTCTATATAATTTAATGCTCAAGTTTAATTCAGGATCTTGACCGTCGAAAGGTTAATAGGCCAATCTGTCCGGTGTTTGTATTTCTTCCATATTGTTAGTTTTGCCGGTAACTCATTGCCTAATATTTTGCTAGAGGTGCCAGTCAGTCAATTCTCTCTACCGTTTTCTGACAAAACAGAAAGAAAAGAAAAACTGGCGGAATTTTTTTTTTTTTTTTAATTTCAAAAATTGATCGATCGGATTGACCTTGACCTTGGTGAAAGGGGCCTCTAACCTGAGATTTAATATAAAATGTCAGCTGTTAGACTTGGCACGTTTTCATCGGTCAATATTTATACAAAAACTATCTGTCAAAAAAGCGTTTTGTGTGTCTAAGTGTGTCAACATAACA
>NC_088372.1:14147670-14150170 GCF_034508935.2 Berghia stephanieae | reverse complement strand
AAAGACAGGAAAAAAGCATAAAAAAGAAAGGAAGAAACAGAAGAATAAAGAAAATCATGTTTAGAAGAAAACAGTAAGAATAAAACAATGAAGGCGAATCGATAAAATTCTCATCAATTTTAAGTAAACAGCCGAAAATACCGGAAAATTTAACAAATTAGATTGTGTTAAACCCACAAGTATCACAGATGGAAGAAGAAAAACAAAAAAAAACACCCCCCCCCCCCCAAAAAAAAAAAAAAAAAAAAAACAACAACAAAAAAACACTGTTCTCCCTAATTTCTCCACCGAAAACAAATGAGTGTAGAGATGGCAGTATTTTCATAATTATCTAGTAATATAGTAACATTAATGCGCTGAGCACTTATGTGGAAGTTGAGCGCTATAATATTATAAGTAACTTATTATTATGATGCTTTTCAAAAAAAAAAATCAATCACTGTCTCATTTGTTTGAAAGATTTATAGGTCTAATGGTATCCTGTTGCAACACAAATAAGTAAAAAATATCTTTTTTTTTTTTTTAAAGGAGGTAGATTGTGTTAAAACAAACCTTAACACAAAACCCCCCAAAAAACATTTCGATACATCTAACTACCTATCTATCGATCTACCTATCTATCTATCTATCTATCTATCTATCTATTTATCTATCTATCTATCTATCTATCTATCTATCTATCTATCTATCTATCTATCTATCTATCTATCTATCTATCTATCTATCTATCTACTATCTACTACTATCTATCTATCTATCTATCTATCTATCGTATTCATTGATCTACCTGTCTATCTATCTATTTATTTATCTATCTATTTATCTACCTACCTATCTATCTATCTATCTATCTATCTATCTATCTATCTATCGATTTATCTATCTATCCGTCGAGCAATCAATCAATCAATCAGTCAGTAAATAAAAGTCTCTCTCTCTCTCCCCTCTCTCTCTCTCTCTCTCTCTATCTCCTCTCTCCTCTTCTCTCTCTCTCTCTCTCTCCTCTCTCTCTCTCCTCTCTCCTCTCCTCTTCTCTCCCCCTCTCTCTCCTTCCCTCCTCTTTCACTCTTTCTCTCATTCTCATTCTCTCTTTACCACATGCTAACAATCACACAAATCGTAATGTAATAACATTAATAGAATCACAGCATCTTTCCATGCCTGTATGTAAGACATTTCCCATTGCCATCAAATACAAATTAACACCTTTTAGATTTGTAACGTGTTCCACGATGTATTGGTAGACTGACATAATGTTTGTAACACCTACTATCCACCTGTCTATATCGATCTGTTCTGGAATTCTAGGAATTGGGCTACTTAGCCATCATCATCATCATCATCATCATCATCATCATCATCATCATCATCATCATCATCATCATCATCATCATCATCATCATCATCAACAACAACAAATTCGTCATTATCGTCGCTACCCTCTCCCCGGCCAGGCGGAGTTGTCGTACCAGTAAGGTCGTGGGTTCGAACCCCCATCACCGCAAAGTTTTTTTTTTATTATTCTCTATTGTCTTCGGGCACTTTTATACTCATTTCATTTCTTGTTATTATGTAGGACGAAACATGAAGTTTGTTAAGCGATATTCCAATTCTTTTTTCTTTTTTTTCCCCGACAGAGGCAATTCTGTAACCTGACAAATTATGCATTTTACACCTGATTGCAGTGAGAGATTGTGAGTAAAGAAAGAGCCGTTTCCAAGGACTCAAGTATGCCCCCCCTCCCCAAGCGAGACTTGAACCCTGGACCTTCTGGTCCATATGGGACGGGGGGGGGGGGGGAGGTGTCAAACCCTAGACCTTATAGCCGCACAGATACCATCCATCCCAACATACATCTCATTCCACAATGACATCCTACCCAACAATATTATCTATTCGTTATTATTATAGCATCTGCAGCCTCCTGTATCACATTACTCATTGTCCTTATCACACCCAATGCCCTCCATTGCAGGGCTGCAAGATGGCCACCTGTGAGGCCAAATTGTCCAAAATTGGCTACACAGAAAAATAATTATTTCAATTTCTTAATATCCAAAAAAAAAAAAAAAAATATCCATTAACTTTTGCCACTATGAATTCCAATTTTTTTGACAAAGAAGAAAAAATACATTGCTTTTTCATTAACAATTATTACCCTAGTCTATTTATTGTTTATCAAAACCGATGAGTATTTTAGGGAGTCAAAGTCTTCGTAGTGTTTGGCCATGTAAAGTGTCCAATTTGGCCGTGTTTGAAGTCGAAATTGGCCACAAGGAACTCTGGTCACCTGGCAGCTCTGTACCCATTTATATCTATTGAATCTCACTCCAGTAAAAAGCAGCTAAACCACCGTACACTGACAAAATATATTTTCATAACATTTGGCCAGAAAACTCATCCTTCTTCCTTCATAAAAATCGATTGATTTAAATGACTCTAGAAGAAAAAAACAACAACTCTCAAACCATTTGACTTCGGGGAAGTCTCAGGTTTGAAA
>NC_088372.1:14127670-14130170 GCF_034508935.2 Berghia stephanieae | reverse complement strand
ATAATAATAATAATAATAATAATAATAATAATAATAATAATAATAATAATAATAATAATAATAATAATAATAATAATAATAATAATAATAATAATAATAATAATAATAATCACGACGACAATAAGAATCTCCATGTCAGAACGGGTATACTATACTGTTTCCCATGTAAACATCCATACAAGTCCATGTACACTCAACATAAATCACATCCCTATCCCCTCCCATTATCCCTTTGTCTTTGTCCATTCCATTCTCCACACCCTACATCTCCAACTCTACTTTAGTCTGAAATTAAAAACACATATTTACAATTTTGGCTAGAAAACTCGTCCTTCAAATATCGATCTATTAAAATGCTCCTCATCTTGGCAAAAAAAACTCTCAAAGCTAGGACTTCGCAAAGTCCCAGGTTTGAGAGTTTTTGCCAAGATGAGGGGACATTTTAATCGATCGATATTTGAAGGACGAGTTTTCTGGTCAAATTGTTTTCAAATTGTTCGTTCAGAGTATACCAGTCCTGTCCATTCTGTATGAATTGAGAGAAATGGAATAAAAGATTTACAATATTAATATGATGGCTCCCCGTTCACTACAAACGATGGCCCATAATTATAACCTCTCTTCTTGGAAACTTTCAATAACGCGATTCTATCCGAGGGATCAATGGACGGGATACAACTCGGGCTGATCTCATTCATTCTGATTTTTTTTAAAATCTCATCTATGTATTTTTATTATGTCGTTGTGTATATGTTTGTTTCTTCTTGTTGTTCTTGTTGCTCTTCTTGTTGTTCATGTGCTCCTTCTTCTTCTTGTTGTTCTTGTTGTTCTTGTTGTTCCTCCTCCTCCTCCTCCTCCTCCTCCTCCTCCTCCTCCTCCTCCTCCTCCTCCTCCTCCTCCTCCTCCTCCTCCTCCTCCTCCTCCTCCTTCTTCTTCTTCTTCTTCTTCTTCTTCATCTATCTATGTATCTATCTATCTATCTGTCCTGTTCTATATCTTTGTGCATGTATGTATGTCGCATACAAATGGTATTATGTCGGGATGGCCAAGATGCTGAAAATTGAGTTTAAGGCCAAATATACACGACTTGGGTGACATTTATATGTTTTAATGAGGAGAATGATTATAATGTAAATGTGATTTTGCAAAGCGCTTTGAGCACATTTAGTGGATATTGCTCTATATTAAAGCTCCATGTTTTCTATAGCGTGACACGGACAATAGCAATTGTTTGCTATCCTTTGGATAGGACGCTAGTCTATCGCAAAGTACTTTCCCCCAGATCTAACATACCCAGCTACCCAATCACTGCTGGGTGAACAAGGGGTTCAGAAAAAAAAAACTGGACTGCACCCAGGATCGATCTTGGACCCTTTGCGTGAGAAGCGAGTGCTCTACAAACTAACCTATTTGGGACCCCCCCCCCCTCCCACCCCCACCCCCGAGGTTAAGGTTAAGGTAAGGATCGAGTAATTCTGTGGTGAACGTCACAAAGACGACAGTTTTGGCACAGTCTCATTGATTAACGTTTCATCCTTTCCTTACCTCCCTTCGAATTCTTAATTCTTCCACTAACTACTTCCTCGTGTTTATGATCGGTTCCAAAAATTGATGAGATTATGGCTTTGAAATAAAATTTAAAAAAAAAAAGAGAGAGATGAAAACGAAGAGACAACATGACGAATCAGTCTTCAGTGAAACCAAACACCTATTTGAATTAACGTTTATCGTTGTTTACTTTTAACCATTAATTTAACTGCCGTACTCTGAAATAACTCGTATTGGAAAAATATGGCCAGAAAAATCGTTCTTAAAATATCCATCGATTTAAGTGACACTCTTCTTGGTAAAAACTCTCAAACCTCGGACTTCGCGCGAAGTCCCAGGTTTGAGAGTTTTGTTTTTTTGCCAAGAAGAGGGTCATTTAATCAATCTATATTTAAAAGGACGAGTTTTCTGGCCAAATTTTTCCAATACGAGTTTTTTTTTCCAGATAACGGAAGTTAACTGGTTAATAATTTATAAATTCAGAACAGCTGCACTGGAATGGGAACAAAATTGCAAAAAACAAATTATGTATATGTTATGGCTCTTTCATTTCCTAATTACGTTTTACCGAAAAGTTATATTTCGGGATAATATGAAAACTCGAAAAGTTTATTTTCATCTCGTATCATATTCTCTCTTTTAATGTTTGTCACTGGAATAATAAAACAGCCAAACATTAAAAGAACACATAACTATTTATATTCATTTTCTTCCAGAAATCTTTTATAACAAATATTGATTGATCAATATTCTTCTTCTAAGATAGTAATATATATATAGTTTTTCTGGCCATATTTTTCCAATACGAGTTTTTCCAGAGTACGGCAGTTAAATTAATGGTTACATATATATATATATATATATATATATATATATATATATATATATATATGTGTGTGTGTGTGTGTGTGTGTGTCTGTGTGTGTGTTTGTGTGTGTGTGAATGTGTGTGT
>NC_088372.1:14120170-14122670 GCF_034508935.2 Berghia stephanieae | reverse complement strand
TCGTGTCAAAACTGTATTAAGTCGAGATGAAGCAGATAATAGCCCAAATTGATACTAAATTGGCCAAAAATATGAAATATCGGCAGTGGTACCCTGAAATATCATATTCATTCTTCTCAATAAAACATACAGACACAACCTAAGTCTGATATTTCTAGTTATGAATTCATATTTCACCATCTAATCATTCCGACATAATACCGTTTTGAGACGGAGGGTCACAATTGGAAAGTATTTGAAACGAAAATTATCTGGCCAAAATGAAAAAAAAAAAAAAAAGAAAAAGATGTTACGTCAACTTGCGGCAAAAGTGTTGGGAGATGAAAGATGTAAGACGGAATTTCATTTGAGTAGGGCTGTGCCCGTTACTATAAATAAACATTATTATCCTTCTACCTGGACACACGCCCTGATTTGCTGACAGAACGTATCTGGCGTAAAGATTGATCTGCCATCTCGTCGCTAACCGTCTGACCAATCAAATTCGAGATTGGATAGCAGAGAAAAGGAATCGAAGTATAGATAGTGTGGGTTTGGCTAGGAAACTCACAACATTGCCATCCATAAGTATAACGGACCAACACACAAATTCTGTGTAACCATGAACTTTTATAGTCTGGTTAATACAGTTTAGTGAGAACAACTCACAAACGCGGATGGCAAAAACAATAACAAAGGCCTGAGTGACGTCAGCTTCGAACTATCTATAGATAGTGTGGGTTTGGCTAGGAAACTCACAACATTGCCATCCTGAAGTATAGATAGAATGCGCTTGGCCAAGGAGTTCACAACATTGCCATCCGGAAGTATAACGGACCAACACACAAACTCTGTGTAACCATGAACTCTTATAGTTTGGTTAATACAGTTTAGTGAGAACAACTCACAAACGCGGATGGCAAAACCAATAACAAAGGCCTGAGTGACGTCATCTTCGAACTATCTATAACGGACCAAAAGTGTGTGTAACCTTAAACGTTTATAGTCTGGTTAATACAGTTTAGTGAGAATTTCTCATAAACGAGGATAGCAAAACACAATAACAAAGACCAGAGTGACGTCATCTTCGTTCTATCTATAGATGGAATGAAGTTGAAGTCAATCGAGTCTTTTTTTAAAAAAAGAATTTGCCATCCACATGTATGAGTAATTCTCACTCAACTGTATTATCCAGACTATAAAAAAGTTCATGGTTACACATAGATAGGTAGTCTTGTGTTTTGGTCCGTTATCCTTCCGAATGGCAATGTTATGAGTTTCTTAGCCAAGCGCATACTATCTACAATAACCGCTTCCTTCAGATCTCATTGAGCCGGAGTGTATCTTGGTTTATATCTTTTGAAAAGAACAAAAGCAATTATTTGATATACTCGCAAGTCTATTGCAAAAAATTTACTTTCCGCCAGCTCTAACAGACCTAGCTACCCAATCACTGCTGGGTGGACAGGGAGTCCAGAGAAAAATAATCTTATAACTTCACTGTGGATCGATCTCGGTCTCTTTGCATGGGAAGTGAGTGCTATATCAAACCTTGTTATACAGATATATAGTATAATATAGTAAGCAGGGATGAGTGGATATATATATATATATATATATATATATATATATATATATATATACAGAGAGAGATATATAGATAGAGATAGATAGATAGATAGATAGAGAGAGGGAGAGAGAGAGAGAGAGAGAGAGAGAGAGAGAGAGAGAGAGAGAGAGTATGTGAAAGAGATAAAGTTGCCATAAATGAATCATCCTTAAAAAAAAGTAGAGTCAATTTTTTTTCAGCTCACGTCTGCATCACAATTTTTACTGTGATGTTTTGAAACAGGTATTTTTATAATTAACAAATCTTATAAAAATTATGAAAAGTTTTGAGAGTTTTCTTAATTTGAAAGCCGTACCGACTTTACCTCGGCGTTATGTGAAAAATAACTCGCTGGATTGGTGGATGGGTTGATTGATAGACGGATGATTGGGCGTACGGATGAGTAGGTGGATTGGTGAATGGGTGGGTGGATGGATGGAAGGAAAGAAGGTATTTTAGATGGATTCATAGTAAGAACGGATGAATGGGTGGATGGATGGATGGATGGTAGGGTGGGTGGGTGGAAGGAAGGATGGGCGTATAGATTGATTGATACGTGTATGTACGGATGGATAAATAAATGGATTGATATATGGATGTAGGATGGATGAAGGGATGGATCGTTTTTTTATCGGTAGGTTGATAGATGATTGAATGAAAAATAGATGGATTAATAGATGAATGGGGAAAATTTAAGAAAGCGGGATGGATGGATGGTAGGGTGGGTGGATAGAAGGAAGGATGGGCGTATAGATTTATTGATACATGTATGGATGGATGGATGAATAAATGGACTGAAATAAGGACGGATGTGTTGTTTTCTTTGGTTGGTTGATGGATGATTTAATCAAAAATGGATGGATTGGTAGATGAACGGGGAAAAGTTAAGAAAACGGAGATATGCGTGGATGG
>NC_088372.1:14112670-14117670 GCF_034508935.2 Berghia stephanieae | reverse complement strand
TCATTATCTGTACTGACGTGTTTTGGAAAATCAAATATTTAGAAATTTGGCCAGAAAACTCGTCCTTCAAATATCGATCGATTTAAATGACTCTCGTCTTAGCAAAAACTTTCAAACCTGGGACTTTGCAAAGTCCCAGGTTTGATAGTTTTTGGCTAAGACGAGTGTCATTTAAATCGATCGATGTTTGAAGGACGAGTTTTCTGGCCAAATTTCTAAATATGTGATTTTTTCCAGATAATGTCAGTGTACTTACACACCACGAATACCTTCGAGTTCCGATCAGTAATCGGTGTATAACCCATTACAGGCCACGTACGGATTTACTCTTACACGATATCACATCTCACAGTTTTCACCACAAGACCAGTCAAATCGATGCGGCTCGGAGGTTCTAAAAGAAATATACCCAACTTTTTAAACCTGAGACCTTTCAAAATAGGTTACTGATTCTTTATTCTAAATCTATAGATTTTCTTGCGAAGTTGGGTTTCACTGTAATCGATCTTGAAAGGTTTGCCTAAAAATAAGCGGTATCTTTTTAAAAAAATGAAATATGAATATTCATAGATAGTGTGCTCACAAAATTGCCATCCTGAAGTATACCGGAAGTATAACGGACCAACACACGAAACTATGTGTAACCTTAAAAGTTTAGAGTCTGAATACAGTTTGGTGAGAATTACTCGTAAACGCGGATGGCAAAAAACAATAACAAAGACCCAAGTGACGTCAACGTAATTATATCTATATAACGCACTTCCCGGGATTTATCATGCTTGATGCGCTTCACAATGTAATATTCTTTCTGACGTCTGATGTCAACAGGAATCACCCATGTTGTTCAATTGAACAAATTGGGGGTTAAAAATCCTGTCCAATGAAAAAATAATAATTTTTTTTTAAAATTCCTGAAGCGGGGTCGAACCCGGAAACTTCCGGATCACAGAGCCATGCCTTAACCACTCGATCACTTCGCACCCCTTTCTGAATATTATTCGGAGAAATTATAATTTGACCTAAGGTAGCATAACTATTTTAGTTTTGAGTTGTATAGGCAGATTCCAAGGGTTACGGGCCGTAAAATAGCGAGGATGGGTGTTCTTCATTTATACATATATTTGGACTGGAAAATAAGATACCATCACTCTGAAACCAGAAGATCGTTTACACAAGGTGTGTATTCAGTCCTCCTGAAGAGTCGTTTTACAATTATGATAAGGTAGAAACGAGTGGGTTGGGTTGTATTGGGGTCTTTTTGTTTGTTTATTGACATCACATTTTTGTTCCTTATTTAAGTCTCGCCGAAAAAGGGTTAAATTACTATCGTTCGTTACTGACAATTCTCGTTACTAAAGAAAATGCTACAATTTACTATTTTGTTGTATTAGTGATTTAGTGTTTTAACATAGGTGAGAATCATAATAACATCTTTGAGATAGACACAAACAAGTGAGGGGAAAAATCCTTTGGTAATTGTGTTACATGGGTATGGAATCGGGAGAAGGCTGTTTATTTTCTTATTTCATCCACGGAGATAGACAAAGGGTATTCTCAAGTATCATTGCTAGAAGAATAAATACAAAACCCTGAAAGAAAGGAAACTGTAACAAAAGCAAACATAAACCTGCAGACATTCAGAGACACCAAATTTCAACTCTCCCTCTCCCTGCCTAACTCTGCTCTTTCTTTCTCTCTCTCTCTCTCTCTCTCTCTCTCTCTCCTCTCTCTCTCTCTCTCTCTCTCATATATATATATATATATATATATATATATATATAATATATATATATATATCTTTCAGTCTTTCTCTCTCCCTCTCTCTAAATTTATCTAACCATCTTTCTATCTTTCTATCTATCTATCTATCTTACTCTATCTCTTTCTCCCTCTTTGTCTCTCTCTCTCTATCTCACTCTCTCCCTCACCCTCTTTCTCCCTCTCTGTCCCGTTTTTTATCTCACGGTCTCTCTCTCTCTCTCTCTCTCTCTCTCTCTCTCTCTCCTCGTCTCCATTTCTTTCTCTCTCTCTCTCTCTCTCTCTTTCTCTCTCTCTCTATCTATCTCGCTCATTCTCTCTCATTATCTCTCTTTTCCCTCCAACCACTCCCACCCCCCTCTCATTAACACACCAGCTATATACCTATCTACATGTAAAAAAAACCAAAACAAACAGAGAAAATAAAAAGTTAACAAAAACTGTATGGTCGACTGAAGAGTTGAGATGAAGAAGGTAGAAATTGATACCTGGCATTTGGTTGTGTTACCTTGACAGCCTTTACCTGTGTGCACGTGTCGTAGGTACTCATCAACACTACGTTTCTATATCTATCCACCCAAATTCTAGAATTCTGTAACTGTTAAGTTTAAGACTCACACTTGGTTTTTGTTTTTTTAATGATTATTATTACTTTCTTTCTGGTTTATGTGTTTGTTGTTGTTGCTTAGAATAGACGCTTTGTTATAATCTGTCTGTGTGTCTATAGTTTTGGTTTGGTCTTTCCGTCTTGTATACAGTTTATTATTGTTAATAATAGTAATAATAATAATAATAATAATAATAATAATAATAATAATAATAATAATAATAATAATTATAATAATGATGATGATGATAATAATAATAATAATAATAATAATAATAATAATAATAATAATAATAAAATAATAATAATAATAATAATAATGATAATGATAATAATAATAATAATAATAATAATAATAATAATAATAATAATAATAATAATAATAATAATAATAATAATAATAATAATGATAATGATAATAATAATAATAATAATAATAATAATAATAATAATAATAATAATAATAATAATAATAATAATAATAATAATAATAATAATAATAAATCTATATTGGATATTTTGTTTCTTTCTATTTTCTGATTGGTAGGAATTCTTGTTTTCCAAAAATCCGTTCAGATATGAGATAGGAAGTGGAGATGAATAGAAGTGGATATGTATAGAAAGAAATAGATAGGGTTTCTGGTGAGGAAGAGTATGCTGAGAAGGGTAGGATGAAAGAAATAAATAAACACACACACACACACACACACACACACAGAGAGAGAGAGAGAGAGAGAGAGAGAGAGAGAGAGAGAGAGAGAGAGCGAGAGAGCGATAAAGAGAATAGAAGGATGGAAGGTTTGATAGATATACAGACAGATAGATAGATAGATAATAGCTAGATGGAAGGACAGATGGGTAGATAGACAGATAGATAGATAGATAGATTATAATAAGTAGATAGATATATAGAGCTAGCCATCGAGTGAGAGAGAGAGAGAGAGAGAGAGAGAGAGAGAGAGGAATAGAGAGGAATAAAGAGATAGAGAACGCTAGAGAGGACCATTAAAATGTCAAATGTCAACCTCAACGAAGTCCTGAAAGATTATATAAATAAATAAATGAAATATTTGCTTCTCAGCTGTCTTTAGCGTCAAATGTCGGAAATTCTATGTCAAAACACAGAAAGAGTCAAATGTCAATATTTGACAAACCACTCTGCAACAAATTAGATATTTGTAAAAGTCGAATGTTATGATTTTACAAAAACAAACAACATATTTAGTAGAATTATTTTCATTCCTATTTTGTTCATTAAACCCCTCCCTCCCCCCCCCCCCTCCCTCCCACCTTCCCTCCTTTCAGTAACCCGAACAAGAGTCAAATGTTATTATTTGACAAACCACTCTGCAACAAATTTGATCTCTGAAAAAGTCGAATGTTATGATGTTACATACAATAGCCAGAATTTTCATTCCTATTTTGTTCATTAAACCCCTCCCTTCCCAGCCCCCCCTTCCCCCTTCCCTCCTTTCAGTAACCCGAAGCCATGAGTTCAGTATTAGATTTTAACGATTAGCCTAAGGCGTCTCCATTTTTTTTTTTAGCTTGTCTAAAAATAAACTCTATTCGTGTTTGTAAACATTGATGGCATTTGAAAGAAGTTGATCTTCTTTTTTTAGCCATCTTGGCCTTTGCGGTCTAGAATTTTAAGAAAGTTCGCGAGTTTTTAATGATTTTAAAATCAAACTTTCTCATCTTCGATCATGGAATTGTTCAACGTGGCAACATTGCGACACTGGAGAGAGGTGTGTGTGTGTGTGTGTGTGTGTGTGTGTGAGTGTGTGTGTGTGGGGGGGGGGGAGAGGGGGGGAGGGGAAAGGTTGATTGACGATGTAATTGCATCGGGATCAAAATAAGATAAGATGAAATAAATAATATTCCCCTCATTCATTCAAAAGTGTATCTTTTATTGTTTCCTTTTGGGGCCAAGAGATGACTAGTATAATCCTGTCAGTCCAGTCTGTAATTGGGTAGATGGGTCTTTTAGATCTGGCGAAAAGTACCTTGCAAGACAACAAGTTTCCTATCCTATCTAAAGGGTATCAAGCAATTACTATTTTTCGTTTACAGGCTACAGAAACCGGTATTAATTTAAATACTTTTGTGTTATAATATCACTTCATAAAAATGTGTTTGCCACACCATTTCATGACCAGTTGTACAGCAGAAAACTAAAAATATCCGATGGTAAGGTAATATTACAGACACACATTTCTTAATCATGTAATTGAAACGCAAAATGTTTAATAATTAGGGTGAAGTATGTTTGCGCCCGTTGCCAAGATCTCACAATGTACTTCTTTGTATGTCATCAATAAATATCGAATTACAGTTCTGTATGTTTATGTGTGTGTGTGTGTATATATATGTATGTGTGTGGGTGTGTGGATGCTCTCTAAGGAGAACATGTTTTTTTTTTCAGAAAGTTAAAGAACTTCACCCGTAATCCATTTCGGCCCATTTGCGTATGGAGAACGCGTCCTGTACAGACTAAACTGTCGGGAAACCCTAAACCAGACCCGCCAACTACTACGAAAATTTCGTAAAATTACGAACTTTTGGCTTCAATTTCAGAAGTACATGAACATCTCTAGGTCATTAAAACGTATTGAAAATGAAAGTTGATGACAGA
>NC_088372.1:14089993-14094993 GCF_034508935.2 Berghia stephanieae | reverse complement strand
GCTTACCGGTGTACGTTTATACAATGATGATAAATTAAAGAATATTCACAATAATTTAAAAAATCAAAGATAAAAAGAGACATGGCACACAAATACTACTCTTAAATAAATAAAGAATTTTAGAAAATTATTTTTTTTAAACACGATAAAAAGTTTTTGAAAAAAAATAAAGAAAAAAGATATCTTTCTCAATAAAGTAAACTTAAAAAAAATATATATGTTTACAATGGGAATCGAACCCAGTACTTTCAAGGTTAAAAAGTCTGACAGCTTGTCCACTGCGCTACGGAGCCACCTGACTGTCCATCACATTTAATAAGGTCTTTCTAAGACATTATTTTACCTTCAATGCAACTTCAATTTTCTGGTTCTATATTTCGATTTTTTTAGTTTATTGTTATTTTTGTATAAATTTATTAACAAAAACATCCTACATATGTCACAATATAACTTCTGCCATGTCCGAATACAGAAACACAATATCGCTGATGAAATTGGGTGGAATGCGCATCGTGACGGAGGTGCATAGAAGATATACCGTCAACGGAGGTGCATAAAAACACTACGTTTAAAAAAAAAATTGTTGTTTTATTTTTGCAGCAGTTATAAATTTACCAATCACAGTTGTGCAATAATTTATCACCTAAATATAGTAATAGACCTACAGAGATGGGCCCTACAATGCACTTGATTTGTGTAACGTACTTTTTCTGCATCTATCCACACTAGCTACCACTGTAGACACAACTCAAGACAACAATAGTGTGGTCTTATTTCTATTGCTAACTTATATTTCAAACTTCAACTACAGTATTATAGTATTATATCAAACATTTTTAAAAAGTATGTTATCTTCTTCTCATTCTTCTTCTTCTTAACAATAAAAAATACGGTAGGCATACATTGTGTAGTGTGTAGTGTAGGCTAGCCAACTGCACACCCCTTTGAACCTTGAACAACCCGCGCGCTGACCTATGGCCTTGTCCGACTTCTGTCACGGCGATGCTAAAAATAGTGCAGGCTGGTTGGCGAAGAGGGTTATTCTCAGATGACGTCACAAAATGGCCCAACCTGGTGCAAAAAAAAAAAAAAAACTCGCGTCCGGGGTCCCTTAACTGAGAGGGTACAAGAATAGCCCAGCGCCAAGCCAGCGTGTCGTAAAAGGCGACTAATGGTGTGTGATTCCCCCATCTTTGAGTCACCTGGTCCTCCGGGTTGGAGGTTGGCAAAGGGTTAACACCCCTTTCCGTTAAACGCAAACAGACAAACCAAATCCTTTTTTTAGCTTGTTAGCTCAGGATAGAGAAGGATGGAAACTGTTTGTCTGTGGCCTATACCCTGTCCCAGGGTGAAAAAGGCAATGATGATGATGATGATCTACAAAATAAATTTGAATAAGAAAAATGTTGGTTGTATCGTAACAAATGTTACAATTTTGCTATAGTTGGTGAGGAGAGTGTAAAACAAAAGTAGAACTAACGACTTCTATGACATCGTATTGTGAATTAAATTCAAAACATATTAGACAGTAAACAGAAATGGAACTTGCTTGTTTTTGGTGCGATTAGCCTTTGGAGGGAACGAAAAGAACGAAAAAACCCCAATAAAAACAACCCAAGGATGTTTTGAGTTGACGCAAAAGGGCAAATAAACAAAATTATACCATGACCTATTTTACGTCAGAATGTCAAATTCAGCAAATGTTGAAGATATCATGAAATGTCGGCATGGCAGCATACTGTGTCATCCATTCAGGGAAAGACCATAAATAACTTAAATTGAGCTTTTATATAGCAAAATATCCACTAAACGTGCTCAAAGCGCTTTAATGAGGTCCCTGACCAACAGCAACACGGATAATTTAGAACGGGACAGATGCCTGTTAGGTGCTATTGCAATTTCTTTCCGACAGAGACAACGCTGTTAACGGCCAGGGACTCGTATAACACCTGAGTACGGTGAGAGAATTAGAAAGTAAAGAGTCTTTTCCAAGGACCCAACTATGCGTAGAATAAGGCTCGAACTGAGGACCTTCCGATCCGAAAGCGAGTGTCATACCACAAGACCACATAGCCGCACATAGATGCACTACCTGGAAAGGACCCCATCCATGACGCGGCCATGACCCCATCCCATCAATCATCACAATCCTCTCGCCCTACCACCAATTTTCGAACCCCTTCACAAATCCCCACACATGTTCATGCTGTCTAGGCGGTGATTTTAATAAAATCGAAGGAAGTCTCGGGTTTATGACTTGTCGTGCATTATGTTATAACGGAGACCACATAGCAGCACCATAAACATCAAACTGAACATTGAAAGCGATTAAAGCCAATGTAGATGTTCACTGCTGGACTGGAAAGACGACAGATAGAGTTGTTTTGTGAATATAATCCGTTGATCGATATAGCCAAAGGCCGATAAAACCAGTAGATGATTTAGTTGATCGTTGGCCGTATGTCCCATTTGGAGATATGATGTTATTGCAACGATTATAAAGATTTTAATTTTGACTTACACGCACACACACAAACACACACACACACACACACACACATATATATACACACACAGAGGAAAAAAGTTTAAAAAAAAAAGAAATTAAAAAAAATAATAATAATAAATAAATTAAAAAAAACAAAAAAACCCAAATAACCCAGAAAAACAAACCACGATTATGATATATGCCGATTTTTGATATATAAATACGTACTTGTTTTATTTTCCGACAGTTCCTCACTTACTTTTGTTTTATAAATCAATCAATCAGTCAATCAATCAACCAAGTAAGCAAGCAATCGGTTAATCTATCTATCTATCTATCTATCTATCTACCTACCTACCTACCTACCTGCCTATCTATCTATCTATTTATCTATCTATCTATCTATCTATCTATCTATCTATCTATCTATCTATCTACTATCTATCTATCTATCTATCTATCTATCTATCTATCTATCTATCTATCTATCTATCTATCTATCTATCTATCTATCTATCTATATATATATCAATCTATCTATCTATCTATCTATCTATCTACTATCTTCCTACATATCTATCTACTGTCTATCTATCTATCTATCTATCTATCTATCTATCTATCTATCTATCTATCTATCTATCTATCCATCCATCTATCTAAATATCCATCCATACATAAATCTATGCACCCTTCCCTCCCCCACACCTTCCTCCCACACATTCCACAACTGACATCATAGTTTCAAGTATCACCACCAATTTCAGTCAATTAAGCTCATATATATTTATTCAATAGACCTGATACAAGTAGCGTTTCCATCTCGCCTCCCCCCCCCCCCTTTCCCCCAACCCCCGCCCCTCCCGCCGTGTCCCTTTGAGACATTGCAGATATCGGTGGTAAAAATAACATTATGTCTTCGAAATGAAGAAATTGTAATTCAATAATCACGTGTTAATGTAAATATCGTTCAATGAAAATTGATGAAGACAAATAGATACAATGAAACAAATAGAAAAACAAGGAAAATATTTTGATATAATATCTAAACGAAAAAGGGAATGATAAATATAACATATTATCAATAAATAAATAGGTAAGTTAATACTGTATTGGAATTCCCGATAGCTCAGTTGGTAGAGCACTCGCTTCACACGCAAAGGGACTGAGATCAATCCCGAGTGAAGTCAAGATTATTTTTTTTCGGACTTCCCCCTCCCGCCCACTTTACACCCAGAAGTCGGTGATTGGGTAGCTGGGTCTGTTACATCTGGCGGAATGTACTTTTCAATAGACTATGCGGTCTTGTGGTATATATATGACGCTCGCCTTCGGATCGAAAATTCCTAAGTTCGAGCCCCGCTCTGAGTGTCGCGGAGTTTGAATACTTGGTAAAGGCTCTTTACTCACATTCTATCTCACCTTACTCAGAACACGTTAACTACGTTGTATCAGTCAGGCAAAAATGTAATATCGCCTAACAGGCGCAATGTCTCGTCTTACATGTTAACTATTACTGTTAGCTAGAGACCCCTTGTAAAGCGCTTTGAGCACCTTAAGTGGAAATTGCTCTATATAAAGTATCCCCAGTTTCATACTTTTGACCATAATGTATTTAATTGTCAGCATCTAAACCATCTCCCGACATAATACCGTCTTCGGACGGAGGGCCACAAATATCAAACCCACGATTCTTTTGGATAAGACTAGGGTTTCAGAATTGTTGTCATTTTTGACAAATTGTGACCCATCGTGTCAAAACGGTATTAAGTCGAGATGAAGCAGATAATAGCCCAAATTGATACTAAATTGGCCAAAAATATGAAATATCGGCAGTGGTACCCTGAAATATCATATTCATTCTTCTCAATAAAACATACACACACAACCTAAGTCTGATATTTCTAGTTATGAATTCATATTTCACCATCTAATTATTCCGACATAATACCGTTTTGAGACGGAGGGTCACAATTGGAAAGTATTTGAAACGAAAATTATCTGGCCAAAATGAAAAAAAAAAGAAAATGATGTTACGTCAACTTGCGGCAAAAGTGTTGGGAGATGAAAGATGAAAGACGGAATTTCATTTGAGAAGGGCTGTGCCCGTTACTATAAATAAACATTATTATCCTTCTACCTGGACACACGCCCTGATTTGCTGACAGAACGTATCTGGCGTAAAGATTGATCTGCCATCTCGTCGCTAACCGTCTGACCAATCAAATTCCAGATTGGATAGTAGAGAAAAGGAATCGAAGTATAGATAGTGTGCGTTTGGCTTGGAAACTCACAACATTGCCATCCGGAAGTATAATGGACCAAAACTAACTATGTGTCACCTTAAACGTTTATAGTCTGGTTAATACAGTTTAGTGAGAATTACTCATAAACGCGGATGGCAAAACCGAATAACAAAGACCAGAGTGACGCCATCTTCGTTCTATCTATAGATGGAATGAAGTTGAAGTCAATCGAGTCTTTTAAAAAAAAAGAATTTGCCATCCACATT
>NC_088372.1:14074993-14079993 GCF_034508935.2 Berghia stephanieae | reverse complement strand
TGGTCTCTTCCTTTATCTTTCACACACACACTCTCTCTCTCTCTCTCTCTCTCTCTCTATCTATCTATCTATCTATCTATCTATCTATCTATCTATCTATCTATCTATCTATATATTTATCTATCTCTCTCTCTCTTTCTCTATCTATCTATCTATCTATCTATCTATCTATCCCTCTCTCTCTCTCTCTCTTTCTCTCTCTCTCTCTCTCTCTCTCTCTCTCTCTAAGCTTTTATTTCAAATTGTCGGACGTTTCCATATTCTATTATTCTAGAGAAGCATTAAATTATGTTTTCATCCTGATTGAACATATACCTGCATCTACACAATGTCTAAAATTGTATCAAATAAAGAGAAAAAAAAAACAAAACAAAATTAAAAACATCTGTAGTGTCGCTCTCCTCAATGGGACAAGACGTGCAGCCCCTAGAGCGATAAAACATCTGCTTTATCATTGAGCTGACAAATTCTAATCTTATATTACTTACATCAATAGATTGACACGACTCTCGACATTCCAGGATTGTCTGAAACTAAAGAGTTACATACAGAATAAATTTTTGCCACTTCGTTTCTTAAATTAACTCTCTCCTTACCAGTCATTTTCAGAATTTTCACCGAATCTTTTCACCCACCCAACACAAAAATAGCATTTTCTTACTCACACAGAAAAGCAACTCTCTTAGTACATTCTATACATACTATTGTTCAGCAAAATGAGCTCTACAACACAGTGTTAAGTTTTTATTGCTATAACAACAAAATTTCTTTAAATATTGTGATGTGGAATCAGAAATCAGAATGATAAAAGTGTTGGTTGTATCGTAACGAATGTGACGATTTTCCTATGGTTGGTAAGGTGAGGGTTAATGAGGTTCGAGATTTTGATGGGTTCGGTTTAATAAACTGTTACTATATGCACGAATAGACACTCGGTCGAAGATTCTAGGCGTTTTCTGGTCAAATTGGGAAACCATTTTTGGACAATCTACGTCAGAATGACTAAAACGAGACAGACAATGGGGATAGGAAAATATTCTTTCACTTATCAAATGAAGTAACAGGGGAGATAAACGATTCAAGCCTCTCGTCTCATTTACTGCATTGAGTAATTAATTCATGCGTTTTTGATGTATATTTTTTTTTTTGGCATGTGTGAAATAACACATGTCATTAATTATCTACCTATATATGTATACGATTTTTCAACAGTTTTCAACAATTATGAAACGCCCTGAGACAAATTAACTTGTTTTCTTTTTGTTTTTAATCTTTTATTATTGAGAAGGGGGGGGGGGGGGGGGGGGGGGGTGAAAATAGCTTTGAAGAGTTACGACGTTCTGGATTGACATTCTTGTACAAAAAGTTACCTGTTAACCTTTGCAATCTTTTAGTCATATTCTTTACTTTAATAAATATAACAAGTCTTCTCTGCTTGACTGCTTCCCCTTTCTTTTGCGCTCTCTTCTGTCTGACTGTTTATCTTCTTTCACTTCAGATCCCCTCTTCTTGTTTCTCCTCCTCCTTCACCTCTTCATCCTTCTTCTTCTTCTTCTTCTTCTTCTTCTTCTTCTTCTTCTTCTTCTTCTTCTTCTTCTTCTTCTTCTTCTTCTTCTTCTTCTTCTTCTTCTTCTTCTTCTCCTCCTCCTCCTCCTCCTCCTACTCCTGCTCCTTTTCCATCACCGCCACAACCTCCTCCTCCTCCTCTTGCTCCAAGCTACAGCAACGAGGATGAACTCGAGCTCCAACAATGTTAAACTAGGCCCATAAGAGGGTTCGGATGTCAGACCTGCATATATGTACACGTCGATAGAATCCAATCTAGGCTGAAAAGGGTTTAAACAACTTTTTTTTTTCAAATGAACGTGAGCATAGGATTAGGGCTTGGGGATTTTGGAATAAAATTAATAGAAGTTTTAATTAAAGACAGAATACGGAAATAAATAATGAATGCTCAATTGTCTTGAAGCCTTGGATTAGAATTAAAACAAAACAAACAAGTAAACAACAACAACAACAACAACAACAACAACAACAACAACAACAACAACAACAACAACAACAACAACAACAAAGACGTCCAATTTTGTTCCATCTATAACGTGATTCTTGGATTTGCATGTTGACGTTTTTTTAAAGGTTTTAAGGTACGGCTATGTGGTCTAGTGGTATGACACTCGCTTTCGGATCGGAAGGTCCTGGGTTCGAGCCTCGCTCGGCGCATAGTTGAGTCATTGGAAAAGACTCTCTACTCACATTCTCTCACCACACTCAGGTGTAAAATGAGTACCTGGCCGTTAACAGCGTTGTCTTTGTCCGAAAAATGGTAATATCGCCTAACAGGCGTCATGTCTCGTCCTACATGTTAAATGTTGCTGTTGACCAGGGACCTCTTGTAAAGCGCTTTGAGCACATTTAGTGGATATTGCGCTATATAAGAGCTCAATTTATTTATTTATTTATTAAGGTTAGTGTAGAGCCTGGTCAGTTGGCGTTTGTTGTGGTCAAGGAATCAAATCATTCCATTGGTGGAGTTGTTGAATAACTCACGATTTTCTATATTATTTTAGTCGTTTGGTCTTTTATTTTGAAGTAATGTTTTTATATAGTTCAGTTCTAGGCTTTAACTTTACGAAGGTCATGGATGGATACAAGAAGACAGAGAAACAGACAGGCAGACCAAGAGATTACGAAGGCCACGGATGGATACAGGCAGATAGAGAAACAGACAGGCAGACCAAGAGATTACGAAGGTCATGGATGGATACAAGAAGACAGAGAAACAGACTGGCAGACCAAGAGATTACGAAAGTCATGGATGGATACAGGCAGATAGAGAAACAGACAGGCAGACCAAGAGATTACGAAGGTCATGGATGGATACAAGAAGACAGAGAAACAGACTGGCAGGCCAAGAGATTACGAAAGTCATGGATGGATACAGGCAGATAGAGAAACAGACAGGCAGACCAAGAAATTACGAAGGTCATGGATGGATACAAAAAGACAGAGAAACAGACAGGCAGACCAAGAGATTACGAAGGCCACGGATGGATACAGGCAGATAGAGAAACAGACAGGCAGACCAAGAGATTACGAAGGTCATGGATGGATACAGGCAGACAGAGAAACAGACAGGCAGACCAAGAGATTACAAAGGTCATGGATGGATACAGGCAGATAGAGAAACAGGCAGGCAGACCAAGAGATTACGAAGGTCATGGATGGATACAGGCAGATAGAGAAACAGACAGGCAGACCAAGAGAGGATATGTCAATAGATGACAGACAAACATACAACAGACAGATAGATAAACAGTCATATAGAAAAACAGACATAAACTCAATCAGGGACAACGCTGTTAACGACCAGGTACTCATTTTACACTTGAGTACAGTGAGACAATGTGAATAAAGAGCCTTTTCCAAAGGACTCAACTATGCGCCGAGCGAGGATCGAACTCATGACCTTCCGATCCGAAAGTGAGTGTCATACCATACCAAAAGACTACATAGCCGCATAGACATGACAGGTGGGTAGACTGACTTACGGACTGACAGACATACTCACACGAACACACACACACGAACACACAGACAGACAAACAGACGGACACTAATGAGATTAATGGATCAAACAATGACACTTCAGAGCCAAGTGGGCACGAGTAGATTTCAATGGCGATGCCCTTAATCCGTCTGTTCATAATGCCATTGGGATGTCCTCCCCCCCCCCCCCACACACACACCACCCATCAGGCTGGACCGCATTAATTCCATTAGCCGGACACTACGAGCCACGGTCGGTCACTCTCTCAGCCTGACTCCGAGCAAAGAGAGTAGAGTAGTAATGGCGGCGGGAAGAGTTGTCGCCCCCTGTTTCTAGGATACCGCTTCACTAATACTCGTTGCAGTACGCTGATATAACACATTGTAAAAGACTTGGTCAGAGTTAATTTTTTTTTTAATTGAGCTTTTATATAGCGCAATATCCCCTTAACGTGCTCAAAGCGCTTTACAAGGGGTCCCTGGTCAACAGCAACATTTAACATGTAGGACGAGACATGACGCATGTTAGGCGATATTATAATTTTTCGGACAAAGACAACGCTGTTAACGGCCAGGTACTCATTTTACACCTGAGTGTGGTGAGAGAATGTGAGTGAAGAGTCTTTTCCAAGGACTCAACTATGCGTCGAGCGAGGCTCGAACCCAGGACCTTCCGATCCGAAAGCGAGTGTCATATCACTAGACCACATAGCCGCACTAAGAGTTCTTGATTTACATTAAAAAAAAAACACAAAACAACAAAATAAAACTCGAGTTTTTATATAGGGCAATATACACTAAACGTGCTCAAAGCGCTTTACAAGGGTTCCCTAGCCAACAGCCACACTTAACATATTGGGCGAGAATTGACTTCTGTGGGGTGATATTCTATTTGTTTTGTTTTTTTAATATTCTGACAGAGACAACGCTGTCAACGACCAGGTACTCGTTTAAACCTGAGAAACTTCAAAGAATGTGAGTAAAGAGTCTTTTCCAATGACTCAACTATGCGCCGCACAGATCAGGACTCGAACTCTGGACTTTCCGGTCCGAATGGCAGTGTCATACCACATAGTCACATGACCACATAGCAGCACAAAAATGCACCATTTTGTTCATTGGTAAAACAACTTTTGCTCATATCTTTAATATTTTCTTATTGATGAGTAAATTAATCGTTTTATTTTTTTTTATTCCATTTTGTTGAATGTCAGTTAACTGTCTCATATTGTAAAACTTGCATAGTTAGTGTGTGCGACTGTTGTACGAGTGTGTTTATGGTTTGATAATTATATTGTAAAGCGCTTTGAGGCTTCGGATTTAGCGCTATAGAAGAACACTTTATTATTATTATCATTCTTCTTCTTCTTCTTCTTCTTCTTCTTCTTCTTCTTCTTCTTCTTCTTCTTCTTCTTCTTCTTCTTATTATTATTATTATTATTATTATTATT
>NC_088372.1:14034993-14049993 GCF_034508935.2 Berghia stephanieae | reverse complement strand
TACGACAACTCTGCCTGGCAGTGAGAGCGTGGCTCTACCGTGTGAGCTATCCACGAATACAAAAATATTCGTATCAAACCCAAGTCATTTCTAGAATGATTAGTTTGTATTAGGATTTAGAATGTTACTAATATTATATATTACCCCTACAGTCCATCTTGTGTCTGTCTTGACTCTGTGATATCTATGATGATTCGTTTTGACAATTTCAACTGAGGCATTGGCAAATCAATTATACGTGCACTTATTTGCAGGTCTGATAACCAAACTTGTTATGGGCTCGTTGTTGTAGTGGAAAAAACTCTCACCCAACGCAAAATATTGTCCCTTACAACAATGTGTTAAACCAAGCCTATAATCAGGTTCGGTTATCAGACCTGCAAATATATGTACGTGGATTTAACCGATTAACTGCCGGAGTCTGAAAAGACACGTATTAAAAAATATTTGATCAGAAAATTTGTCCTATTTAAATGAACCTCATCTTTGGCAAAAATTTTCAAACCTGAGACCTCGCGAGTTTGTCGCAGATTTGAGAGTTTTTTCCGAGATGAGGGTCGTTTAAATCGGTCGATGTTTGAAGGACGCGTTTTCTGAACAACGTATTCAAGTATTAGGGGGCGAAGTGGCCGAGTGGTTAAGGCATTGCACTGTGACCCGGAAGTTCCCGGGTTCGAGCCCCACTTCAGGCACTTTCGTATTTTTTTCCTTGGGCAAGATTATTATCCCTCAATTTGCTCACTTGGACAACATGGGTGTTTCCTGTTGACATCAGACATCTTGTTTGATGAATTACCTATATTCCTTCGTGGAATGCCTAGGCGACGATATCTTATGATGTCGTGGCGGAAGGGCATCATTTTTTTTTCTTTTCTAAATTCAAATATAATAAGTGATTTTACAGAGTGTACGACAGCAGTTAATTGGTGAAATATAATAATGAAAACGGAGTGAAGATGGATAATATAGAGGCGTGGTCTTATAAGTGTTACATAAATATATACGATATACATCTGAAATAATGTGAATGAAACTGTACTAGACAAGATATAGATAGTATGAAGTTGACGTCACTCAGTTCTTTGTTTTTGTTTTTTGCCATCCGCGTTTATGAGTAATTCTCACTAATCTGTATTAACCAGACTATAAATGTTTAAGGTTATATCTATTTTTGTGTGTTGGTCCGTTACACTTCCGGATGGCAATGTTGTGAGCTTCTTAGCCAAGGGCATACTATCTATATACATCAAATTAATTTGATAAGCTTGTGATGACGTGGCAGTCGAAAAAAAATACATACACTTACATCAAAGGGACATCGGTAAAGAGCATAGTACAAAAGTACTAACAATCAGCGGTGTTCTTTTGGTGTTGGTAGTTGTAATAATAGTCCTAGTATCTCGGTCACGTGACTGCAATATTCAACAACGAGCAGGTAATGTAATCCATAATTAAGGAATAATTATTAATGTCCTCGCTATTTAGACGGATTAGCATCTCAAAGACGAGGCATTTAGAGCATTAGCCGAGCCTTCACGGTTCACTGATCATCTAAGAACGGGGCGTTCGGGTCAAACGCCTTATCCTGGTCATCACCGGTATAGTAGAATGGTATTGTTTCTGCATCATTGAACGGGCGAGCATCTCCGTCGAGCACAAATATAATATATTAAATGACCACATGAGTGAGTAATGTGCTCCACTGAAAGACTTAAGCCACACTGGCACGATTAGTTAGTTCTACCAAACAACAAGGCTTGTTCTATATTGACCCATCCTCGAAACAACCTACCTACATAACACCCCCCCCCTCCCCTTCTCTCACCATTATTCTTTACATCTCCATCCCACACATAGTTCTAAGTATTTCGTGTCAGGACATGATTTAAATTAGCTTTTCCGTGGCGTCTTCCCCTCTCATGTCTTCACAAAGGGCTAGAACGTCTCGTCGGCGTCCATATCCTACCCGAGTAGGTCCGAACATTCTGCTGGCTTCTTCCTCAATAATTATTGCCCACACGGGTCAGTCCTCCTTTTGACCGCCACTCACGTCTTGGTTTTGTTAGGGTTCTGACCAGGATGTTGTCAGGATTCTATCCTATTGTGCTTAAAGGGCTGATGCGTTGTCCGGCAATGGTCCAAGGTGATTATTTTAGTCTGACCAAGAGGATACACACTGCGGCAAGGTATAAGCACAGTCTCTCCGATGAGCATCGGGTTTTGGAAATGACACACACACACACACACACACACACACACACACAGATATATATATATATATATATATATATATATATATATTATATATATATATATATATATTGAATCGTGTTTGATACAAATATGGTACGAAAAGTGCTCGACATGTAGTAATGGAGCGAATTATTATTTAGAATGTTTACCACAATGTTTGGGGCAGTCTACATCAATGTTTCAGGCTTAATTTGCCATCTTCAGGACTGAGTTGTTTTGTTGACAACAGTCAACAAAACAACTCAGTCCTGAAGATGGCAAATTAAGCCTGAAACATTGATGTAGACTGCCCCAAACATTGTGGTAAACATTCTATATATATATATATATATATATATATATATATATATATATATATATATATATATTTATAGAGAGAGAGAGAGAGAGAGAGAGGAGATGAGAAGAGAGAGAGAGAGAGAGAGAGAGAGAGAGAGAGAGAGAGAGTGCGTCGACCGCATTCAAATTATTCAATGTTTTATTGTTATAATTTTTATTATTATTATTATTATTATTATTATTATTATTATTATTATTATTATTATTATTATTATTATTATTATTATTATTATTATTATTATTATTATTATTATTATTATTATTATTATTATAAAAGACAGATGTTGAAATAATCAAAGTAAAAAATTAAGGAACATGAACTGATGTATGATAAATTTTAATATATGACAAAGTGGATATGAAATGGTGGAAGACAAATCGAATGGAAAAATACAAGAATAGTTTTTTAAAAAGACATTCCCAAAATATCAGCCTGTCACGACTGGGGAGGTGAGCTGACCTTTTGGGTTCGGTACTTTTTTTGGGGGAGGGGGGATTTTTTTCACTGCTTTGTCTGGCACTGTTTTCTACCCATTTTCTGGTACCTGTAACGTTGACATTATACAATAAATGCCTCAGTTGATTGAAATGGCATATCACGCTTTAGTGCAACATGCATCCAATGTTCATTCAGATTTACAGAGGAATTGGTCAAAATCCTGATTTTTCAGAGCACTTCAAACTTTCAAATGCCATTTTCTCAAAACTCCAAAAATGCAAATACAACATAATGGCAAATACCTCACGATAATATCTCTTTACATCAGCTACGATATAGAACGAACCTTGGCACAGTCAAGTCTCAACGATGACTTAATGGAACGGTCCATTCAGGAAAAGGTGACGAAGTAATTTGGAACCCGGGATTAAATATGAATGGGCCAAGGCCTCGAATGTGGACACGGGATTAGTCCCTTAACAACTGACCACGCCAGTTCCAAGGGGTGGTCAGGGGGAGATGACGTCACTAATTTGTACCGCAGGATGGCAGAGGTGTCACAGTGCCATCGTTACGGTAAAAAAAAAAAAAAGAAAGGTGTGGCCGACATTCGTTCCGGTCCATTGATTTCTGGTAAACATTTTCTTTAACTAACTTTAAAAGGAAATAAATGCTGTATTAATTCTGCAATCATAGCATCCTACGAAAAACATTACTAACTATCGTTACTATTATTCATTTAACGGGTTTGTGATGGTTAGTGTGGTGTCAGTATGAGACAGGGTGTGAACACTGGATGGAGGTCTACATACCTTATACAATAGCATCTACGTTGGAGGTGGTAGTAAACACGACATGGGGGGAAAAAAAAAGGGGGGGGGGGGTGGAGAAAGGACAAGGCTGGAATCGCCACCCCCTCCTTTCCCCATGTTGGTATAGAGTGCTCTACCAACTGAGCTATCGCTTTGTCAATGAAATCCCATCTTAATCGCGTCTCCACACTCCGGGGATTAATATCCTTACGCTACAACCGCGATACGGCTATACCAATAATATACCATATATACCACTATATATGCCTATTAACAGAGGGAGTCTTCTCATCAAGTAATAATTAAATCTTTAATGAAAAGACGACTACTAGGGATATGTTACAGTAAACACACTGGGTCTAATGACAACCACTCACGCTATGCTGACCAGATGTAAATGGTACATAGCGCTGACTCGCCGATTTCAACATTTTATTCAATTGTTTTGTTTTTGTTTTTAAGGGTTTTATACGCTTGCAACACATTTAGGCCACGTCAGCGCCAGTAAAAAGGAAGAAAATTGGGATATTAAAAACATTCTAGATGTACAATTGAAAGGGAAGCGATTCAAATAGGGAACAGATTTAGATTCCAAGACTATCAGCGTACTTAGTTTGAGATCCAACTAAGAGGAACACACTCAAATGTTTACAAATCATAAGTTTAAAATAAAAAAATAACAGTACATAAGAGAGAGAGAGAGAGAGAGAGAGAGAGAGAGAGAGACAAGGGAAAAAAATATCATCTCCCAAAACTATAACTTAACATTCGACTGTTTCCCTCCCAGCCAAGGAATCCGGCCAGGGTCAGGAAAAAAAATCTAAGTAATCTCATTCCAAGACAAAGACAGAAAGCGATTTGAAAACTGATACAGCAGGATATAAGACACAGCAAGTACCTCCCTGCCCACTATGGGAGGTCAGGAACCCCACCCAGTTTTATAAATGCATAGCCAGTGCTCCGATATCAAAATACTCGTAGTTACTTATGAGTAACTTTATACGTCACAAACTTACTTACGTCGATATTAATTAAAGACAGACCAATAAACAAACAAACAATAAATATATAAAAGTCCCTTTATTCATCCCATGGGGGAAATTTGTCTCTCGGGTCTAGTCCAAAGGAAGACTTCTTCTTCTCCTCTTCCTCCTCCTCCTCCATCATCATCATCATCATCATCATCATCATCATCATCATCATCATCATCATCATCATCATCATCATCATCATCATCATCTTCTTCTCTTCTCTTCTTTCTTCTTCTTCTTCTTCTTCTTTCTTTTTCTTCTTCTTCTTCTTCTTCTTCTTCCTTCTTCTTCTTCTTCTTCTTCTTCTTTCTTCTTCTTCTTCTTCTTCTCTCTTCTTCTTCTTCTTCTTCTTCTTCTTCTTCTTCTTCTTCTTCTTCTTCTTCTTTCTTCTTCTTCTTCTTCTTTTCTTCTTCTTCTTCTTCTTCTTCTTCTTCTTCTTCTTCTTCTTCTTCTTCTTCTTCCTTCTTCTCTTCTTCTTCTTCTTCTTTTCTTCTTCTTCTTCTTCTTCTTCTTCTTCTTCTTCTTCTTCTCTTCTTCTTCTTCTTCTTCTTCTTCTTCTTCTTCTTCTTCTTCTTCTTCTTCTTCTTCTTTCTTCTTCTTCTTCTTCTTTCTTCTTCTTCTTCTTCTTCTTCTTCTTCTTCTTCTTTCTTCTTCTTCTTCTTCTTCTTCTTCTTCTTCTTCTTCTTCTTCTTCTTCTTCTTCTTCTTCTTCTTCTTCTTCTTCTTCTTCTTCTTCTTCTTCTTCTTCTTCTTCTTCTTCTTCTTCTTCCTTCTTCTTCTTCTTCTTCTTCTTCTTCTCTTCTTCTTCTTCTTCATTCTTCTTCTTCTTCTTCTTCTTCTTCTTCTTCTTCTTCTTCTTCTTCTTCTTCTTCTTCTTCTTCTTCTTCTTCTTCTTCTTCTTCTTCTTCTTCTTCTTTCTTCTCTTCTTCTTCTTCTTTCTTCTTCTTCCTTCTCTCTTCACCTCTCTTCTCTCTTCTCTTCTTCTTCATTCTCTCTTCATCTCCATCTCTTTCATTCTACTGATTTCTGTCTTCCTTCCATTTTCATTTCATGACTCCAAGTCTATTTCATTATTGATTGTACTTTTAATTTTTAAAAAGATTCACCCAGTTCAGTATTAAGTGGTAATCACAGAATTTCACCATTTCTTTACTATTCAACTACTAATGAAACTCAGTATCACTTGATTTTGAAACCCCCCCCCCCCCCCCCCAAAAAAAAAAAAAGAAAAAAGAAACCCACAATCAATACAAAACGTTGCGCTCCAAAACATAACCAAAACAATATTAGCATTGTTATGATTACATTTTGACCACACGGTAAATTGTCGAGAGGAAACAGGTCCTTAAAAATGCGAAATCTACTAAAGATGCTTGAAGCGTTTTACCTTGCCAATACTAACGAAAGAGTGAAAATGGACTCTTTCGTTAGTATTTTCACGATCATAGGCTTTAGGTAGCCCCTAACGTATTCTACTTTACCTTGCCAACAGCAACATTTAACACGACTGGTCTTTTTGGATAGAGACAGTGTTGTTAACGACCAGGTATTTATTTTACAACCGAGTACGGTGAGAGATTGTAACTAAAGAGCATTTTCTCAGAACTTAACACTGAGCCGCTCAAAGCAGGCCTCGAACTCTGGACCTTCTAGTCCGAAGGCGCACGCCATACCACTAAACCACTTTGCCGAACACAGAAATGTTTTTCATATCAGTTTGATTCCCAAAGAATGCAAACTCACTATTGAATAAATATTTTGGTGATCATCGGTACATTTTTTTAACGTGATCTTTGGGTGGAAGCGTACCAATCGTTAACATTATAGCCTGCCACAAGAAGCCACTAGGCCTTATAGATAGTTCATTATGACGTCACTCAGGTCTTTGTTATTGTTTTTTGCCATCCGCGTTTATGAGTAATGCTCACTGAACTGTATTAACCCGACTATAAACGTTCATGGATACACACATTTTGTGTGTTGGTCCGATATACTTCCGGATGGCAATGTTATGAGCTTTTTAGCCAAGCGCATACTATCTATAGTTCGACGTCATTTTCTAGGGTTTTCCACTGCCTATAGATAGTATGCAGATGACGTCACTCAGGCCTTTGTTATTGTTTTTGCCATCCGCGTTTGTGAGTTGTTCTCACTAAACTGTATTAACCAGACTATAAAAGTTCATGGTTACACAGAGTTTGTGTGTTGGTCCGTTATACTTCCGGTATGTTGTGATGATGTTGTGAACTCCTTGGCCAAGCGCACACTATCTATACGTTAACGATGGCTACTGTGGAAGCATCACAATGGATACACCATCACTTACGCATCCCGTTAACACCCTGACGGAACGCACTAGCATCAATGTTATCATCATCATCATCATCATCATCATCGTCGTCCTGGGGTGAGTAAAAGAAATCCCTCATCCAATTAAAGTCTGTACTCACCATGACAAAAGGAACGTTTTGGATTTGACCACGTCTTCATTTCACGCTCTTGGGATTTCTGTTGTTTATACCTACTCGGGGAAATCGCAAACACCTAGAGCCACCCGGGAAATACTTATATTGTAAGTGGATTATTGTTATTATTATTATTATTATTATTATTATTATTATTATTATTATTATTATTATTATTATTATTATCATTATCATTATTATTATTATTATCATTATTATTATTATTATTATCATTATTATCATTATTATTATTATTATTATTATTATTATTATTATTATTATTATTATTATTATTATTATTATTATTATTATCATTAATATCATTATCATTACTATTATTATTATTATTATTATTATTATTATTATTATTATTATTATTATTATTATTATTATTATTATTATTATTATTATTATTATTATTATTATTATCACTAATATCATTAACATTATTGATACATTATTATTTTCATTATTCCCATTGTTACTCAGACCAGAGAACGTACACATGTTCTCTGCTCAGACTGTGTCGGTTGCAACTTTAATGAATATTATATTTAATATATAAAGCAAGAGCGTTGTTAAGACGATGCTGATGATGATGATGATGATGATGATGATGATGATGATGATGATGATGATGATGATGATGATGATGATGATGATGATGATAAGGAGGATGATGATGATGATGATGATGATGATGATGATGATGATGATGATGATGATGATGATGATGATGATGATGATGATGATGATGATGACGATGGATTTGATATGATGAATATGATGGTTCTGATGATGATGGTGGTGATGATGATGATGATGATGATGATGATGATGATGATGATGATGATGATGACGACGACAAGGATGGTGGTGGTGATGATGATGATGATGATGATGATGACGACGAAGATGACGACGACGACGACGACCACATCTCAAAACTACTGCACCGTTGATCCCATAGGGTCAATTCGTAAAGTTGTCATCAATCTATTTGAAGACAAGGCGTGAGGAATTACTTAAGCATTAACCAGGAGGATGACGTCATACTAGGGCGTTGAGCTGGGCTAATGGTATTAGTCACCGGTGGTCTGTTCCAAATGAATTGGTCATCCATCAACTATCCACACTCACTCCGTCACAACTGGACGCTAGCTGCAATCTCGTCCACGCATCAGGCAGACATCAAACAAAATGAATAAACACGAGAGCCTGAAAAGGTGTGTTGTATCACAGAAGGTCTAAAGTTCGATCCCTATCTATTCCAGGCAGTTTGATTTTTTTTGAGATTATTTTTTTAAAATGTTTGTCAGAGACTGTTTCTTCATCATCTATCACATCATCACTCACTCCAAACACTGGACGCAAGCTGCAATCTCGTCCATGCATCAGGAAGACATCAAACAAAAATGAATAAACAAGAGTCCGAGAAGGTGTGTTGTATCACAGAAGGTCTGAGGTTCGATCCCTATCAATTCCAGGCAGGTTGATTTTTTTGAGATTATTTTAAAAAATGTTTTGTCTGTTACTATTTCCTCATCATCGATCATCACTCACTCCAAACTGGACGCTAGCTGCAATCTCGTCCACGCATCAGGCAGACATCAAACATAATGAATAAACACGAGAGCCTGAAAAGGTGTGTTGTATCACAGAATGTCTAAAGTTCGATCCCTATGTATTCCAGGCAGGTTGATTTTTTTTGAGATTATTTTAAAAAATATTTTGTCTGTTACTATTTCCTCATCATCTATCACATCATCACTAACTCCAAACACTGGACGCTACAATCTCGTCCACGCATCAGGAAGACATCAAACAAAAATGAATAAACACGAGAGTCTGAGAAGGTGTGTTGTATCACAGAAGGTCTGAGGTTCGATCCCTATTTATTCTTGACAGGCTGATTTTTTTAGATGATTTTTTAAAAATGCTTTGTCTGGGACTGTTTTATACAAAAGTTTCCAGTGTATTGTTTTTCACCAGTGGCTATTTCCTAGTGAGGACATTTGGGTTTGTTAGAATAGGGTTCCTGGCGGCTCAGTTGGTAGAGCACTCGCTAAACACGCAAAAGGACCAAGATCGATCCCGGGTGTCGTCAATTTTTTTTCTTTCTGACCCCCTTGTCCACCCAGCAATAAATGGGTAGTGGCGGTTTGTACTTAGCGATACACTTAGCATCCTATCCAAAGGATAGCAAGACATTGCTATTATCCGTATCAAACTATAGAAAGAAACCGGGATAAACTCCGCTACATAGTAGGCCAAGTGGCTCCGAAGGACTGCTTTTATGATAGAATGGATTATTTTCATCCTGAATAGATAGTTCAAAGTTGACGTCACTCAGGTCTTTGTTATTGTTTTTTGCAATCCGCAATTGTGAGTAATTCTCACTAAACTATATTAACCTGACTATAAACGTTCATGGATACACTCAGTTTTGTTTGTTGGTCCATTTTACTTCCGGATGGCAATGTTGTGAACTTCTTAGCCAAGCGCATACTATCTTTATTGTCAAAAACAAAAACATGAAATAAAAATATGTTAAAGAACGACGACTTAAAGATGTTTGAGACGTGTCATTGTCCTGATATCTGACGTTTATCGGGTGTCTGTGTGTGTCTTTGATTTGGTGTGAATATTGGAACATTGGATGCTCTCGATTATTTTATCGATATCATAACGATATTGCGTCATATTTCTGTACTTTCACCCGTATAGATAGTTCAAAGATGACGTCACTCAGGTCTTCGTTATTGTTTTTTGCCATCCGCGTTTATGAATAATGCTCACTGAACTGTATTGACCTGACTATAAACGTTCATGGATACACACAGTTTTGTGTGTTGGTCCGTTATACTTCCGGATGGCAATGTTATGAGTTTCTTAGCTAAGCGCATACTATCTATAGTTTAACCACTTCATCGATCACTCTGCACTGAACAAAAAAATCAATGCAATCGAGAAAAATTATTTGAAATTACCCTATCATTACCTTACATTCATTTTAGCATAGATAGTACATGTATATGTCAATTTTGATATTTTTAAAATGATTTTGAAAACTATTTGATATCAACAAGTGGCTGCAACATAAGATGACTTTTTCTAACCTACGAAATCAATTCTTTAAACCACTTTTTACAAATTTTGACCAGAAAACTGTCCTTAAATTGTCTAAAACCAGTTTCCGCATCATCATCATCATCATCATCATCATCATCATCATCATCATCATCATCATCATCATCATCATCATCATCATCATCATCATCATTATTATTATTATTATTATTACATATTATTATTATTATTATTATTATTATTATTATTATTATTATTATTATTATTATTATTATTATTATTATTATTATTATTATTATTATTATTATTATCATTATTATTATTATTATTATTATTATTATTATTATTATTATTATTATTATTATTATTATTATTATTATTATTATTATTATTATTATTATTATTATTATTATTATTATTATTATTATTATTATTATTATTATTATTATTATTATTTTTATTATTATTATTATTAAATTTTTATTATTATTATTATTATTATTAATTATTATTATTATTATTTTATCGTCATTGTTGTGTGTGTGTGTGTGTGTGTGTGTGTGTGTGTGTGTGTGTGTGTGTGTGTGTCTGTGTGTGTGATTTGCAATTCAACACAGCATATATTCCAAATACATAGCGTCGTTCCCATCTCAGTATTCCACCACACTACAATATTATTTCCCATCAATTTTCAATAAACACCCAATGGTATACGAGGAGAGACGGTGACTCCATCCACGTTAGGGGAAAAAAAATCACGTGGATTGTATGGTTAACTAGTTGACTGCCATACTCCGGAAAGACGCTTATTAAACAAATTTGGCCAGAAAACTCGTCCTTCAAATCTCGATCGATTTAAATGACCCTCAACAAGGTAAAAACTCTCAAACCTGGGACCTCATTTAAATCGATCGATATTTGAAGGACGAGTTTTCTGGCCAAATTTGTTTAATTCGTGTCTGTGAGGTCCCAAGTTTGAGAGTTTATGCCAATATTATGGTCATTTAAATTTTGATCGATATTTGAAGGACGCGTTTTCTGGCCAAACTTTTAAGCGAGATCCCAGGTTTGAGAGTGTTTGCCAATATGATGGTCATTTAAATCGATCGATATTCGAAGGACGAGTTTTCTGGCCAACTTTTTAAAAATACGGGTCTTTTCCATAGTATAGCAGTTAACAGGTTAAATGTTTTGACACGGGGATCTGGTAAAGCCATCGAGACGCTCAGGTACTTACCATAGTCACTTTTGATTGAAAACACAAACCGTTGAAAAAGTACTTAGAAATGCCTACTTAAGCAAGGATGAATAGAGGGACACATGCGGAAGAATATAATGAAATAAAATGACGTTTTTAAAAAGGTTTTATTCAACGATGTTTTCAGTCGTTTTTTTTTTAAACATTTCATTTGAAATATATGGCGCAGTTCTAAAATTAACTCGAACATTTATATAGCGCAATATCCACTTGCTTAACGTGCTCAAAACGCTTTACAAGTGGTCCGTGGCCAACAGCAACACTTAACGTGAAGGACGAGATATGACACCTGGTAGGAGATATCACAATTATTTTCCCCGACGGAGACAACGCTGTTCACGGCGAGGTACTCCATTTACACCCGAGAACGATGAGGGAATGTGAGTAAAAGGACTTTTCCAAGGGCTCAACTATGCGCCGCTCAGAGCGGGACTGGAACCCATGACCTTCCGATCCAAATGCGAGTGTCAAACACAAGGCCCACAAAGGACGCTATTTCCAACGTTGAGATTATAACACCAATTGGGCAATGAATGGAAGAAAAGAAATCAAAATTAAAATAAAAAAGAAACAAAAGGAAATACAACTAATAAAGAACAAAAACTAAACAATAACAAAACCCGTTAAACGAAAACCATAACACCAACAAGTATACAACAACAACAACAACAACAACAACAACAACAACAACAACACAACATAAACAAAAACACACCCAAAAAAAAAAAAAACAACAACAACCAAAAAAAAAAAAAAAAAAAAAACAAAGCAAAAAATACAATTAAAAAAAAAAAAACCCAACAAAACAAAAAACCAAAACCCAAACAAGCAAACGAACCAAAACCGGAGTTAAAAAAAACTGTCATGGTTAATTACCATAGCAGGAAAAATCCTCGAAGAAGGTCCTAAAAAAGAGTTAAAACTAACATATAAAAATATTATTTGAAATGTCGTATATAAGTTGAGTGACCTTGAACCATCGGCCATCGTTAAAAGGTATGTAAGGATTCTAAAAAAAAACAAAAAAACTAAATGAAATCCGGATATCTATTTTCCGACACATAAAGGGCGAGAAGCGATGGAAACAGTTGTCGTGAGCCATAAAACATGCCAAAGTTATCGTTCTTGGCCAAATCGAGGCCTCAACCGAGTAGATCCTATACAGACATAATATAATATACGATTCTTACACTCTTGCTTTTTGGAATTTCCGGACGTGTTCTCAACCGCTGCACGAACTTGTGAGTTCGCGTTGGGAACAAAGTTCGAATTCCAAAACGCAAGAGTGTAAAAAATGTTTTATTCTACCCCCTCAATAGATTCTGATTCCGTCATCTCGGAGTAAAAGACATTTTCAAAAATATTTAAATGATACTTCTTTTTTTTTTTTTCAAAAATCTAATCTTAGTGAAATTTAACGTTTGATAATCTGACGTCACAAATTATTATTGTAAACTTGATATCATTACGCGTTACTAATTAGGGTGAGGGGTGAAATAATAAACTTGTTTTTATGTATCACAACCTGGCACAGACTATGTTTCTAGTTGAGAAGTGCGCTTCTTTCTTTTTTTTGTTTTTGTTTGTTTTTTTGTTTGTTGAAATTCTGGTTTTTTGAAGAACTATCCAATTGACGCCTAGATCTTAATGTTGTCGTGTTTCACAGCGCTGTTTAGTGTTTCAAAATGAGGTCCCCAGCAAAAAGCAATACTTAACATGTAAGGCGAGACATGACGTCTATAAGAAACAATATTACTAATACCAGTGTACGATAAGAGGACGTGAGTTACGTGTGCCTTATCCAAGGACTCAACTATTCGCGTCACAGAACGAATCTCGAACCTTTGACCTTCCGTTCTAAAGGCTAGCGTCACACAAGTAGACTACGGCATAGCCACATAAATGAATGTGTTTAACGGACGTCAGTTATAGCAGTTCAGACTATCCAACTTGGGTCCTTTTTAAAAAAATGGGATGGACGGAGGGCGGGGGGAGGGGGGGGGGGTAGTAAAATACCCGAAACAAAATAAAATATCATGGCAGAGTGGTATAATACGTCATGTGGAGGCAACTAATTCTGGACGCTAATGAAAAGAGAGGAGTGATAAAATTAAACTGTGGTCAGTTTCATTAGCGACTGTGTAGCAACTATATATATATATATATATATATAGGCGCAATTGATATTCACTTATAGTGTGTTTAAAGCCCCATGTAAAGGACCCAAACAAGTAGCCAAAATAAACGAGATATGATCCCTTTAAAGAGTTATATTATAACAATTGTTGTTGTTTTGATGGAAACAATATTATGTTACCGTCCAGGTACTCATTTTCCATCCTGGTACAGAGAGAGAGAGAGAGAGAGAGAGAGAGAGAGAGAGGGAGAGAGAAAAAGAGAGAGAGAGAGAGATAGAGAGAGAGATAGAGAGAGAGATAGAGAGAGATAGAGAGAGAAAGAGAGAGAGAGACAGAGAGAGAGAGAGAGAGAGAGAGAGAGAGAGTAAACAAGCCTGTCCCAAGGACTCAACTTATTGCCACTAATAACCTAATAACGATACTCAAACCAGGGACCTTAAGGCAAAAGATCAACTATCAAAATAAAGATCACAAAGCCTCACAAAGAGTTAAAATATTAAGATGGCTCCCAAAGTGACAGAAATCTCTTTATAAAACCGCTACTTCTTAGAAGATGATACTAACTTTTTGAGATCTTTAGATAAATTGAAGGTTTGGCGGCTATTTGTGGTCCATTAATGAATGAAATAAACATTTGTTGTTTTATGTCGGTGGGTTTTGTTGGGTTTTTTTGGGGGACTTAATAGTGAAAAGTACATTTTGCCAGAGCACCATTCACAAAGGGGGCCGAAATAGGACGAAAAAACAGCAGGTGTTGAGAATATATCTGGACAATTATTAGATAGTCCCGGTCAAGCCGTCAAGATTTATTATCGGATAGATTTTAAACTGACAGAGAAAGATGTGTTCTACCTCCTATACTGCTGTTCACGATTCGTGGTTGGCTACAAAGACGATTTGTGACCCTTCGCCTCAAAACGGTATTATGTAGGAACGAACCAGATGCTTAAAATCCGAATTAAATGTTAAACTGCTCAAAATTATAAATTGTTGGCATTAGCATCCTAAAATATGGTATTGGTTTTCCTCAATAAAACATACAAACTCAACACAAGTTTGATATTTCTGGTTATAAATTTTCAACATCTAAACCATTCCGACTTAAAACCGTTTTGAGGAGAAGGGTCACATTTATCCAAACAGCCGAAACTTCTTAACTCTCTCCTTACTGTTCAC
>NC_088372.1:14023004-14034895 GCF_034508935.2 Berghia stephanieae | reverse complement strand
GGGGGGGGGGGGTGGAGGGTGGAGGTGCGGAGTGTGGGTTGGGGGCTGGCACTGTTTTGTGTTTGAGTAGGGACCAGAGTCAACAACCATCATTATAGAAGGAGAATTGAGGTTATACAATGTTGGTCACATGAGGTCGGCTGTTCTGGCATTATCAGATTGAATGTAAATGTTGCTGCTCGAAGCTCGAAGAAATAAATAACAATGTGAAATTGAAGGTAAACTTTAATTTGTTAATAAACGAAAACAGATAATGTGAACGTTTCGGGTTTCCTCTTTATCAACAACACAGGATGGACGAAACACTACAGACGAATGAGATATTATCTTATTCATTTGCCATGTTCAGACAAACCCAGTACTTAAACGTCATAATATTAGACATTGTCTTGTCCCACTCAGCGAATATCTAAGTTCCAGTAGAAGGCTGCGATAAAAATTATGAACAAATTCTTATATCTATGACTTGATCAACTTCAATATTTACAACAAATTAAATAGAACAAATCAGATAACTTCTTCAGTCATATGAAATGTGTGTTCATTACGAATAGAGTTGAGATGATGACTGCATTATGAACCATAACAATTTTGTACGATTTATAAAGCCCCATGGAGATACTAATAAAGATAGAAAAAGACAAATGAAAGTCGGAACTGACAGTCAGAACAATCAAACGTTTTATATTTTCCATTTGTGCTTACTCATTAAAAAAAAAAATACGGCCCCCGTTAATGGATCGGCCGGCCCGCTGGTTTGAATTTTTAAAGTTATTTTGAGATCTTAAAAACTGGAATGCAATATAATTGTAAGAGAAATCGGCTTTTTTTTTTTAATTCAAAATTGTTCATTATGATTTATCAAACAATACCACGAACACCCATTAACCTTGATACTCATTTCGTCCAAGTCAGTCTGTCAATACCGGGAGAGGATTTTTGACCTGGTACCACGGGTCCTCTGCAGACTAAACTGTATGGGCCCTTGACAGAAGCAAGGAAGACACCAGCGTTCCTTCCACAAATAAACATTCAAATATGAAGACAATATTTGACCCCTCGTCTCAAAACGGTATTAAGTCGGGATGATTAAGATGCTGAAAATGGAATTTGTAGCCAGAAATATCATGTTTAAGTTGAGTTTATATGCTTTATAGAGGAGAAGGAATATCAGTATTTTACTGTGCTAATGCAACGTTTCATATTTCTGACCATTTTAACTATAATTTGACTTTTTAGTATCTGGTCCATCCCGACATAATACCGTTTTGAGACGAGGGGTCACATATGCGGAGGAGCCAAAAAGAAGTTTTCTCTTGTTTCCTTTAATTTCACACAGTGACCCCCCCCCCCCTCCTCCTCCTCATCCCTCACCCCCACCCGTCATCCTCATTGCCATCGGTTTGAACAATTTGCGTATGGCCATTTTCCGAAAACAAAATCTCATGACCACAGCCTAAGATTGACAGAAACAATAGACATTTAAATGTCGACGTTGTCAAAAATTCTTGTGAGTATCAAACTTTGCCAGAAAATTAGCTACGAAGGAAAGAAAGTCCAAAAATGATTAATAAAAACGCGCACCACTTCGTAATTCAATTTCTCCGAACGTCAGACTGCAAACATGGGAAAGGTCGATTATTCATCTCAAGTCGCCAACCACTATTTGCCTCCCTTTGTTTCCTTGACCCAAACAAGATTGCACTGCCTCAAGAGGTCGCTTCCTGTAGCTTCCGCTGCCATTGTCGTATCTGGTCTGTGATTGGATGATTGGTCGTGACGGGGACACGCCATGTTTACACATGACACCCCCCCCCCCCCCGACTACTACCAATAAAAAAAAATTAAAAAATGTCATTTTACGATCTGGGAGGGGCAGCAAGTCTAAGAAAGTCCTGTAAATTTTTGGACTGGAATTTCAACTATATTCTGCCAAGTTCCAACAAAACACCTTTCTATGATTTTGAAGAGAAGACGTTGACCTCATTATATATCCATACAGTAAAGTGACCAAAAACTTGTCAAATTTTGAAACTTACAACTTTAATTTTCGTTGTTTTTGTTTCATTTTCAACTTCATTTCTAAAAAACCCGTGAGATATTTTCATTTAGACTCTATTGGTAAACAGGGTAATATATTTTTTGGGGTACAAAAAGAAAAAATGATATTTTGAGAGTGCACGGCGATATTGATTATACGGCTTGTGTCAATGAAAACTGATCAGTGTTTGGAACATAACCTGATATTCCAGACGGTTCTTAATGTTTGTTTGGGATTTTCCATTCTATTCTGTTATTTTATTTTTAGACTCTCTTTCATGTGTTCCCTGTTTTATTCCATCACCCGTTATTGGTATTTTTTTCTATTTAGTTCACTTTATTTCAACTCGCTTTCAAATGTTTTGTCTTGCTTCTGTTTTGTTGTCAAGAATAATAATATACTCTCTATCTATCTATCTATCTATATATCTATCTATCTATCTATCTATCTATCTATCTATCTATCTATCTATCTATCTATCTATCTATTATCTAATCATCAATCAATCAATAACAATCAATCAATCAATAACTCTTTCTCTCTATCTATCTCATCTATCTATCTATCTATCTATCTATCTATTCTATGCTATCTATCTTTCTATCTATCTATCTATCTATATATCTATCGTTCATACTTTTTTCTATCTATCTGTCTATCTATCCACACACAAAATCCACACAACACTCACATCATCACTCTATTACTCTCTCCTTCCTCTCTCTCTCCTCTCTCTCTCTCTCTCTCCCCCCCCTCCCCTATCTTTCTCTTTCTGCTTCATGTCCGAATTCGATCGCTGCATTTCCTTGTATGTCGTTGACTTCCTCGTTTTTGAGTATACACCTTTTTCCCCATTAAACTCATATTTTGTTTTGCTTGAGCAGTGTCAAATATGCGTCCAGAGTCAATCATTGCACAATAATAAGGACCTAAAAAGGTGTGTATGAAAGAGTGCCAGATAAACCAAAAGAAAAATTTTATTAAAAAATCACCCCAAAAATCAGCATGCCTCGAAAGAGGATCGAACTCCGGACTTCCAGAATACCCGATCAAGCTTGCTACCGTTAACACTCTCCTTACCAATCCTTTTCAGAATTTTCCCCAAAACCTCACACCCACCCAACACAAAAACAGACATTTCTTACTCAAACAGAAAAGCAACAAGCACCGATACATAATAATATTATTGTTCGACAGTATGACCTCTATTACAGAATGCCATGTTTTTATAGCTATAGCAAAAAGAAATGAGAACAGTGACGGTTGCATCCTAACGAATTGTGACGATTTTTCCAATATGTGGTAAGGAGATGGTTAAACCATAGAATAGGTTACCCGATATCTATGTTCTTTATGAGGGTACATTTCCGCTGAGAACCCTCGTCCATACACATATGTAGATAATATGAAGTTGAAGTCACTCAAGTCTTTGTTTTTTGTCATCCGCGTTTATGAGTAATTCTCACTAAACTATATATATTAACCAGACTATAAACGTCCAAGGTTACACATAGTTTTGCGTGTTGATCCGTTCTACTTCCGGATGGCAATGTTGTGAGCTTATTAGACAAGCGCATACTATCTATACTATAATATTAGCACGACTTTAAAAATTTCGACGAGTAGAACGGTGGAATCTACTTAAAACTTACTAATTTCCATCTTAGCATTTTAAAAACCATTTTATCCTATGTCAAAAGTCAAAATGACAACAATTAGCTAATCCCCTAGTTTTTGAATGACAAGGTTTTTTTTTAAACGATAGGTAATGTTTTGAGCTTGATGCCATTTTCAACACACTTAAGCTAATTCTAAATGCTGTACTCCCATTAATTAGTATGTATACAAAAACACGCAGTTTGTAATCTTTTCCTAAAACTCTTTGAGTTGTACTTAAATCAGGATAAATCATATTACTTGGGATGTGTGGATGGCAAACCTATTGAGGATTTTAAAGGAAATAACTGTCTATTTTGTGACCTAATTTTTTAAAATGTAAGGATTATGATAAGGAAACTGAACATAACAGCGGGGTGTCAATGAACTCCCCCCCCCCCCACCAAAAAAAAAGAACTGGCTTTAAATAGATTCTACATACAAAACAAATAATATACACAATTTTGCTTACTTTCACCAAAAAAATGCCAATTCATTTTTGTTGATAGGTAGGAAATATGTTTTTTTAAAGCTGGGCAGTTATTCTATCGGACTATTGTAATTAATTAGTATCATTTGAAAGCAGTACATATATATATATAATATATAATATATATAATATATATATATATAAATAATATATAGGCTTCAAACAAAAAAGGAAGAAGTGCTTGGCATGGAGCATTTTGGACTTACAATCCTTCTTTCGCCAATGTTTCTATACATTGCTGAGGAATTCTAAATACGATATTATGTTCCATGTGAAGTATTTTGTTCTTTCTCATAAGATATTAAATATAGTTTTTGTTCTATAGTTTTTACAGTCTGCACATTTTATCCGCTAAGTCTCCACTTTCTTCTATGTTTGTTGAGAGGGTATATAATATATTTACTAGTACCTAGTTTTAATGTTAACAAGCACATTTTTGTGTGGAAAGAACTGTAGTAGGAAAGGTCTAGTTAGCTTAACCCTTGGAGTTCTATGGTAGAGTAAACGCCAGGGGGTTAAGTGGGAAGGTTTGTTAGGTTTAACCTAATTAGCCTGATATAGCGTTTTTTGTCTTCATTTACATCATTATCAGGTTATAACGTCCAGGGTTATAAAGTGTGTTTAGTCTTTTTCATTATGTATTGTTACATCAAGCAAGCAAGAAATCCGAGAATCTCACGTTTATTTGGAGTCGAGTGCGTTCGTTGTAATAACGTTACGATATAGATACACACAAACACACACACACACACCAAACACAGCTCCTGCCCATCAGTCTAGGGATGAGGGTGGGCCTTTTTTACATCTCATAACATCATCATCATCATCATCTCACCTATCCAATCATCACATGCATCATCATCATCACTCATCATCTATCATACCACACATCATCTTCATCATCTCATCTCTCATATGATTGTTCATCATATCATCAACAGTCCAATAATCATACACATATCATACTGATGCGTTCATCTTAATAAGTTCGATGTAGATACACACACACACATCATCATCACATCACATCACACAACATCATCATCATCATCATATCTTCATCATTACATCTGCATTGATTAGTCATTTAATCAATCCATCATTCATCTTCATCATCTCATCATCATCATCATCATCATCATCATCACACACATCATCATCATCATCATCATCATCATCATCATCACATCATCATCATCATCATCATCTATACATCATCATCATCATCATCATCATCATCACATCATCATCTCATCATCATCCATCATCATCATCATCATCATCTATCATCTCATCATCATCACATCATCCATCATTATCCTCTCTTACATCATATATCATCATCATCTCTTTCATTTCTCATCATTCTCTTCATCTTCTTCTTCTTCTTCTTCTTCTTCATCTTCTTCTTCTTCTTCTTCTTCAAATAAACAGACCGGTACAGCCAAACTCATTATTACTGTAGACATGCTTATCAAAAAGAGAAAGAAACCAGTACACAGCACTACCTATATTTTGAATGAAGTCTACTATGATAGTAGGGAATCTATGCTGCGATGCTAAAGACACACTTGTTATGATACGCGGTTTAGACCCTCAACTAATTTCGAAATAATAATAAACAAAAAGAAAAATGATGGTTCTTTTAGCGAATCTTTCAGATCTCGAAATGCTTAAAACTCGACATCAATGATCCACCCATCGCTAATGTGATCAAAAAGATTTGTAATTTACACACGGAAATCTTAATTACTACAAAACAAGGATAAAAGGTGGACATTTGAGTTATGTTTATACTAAATAATTTAAACTTGAGCCAATTAAAATATTATTTTAATTGTATCAAATTTTCCGAGAAAGAGGGGAAAAATCTGAATAGAGAGCCTTCATAATTAATTTTGCCCGACATAAATACGATTGAAAAAAAAGAGAAAAAGAAAAGAGACCAAATAATTTAACAGAAAAACGCTTAGAATTCAAATCCTGATTCAGCCAACAATAGAACTATTTCAAACCGAATAACATACCAACGATTATAGGGGCCCAGAAGAATAAAACTTTCTTCTATTCTATTTTGTATGAAGACGGGTATTCAACACCCAATATTTATTTCCATGGGTATCATTATTATTATTATTATTATTATTATTATTATTATTATTATTATTATTATTATTATTATTATTATTATATTATTATTATATTATTATATATTATTATTATTTATATATTATTATTATTATTTATATTATATATTATTATTATTAATTATTATTATTATTATTATTTTGTTCATCATTCAACTTGATCTGTTTATTTCTTGTTTCTTCCATTTCTTTTCATCGGTGTCTGCCCCTCGGTAACAATACAATCGGTCTTTGAACATTCGATGAGTCGCATCTGTAGAAGAATTCTATACGATTGTGAGTGATAGAAGAACAAGAGAGCAACTTTCTCTCTCTCTCTCTCTCTCTCTCTCTCTCTCTCTCTCTCTCTCTCTCTCTCTCTCTCTCCCCTCCTAGTTTTACCTGTGAAAGGCATTCTAGTTAAAGGTTATTGGGCGTGTCTGCTACGGTAAACAGTATATTGTATAGACTGGTTTTGCCATTCAAAAGAGACAGAATCTGTAAAACCAATACACATTTTGCGTAAACGAAACAACTCAAAAAACAAAACAAAACAGTACCCAGTACCAACATAACGATATGTCAGAAAAAACATTTGTTCCCCCCCCCCCCCCCCCTCCTCCCCCTCCCCCGACTTGTATTTCATGTCAAGGAAGGCAGATTTTTCGGGGGTTATTTTAAAAATTTGTATCGTTCTCTCTGCTTAGTTTGCGGCTGTTTCAGATCTTGATTCTTTGAATTTGATGTCTTCTTTAGGGTCTAGCATCTTTGTTGTTTGAAATCAAAATCCCTTGTTTGAACAGACCGTGTCTGTCGACTTCAGTACAAAAAGGGTTTTGACCGATATTGAGAAATATGATATTGACCCGAGGGTGAAACACCAAGTTCACGAAAGTGAAAATCCTGTTTTCTTCCTTTCAAATATTAAACGCTCTTTGTATTGGTTGAGCTTTGAGCTTTTATAAAATCGATCTTTTATATAGCGCAATATCTACTAAACGTGCTCAAAGCGCTTTACAATGGGTCCCTGGCCAACAGCAATACTTAACATGAAGGACGTGACATGACGCCTGTTAGGCGATATTACAATTTTTTCGGACAGAGACAACGCTGTTAACGACCAGGTTTTCACTTTACACCTGAGTACGGTGAGAGAATGTGAGTAAAGAGTCTTTTCCAATGACTCAACTATGCGCCGAGCGAGGCTCGAACCCAGGAACTTCCGATCCGAAAGCGAGTGTCATACCACGAGACCACATAACCGCACTGTTTATTGCTGCTGTGTATTGGTTACACGTACCTATTAACCCCACACCATTCATTAGTCGACGTCAAAATACTGTCTTGGACATCACAACCTGTTTTTCACGACCTTCTCAATGGAAGTAAGCTATTATACATACGAGTATTAGAGTGGGCGAGTGACTTTGCTTGTTACGAAATAGGCAAAAAAGAAATATTGTAAGCGACGCATTGACCTCTGGCATTCTTCCGAGTGGACGAGGATTCATTATGGATTATTAAAGACTAAATAATAAACAATTGGCTGGGCATTATAGCATAAAAGATATAATCGAATACATCGTAATTAAACAAATTACTCATGGCTTAATCAATTACTGGTTCCTGCATTTCAATGTTAAAATATCATAATAATTTTATAATCTCGTGCGTCCCAATGCTTTGTTGAGGCATTTATTAACCTTCTAGAGGGTTGGATGTTGACATGATCTTATTAACCCCACACAGACAGCAGACGTCAAAATACCGTTATGGCAATCATAACTTATACGCGGTGACCATGACCGAGTCACATAACTATGTACTTGGTAGAAAAGAAAGGTAGAAATGCTGTTCTTTTTCGACGAATTGGTTTTTGTTTGTTTGTTTGTTTGTTTGATTACCTGCTATTGTGTGTATTGTTGCTTTGATTTGTTATTTTTTTCCATTTTTTACGTATCGTGCCGTATCGTTAAAGAGCTCATAGATTATAAAAACATTTAAATTTTAAGCGCTTAGAGTCTGGTGTCTCGAAGTTATAGCGCCATATAAGTTTTCAGCATTATCATTATTATTATTATTATTATTATTATTATTATTATTATTATTATTATTATTATTATTATTATTATTATTATTATTATTATTATTATTATTATATTATTATTATTATTATTGTTATTATTATTTAAATGCTCTGTGTAACTTTTATGAATTAATACAATATAAACATCATTCAATGATAATTAATTGATGATATACAGTATTAAATATCAAATACATAAATAAATGTCATATTCTATACTCCTAGTATAATTAACTCTATTTACATTCATTTGGCGTGTCCAGCTTTGTACATTCGAGAGTTTCAAATAATTGAAATGTACTTGAAATGTAATTGAAATATACAAAATGCAATAATATTCTCTCTTCTTTTTTTCGTTCTTTTTTTAATTTTGGGTGGGAAGCTTCGGGTTTAAATACGCTGTTTGAGAAATTTTATTACAGAAAATTGTTTCAAATTGCAAAGGCAGGCCCTAGATTGTATCATGTAAAATCGAAGAATAAATGTGTGAGCTGCAAAAAATAAAAATTTTGAGGATCAAAACACGAAACCCCTTCTAGAACAAAATAATCCAATTTGTAATCATATAATCAGATTTCCATTGCGTGCAAATGTTCCAACAGGCCTTGAGATAGAATTACTTGCATTTGTAAATAAACGATTTGAAGGACAAGTTTGCACTTAGAATTTTAAATGTTAAAACAATGTCAAGGGCACAGCTTTATTTATTTATGCCTTACATTCCCTCTTCAGTGCCTTTGTCACGTGCTGTTGATGACAATGTGTGTGTCTGTGTGTGTGTGTGTGTGTGTATGTGTGGATTGTTAACTTTGAGTAAGTCTATGTAAGTCTATGTGTGTGTGTGTGTGTGTGTGTGTGTGTGTGTGTGTGTGTGTTTTGAAATTCATAAATGTAGACTGCAGTCTTGATCCTCTACGTGAGAGGCTAATACAACGACAACAGAAGAAGAAGAAGGAAGAAGAGGAAGAAGAAGAAGAAGAAGAAGAAGAAGAAGAAGAAGAAGAAGAAGAAGAAGAAGAAGAAGAGAGAGGAGAGGAGGAGAGGAGGAGGAGAAGAGGAGGAGGAGGAGGAGGAGGAGAGGAGGAGAAGAGGAGGAGAGGAGAAGGAGAAGGAGAGAAGAAGAGGAAGAGAGAGGAAGAAGAGAGAGGAAGAAGAAGAAGAAGAGAGAAGAAGAAGAAGAAGAAGAAGAAGAGAGAAGAAGAAGAAGAGAAGAAGAAGAAGAAGAAGAAGAAGAAGAAGAGAAGAAGAAAGAAGAGAAGAAGAGGAAGAGGAGAGAAGAGAGAAGAGAGGAGGAGGAGGAGGAGGAGGAGGAGGAGGAGGAAGAGGAGAAGGAGAAGAAGAAGAAGAAGAAGGAGGAGGAGGAGGAGGAGGAGGAGGAGGAGGAGGAGGAGGAGAAGGATGAGGCGGAGGAGGAGGAGTATGAGAAGAAAACGAAGAAGTATCAGATTTTATTATTATTATTAATTCTCTTGTTGGCAAAACATTACCGACAAGTTGCAATCACCACACACACCCACGCACACACTGAGACTCAAACATGTCAAGTTAATCTGTAGGATGGGATGTGTTAAGAAGTATCCATCCCTCTGGCTTCGAAAATGATAATAAATAATCTACACATCCACGATTTATCTTCTTCAGAAAGGACTGATATTATAAGATTTGGATTTGTTTATTTTGTTTGTTTTTTTTTATAATGTATTGTGGTTTTTCATGTTGGCTGAAGAAGGATTTTGAGCCCGAAACGTTCCGTGTTTGGTATTTCTGTTCTTTTTTGAAGCTGTCATATATTTATTTTTGTTTATTACTTTCTACAGCCCACAGCTTTTAGCAGCTTAGTAGTATCACGTTTGACTTGAAATAATAAAGGTGACGTCCAAATCCCCTATTCATCTATATTGTTGATTTAGTCTTATTATTAACTCTCTACAAGCCACACGAGACGCCAGAATACCGACACGGCAATCATACCATAGAATGCAGTAACAATAAAAAAGAGTCGCATACCATTTGCATACCAGATTGGCTGGGCAGAGACAGAGACAAGACAATACAGTAGGTAAGTCGTTCGAAGATGGAGGAAGATAACATTTTCTTTTCGATTCTCCAGGGACGTACATCATTTTTTTTTCTTTTGAAAATGACGCCAATTTTTGGGGTTTTTTTAATGTGTGTGTGCAGAGATTGGATTTTATTGAATGCATCCATCCCATTACTAAGTATAGACAGAATGCGCTTGGCCAAGGAGTTCACAACATTGCCATCCGGAAGTATAACAGACCAACACACAAACTCTGTGTAACCATGAACTTTTATAGTCTGATTTATACTATCTATAGATAGTTCGAAGATGACGTCACTCAGGCCTTTATTATTGTTTTTGCCATCCGCGTTTGTGAGTTGTTCTCACTAAACTGTATTAACCAGACTATAAAAGTTCATGGTTACACAGAGTTTGTGTGTTGGTCCGTTATACTTCCAGATGGCAATGTTGTGAACTCCTTGGCCAAGCGCATTCTATCTATAGATTCTGTGCGTTTGGCTAACAAACTCACAACATTGCCATCCGGAGATATAATGGACTAACACACAAAACTATGTGTAACCTTGAATGCTTATAGTCTGGTTTAGTGTGAATTACACATAAACACGGATTACAAAAATACAATGAAAAATACCTGAGTGAGGGTTTTTTTTTGTGTGTGCAGAGATTGGATTTTATTGAACCATCCATCCCATTACTAAGTATAGATGCTGTGCGTTTGGCTAAGAACCTCACAACATTGCCAACCGGATGGCAATGTTGTGAACTCCTTGGCCAAGCGCATTCTATCTATAGATTCTGTGCGTTTGGCTAACAAACTAACAACATTGCCATCCGGAGATATGATGGACTAACACAGAAAACTATGTGTAACCTTGAATTCGTATAGTCTGGTTTAGTGTAAATTACACATAAACATGGATTACAAAAATTAAAACCAATAAAAAATACCTGAGTAACGTTAAGTTCGTTTTATCTATAGGAAAATCGTCATATTTGGTAAAATACAAAGACACTTTTTTATAATTTTTTTCTTCTTTGAACCTCACAACATGTGAAAAAACAACGTTGTTATATTTATAAGAAGTTAACACTGTTTTGTAAAGCTCATTTTTCTGAGCAAAATTATTTTTAACATTCAATCTTTTTCTTTTAGTTTGAGTTTTAAAAAATTAGTGTTTGTCTTGAGCAGGTATGACATGTCATTGAAAAATCATGGAATAGGTGAGCAACAGTAAGGATAGAGTTTACGACATGGGGGCATACATTATGGTACAGGGCTTTAAAGTGAATTTTCGGTATAATAATAATACTCGCCACGAATCATTAGAAAAGCACATTCTGCAGACAAGGGTAGACGGCAAGAGAGGAAGAGGTAGACCAACAAGAAGCTGGGAACAAGATATATGTGAATGGCTGGGAATGACAGCAACTCAAGCAAGTAGACT
>NC_088372.1:13988004-14018004 GCF_034508935.2 Berghia stephanieae | reverse complement strand
ATAGATAGTTCGATAATGACGTCACTAAGGTCTTTGTTATTGTTTTTTGCCATCCGCGTTTATGAGTAATGCTCACTGAACTGTATTAACCTGACTATAAACGCTCAGTTCATGGATACACACTGTTTTGTGTGTTGGTCCGTTATACTTCCGGATGGCAATGTTATGAGCTTCTTAGCCAAGCACGTACTATCTATAGATGGTAAGGAAAGGGTTAAAGATAGATGCCATTACTCTGAAACCAGAAGGTCAATTACACAATAAATGAATCCAGTCCTCCGAGGACTAATTTCACACTTCCAAGTAGATTGAAACCAGTATTTTGACACCACACTTTAGTTCTCTATTATAGATAGACGTCTAGTGTCCGTTTGGCTAAGAAGCTCACAACATTGCCATCCTGAAGTATAACGGACCAACACACAAAATTATGTGTAACCTTGAACGTTTATAGTCTGGTTAATACGGTTTAGAGAGAATTACTCCTAAATGCGGATGGAAAAAAAAAAAAATACCTGAGAGACGTCAACTTCATTCTATCTGTATACACAGTCACTGATCAAGGCTCTCAAACGCTCAGTGCCGGTCATACTTTGTAACTTATTCCGTTTATGAGATTTGAAGTTTTCATTAGTCCATGAGAGTCTATGCTTGACCGCAAACATTTTATAAATGGAGAATGCAAAAGGATCATACGATAATTAGAAAAAAAAAACAAAAAAAAAAACCAAAAAAAAAACCCCACATATTTTAATTTTTGGCCAGAAAATAAATTCGTCTTTCAAATCGATCCGAAGTCCCAGGTTTGAAAGTTTTTTTTGCCAAGATGAGGGTCATTTTAATCGATCAATATTTGAAGAACGAATATTCTGGCCAAAATTTTTAAGTGTTTTGTTTTTTTCAGGGTACAACAATAATAATAATATAGTACTCGTAGTAGAACGTTTTTATAAAGGCTTAACTTCAATATTAGATGAAATGAATGGGGCATGGTTTTAATATAGTAACGAATGTTTGTATGAGTTTTATGACCGATGCTGTCAACGATTAACATCAAGGAAGATATTAGTTGTCATATGGAAATGATGAAACGGTGTGTGTGTCATGATCACGTGACGTGAGTTATAATGATAATATTATGTTATTGTTTCAATACAAGCCCGAGTGTTCGGAGGCTAGCCTACCAATGTCGATACCTAAGGTTTGAACCCGGAGGGTGATTTCTGCGCGTTTGATTTTAGCTTTTCATTCATTTTTTGTTTTTACTTTAGAAAATAGCATTATAATTATAAGCGTTTATTTTTTTATCGTTCATGATGACGATGATGTCGATGATGATGATGATGATGATGGTGATGATGATGGTGATGATGATGATGATGATGATGATGATGATGACGACGATGATGATGATGATGATGATGATGATGATGATGATGATGATGATGGTGATGATGATGATGATGACGACGATGATGATGATGATGATGATGATGATGATGATGATGATGATGATGTTGATGACGACGACGACGACGATGATGGTGATGATGGCAGCAAACAGAAACAGGCCAGGTAGTAAACAAACAAGCAAAGACGGGTAGGAGGTGTTATATTATATATGTAGTCTTGAGTACATTTGGCAGAGAATCCACCCAGACTTACAGTGCATGTGAAGCACATCGGTGTGTGAATGCCAACTCCGTATCGCACCATTACGTTGGTTGCTGCTGCTGTTGTTGTTGATGTTTATATTATTACTGGAGTGTCGTCCTGTTTATTTGTGCATGGATATGTACGTGAGTCGAGTTGTGTTGTGTTACGCGTGTTTGTAGGTAACACACACACACACACACACACACACACACACACACACACAGGTAAAAAAACACGCTGAGAAGTTAGTGTTAACATTAATTTCATGCAATATTATGATGATGGTGGGAGATGGAGTTGGATGAAGTCGGAACGGAACTGAATAAACGAAACAATGTAAAACTCATCGAACACGATGAAACCCCGAGACTAAAATTATAATAAAATCAAGACAAGAAACGTACTGGGGTATTTCAGTATAAATATAATACGGATCTTCAGTGTCAAGTCGGTAAACATTGCATTTGGGTTTTGAGGGTATGTGTTTAAGTAAAATAAACATACATTCTATCCTCCATATCAATCCCACAAAAACACAAAACCCACGTGTAAACCTAAAACTCATTTGTTAACATAACATAACGTAATATATGTTATAGGGCGAAATAGGATAAAGTACCCTTAATATTAATAGTAATACTAGAAATCTATTGATAGAAAGATTACAATAATGATACACGTGGTTAGTCTGTTAGAAATAATTTTGTGAGAACTAATCACCCAATTGAAAATAGAAAAATGCGAAAATCTGAGCAAAAAATCTAAGTTTTAGATGACAAAAATAAATATTATTATGGGCGAGAGGGAGGATGTTTACCGACTTGACACGGACTGACAAAGATAAGCATTGTTTCCTATAGATAGAATGCGCTTGGCCAAGGAGTTCACAACATTGCCATCCGGAAGTATAACGGACCAACACACAAACTCTGTGAAACCATGAACTTTTATAGTCTGGTTAATACAGTTTAGTGAGAACAACTCACAAACGCGGATGGCAAAAACAATAACAAAGGCCTGAGTGACGTCATCTGCATACTATCTATTAAAAACCCTATTGCCACTCTAGAAGTTTGTCGTCTTTGTATTTCAGTCTCGGGTGTAACTGTGGAAATCTAATACACACGTATGTCAATTAATTTGTAGATTTATTTCTAGTTATTTATACCTATCAATCTGGCTTTTTATATTTTACCGACCATAGACAGCGTTGTCTCCGTCTAAAAATAGATAATATAATATGCTATCTATTAATATTTTTTATGTGCTCGGGTCATTTTGTCATATTGCAAAATATGCTCACAATGACATATGATAATAAATAGTGTTGACATTTTCGAACTAGATACCCAATATCACAATGGATAATTTTGTTCAGATTGACTAATGGTAAGTTTACAACTCTGTCATGAACAAAGCAGCGTGTCTACATTTATTAAGAAATACCCAATCGTAGTACAGCAAAACATCATGTTATCGATGGCTCGGTTGGACGAAAACATGAAAATATAGATTACTCCCATTCTAACATTGACTCACATGGGTCATTTCTCGCCCTATATCTAGTTGCTGTTGACTGTGGATTCCTAGTGAAGCCCTTTGAGCACGATTCGTGGTCATTGGTCACGTGATATCACATTGCTATCTGTCTATTTGACATTTCTGAAAAATAGGATTCAATATTCTGATGTCACGTCCAACCAGCAACCAGCAGCTTGGTTCTAAACAAAGAAAATCGGTAATCTTTATTCTTCATGCTGACTAGAACTTTTCCACATGTCATGTGATCAGATTGTATAAAAGTCAAAACATGATCGAATTGATGATATTTTTCTCCTTTGGTTACATTTATATGTTCGTCGGAGAAGTATTTCATAATGGCGGTGATGAAGATAATGGCGTCAGCCATTATTCCAATGGTTTAGAACCAATTACTATGCGTCATTACGAGGGAAGTGACGTCATGCCTTTTGAACCCTATTGGAGGGCCAACAAATTGGACTGACATGGATTACTTATTTATGGATGGTGGCAGTTTTAATCATTTAAGCTCTCCAGCCTAATCCGCTGGCCTTCCACTGCATGGTTCTTTTTTTTTTTTCACAATGTCAATGACGCATGGAAATATATCGGTTTTGACACATATGGCATTAAAAAGGGATGGTATCGTATTGAATGAATGCATTTGGTACTTGCTTCAATCCTTTGAGAATGGGAATGATCTAGATTACCTGTCCTGGTCACTTTGAGCACATTTTGCAATATGACCAATGACGTCGAGCACATAGAAAGTTAATATAGATCATGCCCTTCTTCAAAAGCAGAAAATATAACGCATATTTAATTGACCAACGTGCTCGAGACCCGTCCTTCAGATTATATCGATCGATTTCAATGACCTCATCTGCTGGAAAAAAACTCTTTAAAAGGTTTGAGAGTTTTTTGTCTGGACGAGGCCAGTTTATTTGATCGATATTTGACGGACGAGTTTTCTGGACAATATTTTAACATGTTTTGTCTTTTCAAAGTATGGCAGAACTGACTCTCAGGTTCAATTATTTGTTGACAAGTTGACAGTTAGTTGTTATAGATCTGTATCTGTATCTGTATGGTTGGCGCTGAAGAAACCAATGGTCTGGTTGTATTTCAGCGGCGTCCTCGTTGGGCGCGGGCCCATGTCAGTCGGGCCTTGAAATCGTTTAGGTGTGGTGCCATGATGACCAGTTCATCCAGCCCATTCCACTCCGAGATAGTTCTAATGAAGAAAGAATTCCTGTAGTTTTGTGTTCTTGTCTGTGGGATTTTGAAGCAGTTCGAATTGTTTGTGGTGTATCTGTCAATGGGGTTTTCGGTTATGTGGTTGGCGAAAGTGAGTGCTCGGATTTTTCTTATATACTGTCCTTGTAGGATGAGCAATTTTCTGGCCTTATTAAAACAGGGTCATTTTTGTGTTTCAAATAACTATCAATGAACGAATTGGATATTTTCTGGCTTTCATAAAACGATGTCGGTTTCTTGTGTTTTATTTAAACTGTTAATAAACAAATTTGACATTTTCTGGCTTAATGAAACGGTGCCGTTTTTGCGTTTTAAAACGTCAATGTACAAATTCGAATTATATTTTGCCTTAGTAAAAGGGCGAAGTTTTGCGTTTTAAACTATCACTATCATTATTAGAAGTTTGAAAGATTCTAACTTTAATGACCCGGTTTTTTTTTTTTGTTGTTGTTGTTTTCAAACTATCATTGAAAAGAAAGGAGACGTTTTTCGGCCTTAATAAAACGGCGTCGTTTTTAGTTTTAAACAATCAGTGTAGGAACGAGAGCAATGTTTTAAGTGTACTGCTTTTTAGAAGTGAAAGCTGGAAAATGACATCCTCCTTAATACAGAAACTAGAAGCCTTTCAGCACAAGTGTTTAAAAAGAATTTTAAATTTATTTTGGCCTACAAAAATAAAAACATTGGATCTATTAAAGAAAGCTGACTGTACTAGCATTGAAAGTCAAATAAAAAGAAGAAGATGGCATTGGCCGGGTCATGTGGCCAGAATGGAAAGAGGGTCACTTCCCAAGACAGCCTTGTACTGGACAGCAGATGGGAAGAGAAAGCGGGGAAGACCCAAAGAAACCTGGCGAAGGACCATGGAGAAAGAATTAAAGGAAGCAGGCCTGTCCTGGAATACAGCCACCGCAAAAGCAGCCGATCGCAAAAAATGGAGATGTCTGGTGGATGCCCTATGTGCCTCAATGCCCGAAGAGGATTAAGTAAGTAAGTAAGTAGTAAGTAAGTAAGTAAGTAAGTAAGTAAGTAAGTAAGTAAGTAAGTAAGTAAGTATAAGTAAGTAAGTAAAGTAAGTAAGTAAGTAAGTAAGTAATAGTAAGTAAGTAAGGTAAGTAAGTAAGTAAGTAAGTAAGTAAGTAAGTAAGTAAGTAAGTATAGTAAGTAAGTAAGTAGTAAGTAAGTAAGTAAGTAAGTAAGTAAGTAAGTAGTAAGTAAGTAAGAGTAAGTAAGTAAGTAGTAAGTAAGTAAGTAAGTAAGTAAGTAAGTAGAGTAAGTAAGTAAGTAAGTAAAGTAAGTAAGTAGTAAGTAAGTAAGTAAGTAAGTAAGTAAGTAAGTATGTAAGTAAGTAAGTAGTAAGTAAGTAAGTAAGTAAGTAAGTAAGTAAGTAAGTAGTAGTAAGTAAGTAAGTAAGTAAGTAAGTAAGTAAGTAAGTAAGTAAGTAAGTAAGTAAGTAAGTAAGTAAGTAAGTAAGTAAGTAAGTAAGTAAGTAAGTAAGTAAGTAAGTAAGTAATAGTAAGTAAGTAAGTAAGTAAGTAAGTAAGTAAGTAAGTAAGTAAGTAAGTAAGTAAGTAAGTAAGTAAGTAAGTAAGTAAGTAAGTAAGTAAGTAGTAAGTAAGTAAGTAAGTAAGTAAGTAAGTAAGTAAGTAAGTAAGTAAGTAAGTAAGTAAGTAAGTAAGTAAGTAAAGTAAGTAAGTAAGTAAGTAAGTAAGTAAGTAAGTAAGTAAGTAAGTAAGTAGTAAGTAAGTAAGTAAGTAAGTAAGTAGTAAGTAAGTAAGTAAGTAAGTAATAAGTAAGTAAGTAAGTAAGTAAGTAAGTAAGTAAGTAAGTAAGTAAGTAAGTAAAGTAAGTAAGTAAGTAAGTAAGTAAGTAAGTAAGTAAAGTAAGTAAGTAAGTAAGTAAGTAAAGTAATAGTAAGTAAGTAAGTAGGAACGAGAACTTTTCTTGTCCAAATCGACGTCGATTTTCGTTTTTTTAAAATGTCATTGTGGGAAATAAGAATTTTTCTGGCCTTGATGAAAAAGCGTCGTGTTGTCTTATAGATCAGTCTTTCCCCTTGTGTCTGTGTATGTAGTGTGTGTGTGTGTGTGTGTGTGTGTGTGTGTGTGTTCAATGTTTACTGATAATCGGTATGCACACTTAACACCTGCCAATGTCTCCAAACACATTCATAACACTCACTTGGGGAATCAGGCACAGTGTGCGATCTCCGTGAGTGAGTGAGTGAGTGCCAAATTATGTAGGTTAGTGGTATTAATGGCATAGGAATGAGCAATTGTCTGAATTACAGAAATATTACCAAAAAAAAAAAAAAAAAAAACACAGAAAACTAGAACCTCGCCGACGTACGTAAAACGACGAAAAACATTCATTAAATTGGATTCAATAGTCTGATGTCTCGTCGCCCAGCAACGACGGCCATCGTGGTTCTAAACAAAGAAAATCGGTACTTTATATTCTTCATGCTGGCTAGAACTTTTCATAATATGTCTTGTGATCAGAATGTATAAAAGTCAAAATATGATCAGATTTATAATGTTTTTTTCCCTCTGGATACGCTTTTATGCTCGTCGGAGAAACATTTCATAAGGCGTCCGCCATTGTTCCGATAGTTTAGTGCCAGTTACTAAGTTACGAGGGAAGTGACGTTACGACCGTTGAAGCGTATTATGATGGTATAAAAAAAAAACAAACAAACCTCCGAGCATTATAACAAATCAAAATCAATCGAATATAAGGATCTCCAACTTCTAGACAATTTATTAATATGCTACTTTATATCAAGTGACGGACTTTTACACAAGTATCTAGTCCTTCAGAGCCATTGGACACATAGTGTCAGAGTTTATCCCGGTTTCTATAGCGTGAAACGGATAATAGCAATTGCTCGTTATTCTTTGGATAGGACGCTAGTCTATCGCAAAGTACTTTCCGCCACACCTGACAGACTCAGCCACCCATTCACTGATGGGTCAGAAAAAAGTATCGACTGCGCACGGGATCGATGTATGTTCCTTTGCGTGTGAAGCTCGCAACTGAGATTTCGGGACCCCTATTTTTACACAATTTTATCGATATATTATGAAGACAACTTAGTCCTGTTGGGCAATGTGAGGAAAGTGTCTCACCCAAGGACATAGCATCAAGGTCGTGCGACTATTTGGTCTTGTGATATGACATTCGCTTTCGGATCGGAAGGTCCTAGGTCCGCGTCGTCTCACTCATCGCATAGTTGAATCCTTGGAAAAGGCTCTTTACTCACATTCTCTCACTGTAATCAAGTGCCAAATGAGTACCTGGCTGTTAACAGCGTTGTCTCTGTCGGCAAAAAAATTGTGATATTGCCTGACAGGCGTTATGTGTCGTACTGTATGTTGTGTTGTCAGCCTTTGGGTGACTTGATGAATATAGGTGTTCCTTATCACATTATGAATAAAAGGTTGGGCCATAGTTTTGCAATTATTGTCACCTATCGGGCACTTACTACGCTCAGCATCGTTAACTAGGTCAAAGGGCAAGCCACCCGACACCCGCTCTGCCACCTTCAATCTCTTGAATGATCATAACAAATTATCGCCGACAACACCGCGCAATACCCAAATGTCCATCATCTCGAATGCATGGTCCAAGGATGCATTAATAAACATTACTCTGTTCACACCCTGACCGCAGCCATCGTTAACTTAAAGATAGTATGAAGCTGACGTCACCCAGGTCTTGTTATTGCTTTTTACTATCCCTGTTTATGATCAAGATTACACATAGTTTTGTGTGTTGGTCCGTTATACTTCCGGATGGCAATGTTGTGAGCTTCTTAGCCGAGCGCGCACTAGTCATGTTTTTTTTTATGGTAATTTGTAGTTGTCATGGTGTAGTGAGCTAAGAAAACAAGTGGTGCCATCGGCTGAACTTTGAATACAACTCACAATTTGTTTTCTTTCGTGGCCAAATACTTGTCTTTTGACGTATTTTTTTGGGGTGTGTCAGTGCGATAAGATGTATAACGTATAGCCTTAGAACTAACAATATCCAAAAAGGACAACTCAATTGACGTCACTTATGTCTTTTTGTTACCACTTTACATAATTTTTATGAGTGAGAGTCATTTCACTTATAATATATTAATCAACTCACGATTTGTTTTCTTTTGTGGCAAAAGACTGGAATTTTGACGTCATTTTTTGGTCAGTATCAGGCCATAACTTTACGAAGGCCACGGTCAGTGTCAGGCAAACGATAGTATACGCTTGGCTTAGAAACTAACCACATTGCCATCCGGAAGTGAAACGGGCCAACACACCAATTTGATGTCACTCAGTTCTTTGTTATTGTTTTTAGCCAGCCGTTTTTATGAGTAATTCTCGCTAAATTATATTAATCAGACGATAGATAGTTCGAAGATGACGTCACTCAGGCCTTTGTTATTGTTTTTGCCATCCGCATTTGTGAGTTGTTCTCACTAAACACTGTATTAACAAACTATAAAGTTTCATGTGTTACACAGAGTATTTTGTAGTGTGGTCCGTTATACTTCCGGATGGCAATGTTGTTGAACTCCTTGCCAAGGAAATTCTATCTAAATATAAACGTTTAAGGTTACGCATTGTTTTGTGTGTTGGTCTGTTAAATCCGGCTGGCGGATGTTATGAGTTTTTTTTAACTACGCGCAAGGCATCAATATCAAAGCAAGGCAACTGGGAAAATGTGAATAATATATATATATATATATATATATATATATATATATATATATATATATATATATATATATATATATATATATCTAAATAGATATGGTAGAATACATAACACAGAGACTGCAATCAATCTATTTTCTCACTCATTTGCGCGATACATCCCAGGCTTTATGTAGTAAATTGTGACTTGGACATCTATGTATATATAAATAAACACACACACACACACACACACACGCACACACGCTCACATATATATGAAAAAAATAAACAACACAGCAAAGTTCATAGCTGGTACAGTCATCCACGAACACAAAGGGTTGTACTACGTCTTTGCGATTCCTCCGCGCTCCCAAGAGACACGTCGTCTCTACAAATTTCTTTTTAACTGTTTTTCATATCTTTAAAGTGAATGTCTCATCTCCCCCCCCCCCCCCCCCCCCCCCCCCCCCCCCCCCCCCCCCCCCCCCTACCCCGCTTCAAAAAGCGATAATCATCTTTGGATCTATTTTCAAACAGGTTCATAGAATTCCTATTGCACAATACAGTTGTTTCTTTGTTCTTGTTTCTTTTTTTTCTGTGTGGCTCTGTGGTCTTGTGATATGACACTTAGTTTCGGATCGGAAAGTCTAGGTTCGAGCCTCGCTCGGCGTATAGTTGAGTCTTTGGAACAGGCTCTTTATTCACATTCTCTCACCGTACTCAGGTGTAAAATGAGTACCAGTCCGTTAACATCGTTTTCTCTGTCGGATCGGGGAAAAAAATTCAATATCGCCAAACAGGTGTCATGTCTCGTTCTATATATACTTGTTGGTCAGGGACCCTTTGTAAAGCGCTTTGAGAACGTTTAGTGGATTTTGCACTATTTGAAAGCTCGTGAATCAATGAATTATATTGTCAAAGAGGAACACAACGTCGTTATACAAGTGGGTAGCTGTTTATCATCATTTTGTAAATAATATTTTAAATACATTTTATCGTTTTATCGCCATTATGTAATTATTTAATTAAATATCCGTTACATTCTCTGCTTTTGAAGAATTGAATTTTAATGTGTTGCTTTGTCATTCTATTGATGCTGTGCGCTTAAGTCATTTACTCACAACATTCCGCCAGCCGGATAAACGTCCACATACAGAACTATGTGTAATCTTTAACGTTAAGAAATCTGATTGATAGAATTTAGTGAGAACTACTCATAAAAGTGGCTGGCTAAAACCAATAACAAAGAGCTGAGTGACTCAAATTTCGTTTATTCTAAAGGCTTGATGATAAGGTGATGACCACTTGAATAGAATATTAAATTCAAGCGATAGTATGCGCTTGACTAAGAAAATCGCAACATTGCCATCCGGATGTATAACGGACCTACAAACAAAACTATGTGTAACCTTAAACGGTAATAGTCTGGTTAACACAGTTTAGTGAGAATTACTCTTAAGCGTGGATGGCAAAAAACAACAACAAATAAACCCAATAACAAAGACCCGAGTTACGTCAACTTCATTCTATCTATAGAGCACGATTACTAAAATGATAATGATACTTTTTTTAAAAAGCAACGATAGTAATCAACAATGACAAGACTAACAATATTAATAGAAAACAATAACAATGGCCACTAAAAAAAAAGGGACGAAAAGTTGTTACGTCACACCATCTACTCTTTTGGTTCCTAAATCCTGTGGGAGTGTGTATGTATGTAACCAATCCTTCGGAGTACTATTAAAGAATAGATTGTTCGAAGTTGACGTCATTCGGGTCTTTGTTATTGTTTTTTGCCTTCCGCGTTTGTGAGTAATTTTTACTAAACTGTATTAACCAGACTATAAACGTTCATGGATACACACAGTTTTGTGTGTTGATCCGTTATACTTCCGGATGGCAATGTTGTGAGCTTCTTAGCCAAGCGCATACTATCTAAAGGTTTCATAAAGGTGGCATAATTATTTAAGTAGCAGGATGTATAGATAGACCGAAGTTGACGTCACTCAGGCCTTTGTTATTGGGTTTTTGCATCGCGTTTGTAAGTTTTCTCATATCTGTATTAACCAGACTATAAAAGTTCATGGTTACACAGAGTTTGTGTGTTGGTCGTTATACTTCGGATGGCAATGTTGTGAATCCTGCACCGCATTCTACTATAGATAGACCGAAGTTGACCTCACCAGGCCTTTGTTATTGTTTTTTTTTTTTTTTTTTTTTTTTTTTTTTTTTTTTGGGGGGGGGGGGGGGGGGGGGAGTTGCCATCCATGTTTATGAGTAACTCTCACTAAACTGTATTAACCAGAGTATGAACGTTCATGATTTCACAGTTTTATTTGTTGGTCCGTTATATTTCCAGATGGCAATGTTGTGATATTCTTAGCTAAGCGCATGCATCTATAGGCAGATTCTTAGGATTACAGGACGTAAAAGAGCGAGAATGGATTATCTTTTTTGATGACCAGCAGATCATTATATTTAGAAAACAAGATGCCATCACTCTGATACCCGAAGATGAATTACACAAGATATGTATTCAGTCCTCCGGAGGAGTGGTTTTACACTTCCAACGAACTTAAATTGGAACCAGTTTTTTGGCGTCACATTTTTCTTCCCTATACCAGCGACGACGACGACAACAAAAACAAAAATACAACAACAGTAACAACACCAGTGTCTAAAATGATAAAGATAAAAACAGAACTCACTCATTTACTTACTGTAATCTACCGTTGCCTAAAAATGAGTTAATACAATTTTATTAGTAAAATATAGGGAGTAAAAATGACTATAATGGCAATGTAATATAACATATTTCCTTTTCTTGTTTACTTGAAGAAGGCCAAAGACTGAAACGTCGTTTTACTTTGTTTTGTATCTTTTATAAGACTCATTTTTACTCCCTTTATTTTACTTTACAGTCACTTGATGTTATGCGTAGGTAAAATACTCACAACACACACCAGTCGGATATAAAGTACCAATACACAAAAATATGTGCAACCTTAACTCACTCAACCCCGACACCGACTACATCCGTAGTTTACCCGGGTTACTTTTACCCCATGCCAATTCATTACATTTTTATGAGACAAATTATAGGATTAATATCAAAGTTAATGTTTTTAGTTTTATTTTATTTTTATTTTTATTTTTTTCATTTTAATGGTAGTTGAATAAAACTATCTAGGTACATGCTCATCTTTAATACATTTTTACCAATTTTGAAAAGTAGCAAAAATCTCTAGGATTGATTGAGTTAAACTGATAATATATAATATAGTCTGATTGATATAATTTAGTGAGAACGAATCATTAAAACGAATGTCTTAAAACAGTAACAAAGAGCTGAGTGACGTCAATGGCGTTCCTTCTATAGCTGCCTACAACAAGTACCTTAGTTTTTATCAACTCAATTATTTTAAAAAATATTTGTATTTTCGAGATTCAAAAAAAATATTTGTGTTTATTTCAATGGGGATCAAACCCAGGTAGACAAAGTAATTGGATCATTACAGTAAAAATCCAATTTACAAAACGAACTAGATCTAGGTTGATGTCTGTAGATTGATTCCTATCAAATATATTTATTTCTCCATTTACTTATATTTCTTTAGATCCCCCCCCCCTCTCTCTCTCTCTCTCTCTCTCTCTCTCTCTCTCTCTCTCTCTCTCTCTCTCTCTCCTCTCTCTCCTCTCTCTCTCTTCTACCTCCTACTGTCTCCTCCTCTCTCTTTTCTCGCATGTTCTACCCCAAATTAATTTAATAATGATAATCTACCTTATATTTTATGCTAGCATTAAATACTATTTATATCATCATACGTAATTTAAAATAAAATTGATAGTTTTATTAATTAACAATTATCCACTAAACACGGTGTCCAATAGCGCTTTTAACAAGGGCCCCCAACAGCAACACTTAACGTCTTACAGGACGTGACATGACACCTGTCAGGCGATATTACAATTTTTTCGGGCAGAAGTAACGCTATAAAAGCCCAGGCACTCATTTTACACCTGAGTATAGTGTGAATGTGAGTAAAGAGTCTTTTCCAAGGAATCAACTATGCGCCAAGTGAAGCTCGAACCCAGGATCCGTAAGCGAGTGTCATACCACAAGACCACATAGCCGCATCTATCTATCTATCTATCTATTTTTATATCTACCACCTATCTGTCCCTCCTCTCCCCCCCTCTCACTTTTATTTATTTACCAGCCTTTCTCTCTCCTCCTGTCATCTTCTATCAATTCCTTCTCCGTGGCTCAGTGGTACGGTCTTTACTTCGTATCCGCCGAAAGGTACCGAGTTCGATCACCCGCCGCTGTGCTGTATGGCCTTGAGCAAATCATCTGAAGCCCCACTCAATTTGCGGCGCTGCACTGCGGCTGATGCCTGGGTTATTCATGTATTTCCTTGGAATAGACCCTAGAGACAATAAATTTCCCCTATGGTATGAATAAAGGGAATTTTATGTTTATTTATTTATTCATTTATTTTATTCCTACTTCCCACAATTTTCCAATCATAATGTCTGTATCTCTTTCTGTCAATCTTCCATGATTTACTTTCACATACTTTCAATTTCCTCCACCTCTTCAAACTAAGTATCGTTCTCTTTATTCACTCTTATTCTTTAAAAAGAAATAAATGAACATCTGTTCAACTTAATATTTTTGGAGAAATCAATTAAAAGATGAGCCAGAGATAGGGTGAAGTGAGATTGAGACGGAGAGAGAGAGAGAGAGAGAGAGAGAGAGAGAGAGAAAGAGAGAGAGAGAGAGAGAGAGAGAGAGAGAGGAAGAGAAGTGGAGGGTGGGGTGGAAGAGAAGAAAGGGATATAGAAGAAGAGAGGAGAGAGAGAGAGACGAAGAATGATTGAAGGTTAGAAGTTTACACAATGATGACTTTTTTTATTTTTTTAGACACCTGCATGCATACATGTAGTACATACAGGTTTGATTACTTGCCGTATTGAACGTGCAGATTCAGCTACTTATACGAAAAGTTGTTTTAAGAAACCAAATTGTAAATTTGTCTGTTTTAGCCTTGACTGGTTTGTCTCAACATTTTGGGTTTTGTGTTTGGATTGTGACATGAGGAAAACGCGGGTGTCACCGCAAGATCTTTCAAACAAACTCTTTAACGTTCTGATTGGTTTTATTGTTCGTTTTGGTTAGTCGTTATTCTTACATGCTTAATAGGATTTAATAGTCTGATGTCACGTCCGCCCAGCAACAAGCAGCTTGGTTCTAAACAAAGAAAATCAACACTTTTTATTCTTCATGCTGGCTAGAACGTTATCACATGTCATGGGATCAGAATGTATAAAAGTCAGATCAGATAAATACAGTTTTTTCTCCTCTGAATACGCTTTTATGCTCGTCGGAGAAGTACCAATTAAAAAAAATTCTTCTCGTTCCATCTTTTGAGATTCTTACATCGCAGTATAACAATATAATTTGATTGATAGAAATATAGCATTAAAGGTAAATGCCATGCCCTATGCGCTTAACAAGTTAAAGTTAAAAACAAAAATAAATCTACAGTCAAATACAACTTTGCTTCTGGGTGCCATTCATAAATTATAGGGTGTGTATAAAAAATGATGTTATAAATAGAATAGTTTACATTGGGCAGGGGTGAATATAAACTGATGTCATATTGACGTTATGAGACGAATCACGCCTCATATGTTTGTTTACATCACACTTTATGATGTGTATGGTGCATGTCGTAAATTAGGTTAGTTTCATAATAAGATGTTACTTCACAAAATTATTGTAAATCTGTGCTAATCAGTTATCTGTGGTACTCTGCAAAGACAACTATTAAAAATTTTGGCCAGGAAAATCATCCTTCAAATATCGATCGATTTAAATGACCCTCATCTTGGCAAAAAACTCTCAAACCTGGGACCTCGCGAGGTCCCAGGTTTGAGAGTTTTTTTTGCCAAGATGAGGGTCATTTAAATCGATTGATATTTGAAGGACGAGTTTTCTGGCCAAATTTTTAAATACGTGTTTTTTTCAGCTAACAGTCATTAACTAATAAATTAATGTGAGGATTGAGCGAGTTATTTGTCATAATAAATAGAAGGAGAGAGAAATTATATTATTGCCGACAATAATCATCGCTATAGAATTATGACTGTAAACTGTGATGATGCATCTAAGTGATAATATCGTATTGATACAAAGTAAAAAAAGAGTTTATTGATAAGAAAACGATCCTCATCATTGAATATCGATATAGTAAACTGTCGTAACGATTATATTATATCGATAAAAAGTCGTGGCAATAGTAAATGAAAGTACATAAACGAATAAGATAATCAAAGCACATCATACGATATTACATCGATATTTGGGGAAATAAATATTTATAGGTAATCATGCATTTGATGGTTTTTGGGAGCTGTAGATAAATTAGTTTAGTGTCAAATAAGAGTAGTGTCGTTTTATTGTTGTGTGTTTTAATATCTTAATAAAGAAAAGCCTATGTGAGATAGGACAGAGAGTCAGTGGGTGAAGTGGGTGAAATGTTGCAATATATTTCGCCCTCCCCCCCCCCCCTCTCTCTCTCTCTCTCTCTCTCTCTCTCTCTCTTTCTCTCTGCGTGTCTCTCTCTCTGTCTTTCTCTCTGTGTGTGTCTCTCTCTCTCTTTCTCGACCATTTAATCTAAGTGCAGCTATGTGGTCTTGTGGCATGACACTCTCTTTCGGATCGGAAGGTCCTGGGTTCGAGCCTGGCTTGCCGCATTGTTGAGTCTTTGGAAAAGACTCTTTACTCACATTCTCTCACCGTACTCAGGTGGAAAATGACTACCTGGCCGTCAACAGCGCTGTCTCTGTCCGAAAAAAAAATATAACATTGCCTGGCGCTATGTCTCGTTCTACTACATATTACGTGTTGCTGTTGGTCAGGGACCATTTGAAGGCGCTTTGAGCACATTTAGTGGATATTGCGCTATACAAAAGCTCAAGTTAAAATAAAAATCAAGTAAGATTTCTTTTACTCACTCCTCAGGGGGAAATTTGTATTTCCGGGCTATTCCAAAATATAACAGGAATAACCTAGGCGTCAGCCGCAATGCAAATCGGGCTAAGGCAATGCGACTTGTTCAAGCCCACGCAATGCGTCGGGGAGTCGAACTCGTTACCTTTTGGGTGTGAAGCAAAGCTCATATTGCTGTGCCACGCTGCGCTCAATTACCTGATTTGATTATCATAAGCATAAACGAGTCCCTGTCAAAGATAGCTTTAGTGTTCTACAATTTCCATTCAATTTTCTCAATGCAGTTCAATTTCAATTCAATTCAAAGTTTATTTTAGGCAGTTTGCCAATTCAAAACGCGCATCAAAACCGGCATGATCATATAACTAACTGTAAACAAACAAGAAAATGAAACAAATCATTAATTTACTACTGTGGGTAATGTTGATGATGGTGATGGTGCTGACGATGCTAATGACGATGATGATGATGATGATGACGACGATGACGACGACGATCATGATGATGATGATGACGATGATGATGATGAGGATAATGGTAGTGGTGATAATGTCCATGATAGTGACGGTGATGATGATGATGACGACGATGATGACGATGATGATGATGATGGTGATGATGATGATGATGATGATGGTGGTGGTGGTGGTGGTGGTGGTGGTGGAGTTAATGTCGATGATAGTGACGATGATGATAATGATGATGATGATGATGAGTATTATGGTGGTGGTGGTAATGTCGATGATAGTGAAGATGACGTTGATGATGATGACGATGACGATGATGATGATGATGATGATGATGATGATGATGATGATGATGATGATGATGACGATGATGATGATGATCATGATGATGATGAAGATGATGATCATGATGATGATGATGATGATGATGATGATGATGATGATGATGATGATGATGCAGGAACGTTATTCCCAAACGACAATGGAGAAATCATTGACGCATCGTGAAGCAAATTGACCATGATGGACTGGCAAAAAACAATCCATTTAAATTTTGACCAATTAAATTATACAGAAACGATGCTAAGTCCCGATGACCTTAATGCTTGAATTTAAATTTTAAGCTAAAATTAAAATGTCTGACTTAAAGTAAATATCCTTATTTACAAGACTGTGATTTAGTTTGTATCATTTTAAAAAATTAATAAAATTTGAGTTACCAATTTATTATCGTTTGAATTCCCGCCACAAATCAGAAATTAATAAAATTGAATATAGACGTCTATTATATACCAAGAATTTATACTTCTACGAGATTTGGCTTCACAATTTCCAAACTGGTCAACCGTTTTCTGTGTGAGAACTTTCTTATCGGGTCTAAGGTAAGTGAATAGGTGGGATGTCACCTTGATTCTATAGCAGGATCAAAGAGATTTGATATTATGTATTACCTGTAAATTATATTATATTATATATTATATATATATATATATATATATTATATATATATATATATATATATATATATACATAATCTATATGGGTGGAACTATATACAATATGACGTCGTATTGACAAACTGTGAACCTGTATGTAGATGGATCTGTATTACTCGAGGATACTGCCTCCTCCCAGGTGACAAAGAGTGTGTTGTAAAAATAATAATAGAATAAGAATATCATTCAACAGTTTGTCTCACACTTTTTTAATTTTAAAAAAAAATTGAACTTTATATAGCGCAATATCCACTTAATGTGCTCAAAGTGCTTTAAAGGGGTCCCTGGTCAACAGCAACATTTAACATTTAGGACGGGACATGACGCCTGTTAGGCGATATTACAACTTTTCGGACAAAGACAACGCTGTTAACGGCCAGGCACTCATTTTACACAATGAGTACGGTGAGAGAATGTGAGTAAAAAGCCTCTTCCAAGTTAAGGACTCAACTATGCGCCGAGCTCGAGGCTCGAACTCAGGACTTTCCGATCCGAAAGCGAGTGTCATACCACTAGACCACTTAGCCTCACTCAATCCTAGAGATTTTTTCGACCTTTCAAAATTGGAAAAAAATGTATTAAAAATGAGCATGTACCTAGATAGTTTTATTCAACTACCATTAACATGTAAAATCTAAAAATGTTAGCTTAGATACTACGCCTATAATTTGTCTCAGAAAAATGTAATAAATAGGCATGGGGTAAAAGTAACCCCGGGTATACTGCGGATATAGTCGGTGTTTGGGTTGAGTGAGTTAAGGCAATTTTTCCGGTTTATGTAACGTGTATCGGAAAGGCAATACACTTCACAGTGACAATTTTTCTTACCTTCTACTTAAAATCATCGAACATCTGCTCTCTCACTCACTCTCACCTCTCCATAATTTTATTTTCATTCTGTTTAAGTGCATTGCTCACCTACAAAACATCATAATACTGCACAATGCGACTCCCTCTTTCTGACATCCAACTCTCTCTCTCTCTCTCTCTCTCTCTCTCTCTCTCTCTCTCTCTCTCTCTCTCGCTCTCTTCCACTTCATCTCCCTCAGATAAAACGTAATCAAGTAATCTATTTGTCAAATATTGAATTTCAATTCACAGTTAGTTGTGAATGTTATGATATCTTTAGGAATATTTCTTTTATGAAAAACAAAAACAAAGCAAAACAAACAAACAAACAAACAAACTAAACAAAACTAAAATAAAACAAAAAACAAACAAAAACAAGCTTAGCCATCATTCTTAATAAATCTTTCCAATTTCATTGTTTAGAGAGTAACGTTAAAATCCAGGTCTACCCCGATAAAACACCAGATCAATGGGATAGGTCAAATTTATGTAATTAATAAATTCAAGATAACGCATAACAGGCACCTGGTGTTGTTAGATAAAACACGCCTGTGAGATGGGACGGCCTGATAACTCACGACTCACGAACCGCTAATGATCTACAGGAACAGGCGGTGTTCACCTTGATCCTCGTCATAACGTTGATATTGTTACACATTAACTGCTGATTTCAAGTTTTATATAAACAGTCCATAAGGTTATTTATAGCATCACATCAAAGGATGTTATCAGGCATAGAACAGTCAAGATAGGTATTTCAAGTCTAGGAGTAACAATAACTTCTTATGACGAAAATGTAATGGTATTGAATAAATGCTTTATCAACCAAATTCAGTACCTTGATTGATGGAGAAGGAGTTAAAAGAAGAAAAAGTATTGAGTTTTTATATTAATAATAATAATATATGACATTTATAACGCGCATTTTCATCACTGGATGATGCTCAATGCGCGAAACAATAATACAGTGACATTATTATACAAATGAAACATTATACATACTACAACATAATATTATCATTATACACCAATGTAATAACTAAACATAAAGTCTTTAATACAAGATACGTTATAATACATCCACATGCTATGTCAAATACGGAAATAATATAAAATAATGATATATTAACATAAACTAAATTAACATTCATATTGGGGTCAAATTACAAAGATGCATTAATCAAGATGTGTTTAACAAAGAGATGGTGTTTTAACTTTGATTTAAATATTGATAAGGACTTTGCTTCTCTTATTCTTTTAGGAAGAGAGTTCCAGATGGAAGTCCGACGTGACTGAACGATCTGCCGCCGTAAAATTTATATTTATATTTATTTGTAACAATTAATTTTGTAGAATCTAGTGCAGAACGTAGACTCCTCGTTGGCTTATAAGTTTCTAAAAATTCAGTAATATACAATGGTGCTTGATCATTAAGGCACTTATAGCACAATACTGCTAGTTTGAATTCGATATCCACTAAACGTGCTCAAAGCGCTTTTCAAGGGTACATCCGGAAGTATTACGGACCAACAGACAAAACTATGTGTAACATTGAACGTTTATAGTTTGGTTAATACAGTTAAGTGAGAATTACTCATAAACGTGGATGGCAAAAACAAAACAAAACAAAACAAAAAAAAAAAAACAATAAAAAAGACCAGAGTGACTTTATCTTTATTCTATCTTTAAAGCCAGTGATGTTTATATTTGTATTTGGTGGACTATCTTTTCCGGTCTGAAAACAATAAACGACCGATTTTTTATAAGCTTGGGGAATAAATAACAACTGACGGTGCTGACATCACGTGACATCAAGATCAAGATCCTCCCAAATATCCACATCAGATGATATGAGTATAGCCATAATACAATTAACAGCAAATACATATTGTCAAGAATATTTCATTTGACAGTTTGCGCATGTTTAAGATCACAATATAAGTAAGAAGTTTACTGTCTACAAGATGTTTAGAGACACATGTGTGGTTTTTCACAGATTTTATCATTTCCTATTAAAATTGAAAAAAAAATAGAAACAAACAAACAAACAAATAAAAAGACGAAAAAAAAAACTTTTTTTCTGAAACAACTAGACTATGTAGATTATTATCACGTGATCGTCGCCGTGACGCCAAATTGCGTTTCTTGAAATGTGACGTCAAATCCCATAAAACGCAAACTCACTCTGCTGCACGGGTGTTTAATCACTACGATAATGGACAGAACAACACACTGGCTGGCAATAAAATGACGTATACAATCGCATATAGGCATAACCCTACCAAAATAAACAAATCACTTAGATGACACGATAGATTATTCATGTCAAGCTATTTATATATATATATATATATATATATATATATATATATATATATAATATATAATATAATATATATATATATATATGAATATATTCGCTCCAAGAAACTGCACTCTACGTGATTACACACAAACACACACACACACAACACACATTATTATATGTATATATATACAATATATATATATATAATATATATATATATATATAATATATATATTATATATATATATATATATATATATATATATATATAATATATATATATATATATATATATATATATATATATATATATATATATGTGCAACATGAATTCTTGAGACAATAGTTTTCAAATTAAAAACAAAATCCGAAGCTAAATTCTAAATCCTTTCATTATCTCGGCACCATCTGGCTTTTTAGCTATTTTCAATTCCACTTTCAGAGATGTAGTTCATAATTTTCCGTACAAAGACAAAACATATGTTAAAATTTTAGGTCAGAATTCATTTTTCTCATGAGATTTTAAACCTGAAATTGAGGCTGTGCGAAAAGGGTCATTTGGGTAAACATTCGCCACCAAAAATGCTCCAAAACTAAGATATTTGGTCTATCTAGGGAAAAGGTTTGTTTCCATCAGTTTTTGTCTGACCTGAATGACTAATGTAAAACAAACAAAATCCTGACGATCAGCTATCAAAATTATAAAAGTAATGACTTTTTAAGGTGTCAGAAAAAGTGTGGACAACGTATCAACTCCATCCATGCTTTTTTCAAAATGTCAATCTTTTAGAAACTTTTTGTGCTATTCTACGGCTGCTGGTTTTGCAGTTTTTGGTTTACTAGAACGAAGTGACTATTCTCACCTCCCCCCCTCCCCCCGGATGCTAGTCTTCATAATAGTATAAAAAGTAGTCTACAATTGTTGTATGTTTAATCCAAAGGTTGTAATGCAGTAATTTGTTAAGTTTCTTGTCACAAGTTGCACAATTAAAAAAAAAATCAATCAAATCCAAATCGCAAAAAGCCGGCGACGTTTTTTTCGGTAATCCAATCGGCCGGGGTGGGGGTGAGAATAGAGGCAGCCTTACTAGAAACTGTAGGCCACAGAAATGTGGTTTCTTATAAGGATGTTAAGAATCTCATGGACAGAGAACAAAACTAATGAAGAAGTATTATCTGAAACTAATAGGTTACTAATTCGTGCAATAAGAAAAAGACAAATTCAATTTTAGGGCACCTCGATCGACATAAATGTATTGAACACCTTGCTCTCACAGGAAAGATAGAAGGTAAAAAGAGTAAAGGTAGAACAAGAAAAACCTATTTGAACAGCTGGGTGACAAAGAAAGATAAGAGTAATATTAGTTGTTTTTTTGTTTTTTTAGGTTATCTGATCAGAGAGATGAATGGCGTACCATGATCACCGATGTCTGGCACAGACTTGGTACTTGAAGGAAGAAGAAGAAGAATTTCATTAATCAATCGATACAAACTGATAGAAATGATTTTTTTTTTTCATTAAATTTTCTAAATTATTTAGAATTGGTGAATTTTGTGGCGATTCTGAAATATTGAAAAAAAGGATGGACGGAGTTGATGCTTTGTCAACACTTTTTCTGACACTTAAAAAAAGTCATTACTATTATAGTTTTGATACCAGATTGACAGATAAAAAAAGACATTTTGTCTCCATCTCAAATAAGTTTTTATACCTAAGATTTCTAAAAGTCTCAGTTTGAATTTTATATTTTTTATTGGTAAATGTTGCTGCTCGAAGCTCGAGGAAATAAATAAAACTGTGACATTGAATGTAAACTTCAATTTAATATACGAAAACAGATAAAATGAACGTTTCGAGTTTCCTCTTTATCAACAAAACAGGATGACATGAAACACTATAGACGAATGAGATAATGTGATAGAGGCGTTGTTAAGATGAATCAAAGATGATTTTAAGAAGAATCATATTAACAACGCCACTACCACATTATCTCATTCGTCTGTAGTGTTTCATTCATCCTGCTTTGTTGATAAAAGAGGAAGCTCGAAACGTCCATTTTATCTGTTTTTCGTATATTAAATTGAAGCTTACATTCAATTTCACATTTTTAGTATTAGTATTATTTTTTTTGGGGGGTTGGGGGGGGGGGGGGGGAAGAGAACTTGACAATTTTTTGGGCATCTTTATCTATTGATATAATCTAAATCTGTGATTATATTATACAGTGAAATGTGCCTGGCCATAAAAGCCAGAGGTGTATTCTCTTTTGTACGATCCTAATGAGCCAATACGAGAAAAAATAAAGATTAATTGACGAGATAACCGATTAACGATAACTCTCGGCCCTGTCTGTAATTCTTTCCCTATCCCATTATAATTCCATTGTTGGCGTGTACACCCAACAAGCCTGTGTGTGTGTGTGTGTGTGTGTGTTATGTGTGTGTGTGTGTGTATGGGTGTGTGTCGGGAGCTTTGATGTCCTAACGCCTGCAGATGATAAAGATGAGAGAAAGAATATACAAGTCATTAACCAGTTAACTGTTGTCATTGGATAAAACACGCATTTTAAAAATTTGACCAGAAAACTCGTTTTTTTTTTCAAAAAAATCGATCGATTTAAATGGCCCTCATCTTGGGTAAAATCTCTCAAACTTGGGATTTGGGAAATATAGAATATTTCGAGATCCCAGGTTTGAAAATAATTTTTCAAGATTAGGGTCATTTAAATCGGTCGATATTAGAAAGATTCTATTTCTGGCCAAATTTTTAAATACGTGTTTTTCCAGAGTATTCCAGTTATCTAGTTAAATCATCTTTTATATTGAGACGAGAGTGCATTTAATTTGTCGCCCACAACAATATTATCTTTACGTTGCTAATCATCAAAAGACATAGACATGGCATCAATATTTTTTTTCACATACTGTTTTTGTCTTCACGAAAAAACACATTGAGCATTAATATATAGCACAATATCTACTAAACGTCCTAAAAACGCTTTACAAGGAGCACCTAGCCAACAGCAACTCTTAACATGTTGGATGAGACATTAGACCTGTTGTATGATAATATTACAATTTGTTTCTGAAGGAGACAACGCTGTTAATGATCAGGTGGTAGGCTACTCATTTTACAACTGATTAGGTAAAATAATGAGCTTTTATATAGCGCAATATCTACTAAACGTGCTCAAAGCGCTTTACAAGGGGTCCCTGGCCAACATCAACACTTAACATTAGGACGGGACATGACGCCTGTTAGGCAAAATTATATTTTTTGGGGGACAGAGACAATGCTGTTAACGGTCATGTACTCATTTTACACCTGAGTACGGTGAGAAAATGTGAGTAAAGTGTCTTTTCCAAGGACTCAGCCATGCGCCGAGCGAGGCTCGAACCCATGACCATCCGATCCGAAAGCGAGTGGCATACCACAAGACGAAATAAACGCACAGATACGGTAAGAGAATGTGGGTAAAGAGTAAAGAGTTGTTTGGGTTTTTTTTTCTTTTAAGGACTCAGAGATGCGCCTCTCAAAGTGGGACTCAAATCCTAAACCAGTCGGTAATAAGGCGGGTGTCATACCACAAGATCACATAGCAACACGATAATATAGGCACATAATCGATCATGAATGTGTATAATTTAGATTGGTTTAAAATGGGGTTTGACGGATCAGTAGAGAGGAGAAATGAAATAATAGATGTAGAATGAGAATGACGATGATGATGATGATGATGATGATGGTGGTGGTGGTGGTGGTGGTGGTGGTGATGATAATGATGACAATGATGATGATGATGATGATGATGATAATGAAAATAATGGTGATGATGATGAAGAAATAGTAGTAGTAGTAGTAGTAGTAGTAGTAGTAGTAGTAGTAGTAGTAGTAGTAGTAGTAGTAGTAGTAGTAGTAGCAGCAGTAGTTGTAGAAGAAGAATAAGAATAAGAAGCAAACAAAGAAGACGAGGAAGAAGAAGAAGAAGAAGAAGAAGAAGAAGAAGAAGAAGAAGAAGAAGAAGAAGAAGAAGTAGTAGTAGTAGTAGTTGCAGTAGTAGTAGTAGTAGTTGTAGTAGTAGTAGTAGTAGTAGTAGTAGTAGTAGTAGTAGTAGTAGTAGTAGTAGTAGTAGTAGTAGTAGTAGTAGTTGTAGTAGTAGTAGTAGTAGTAGTAGTAGTAGTAGTAGTATTAGTAGTAGAAGAAGAAGAAGAAGAAGAAGAAGAAGAAGAAGAAGAAGAAGAAGAAGAAGAAGAAGAAGAAGAAGAAGAAGAAGAAGAAGAAGAAGAAGAAGAAGATTGCTATTTTAAGGACAAATTTTCTGGTCAAAATGTTTTATTATGTGTTGTTTTTTTTTTTTTTTCAGTGCACAGCAGTAAAGATATTAAAAAGCATAAAACAAGGACACAATACACAATACATACACACACATACACTGACAACAAAACAGACAGGATCATCTAGTATGGAGTTATTGATTTACCACACACGGCCTACAGGTTTGAATGAAATCATTATCAAATTGAAATACATAGAGTACATCACGTTTGCATGTTATCTTGACAAACCAGGCCATCACAGGGCATGTGTTTTGTACTTGTGCATGTGTGTGTATGTGTGTGTGTATGTGTGTGTGTATGTGTGTGTGTGTTTACGTGCGTACTAAATACATAACCGTACAAGAACAAAGAATTATATCAAATTATAATAAATATATATCTACACATCTTTATATCAAATTTCCTTTCCTTTGTTGTTTGAATTGTCTTTCACGCAAAATGATCTGAAAAAATGTGTATGAAACAGTGCCAGTTAAAACAAGAAAGAAAACTACAAGAAAAAAAAAGACATCGGCGCATTGTTGAGTCCTTGTAAAATGCTCTTTACTCATATTCTCTCACCGGACTCGGGTGTATAATGAGTACCTGCCGTTAACACCGTTGTCTCTGTCGGGAAAAAATGGTATTCTCGATTAACAGGCGTCAGGTCTCGTTTTACATGTTACGTGTTTGCTTTTGGTCAGGGACTCTTTGTAAAGCGCTTTGAGCACGTTTAGTGGATATTGCTTTATATATAAAAGCTAAAGTTATTTTTAGAAAGTTTTTTTTTTATGTGAATGTGTATACATATTTGTTTCCCCTGATAACCAGCCGTCTAGTTTACTGTTCTGATTTACTAAATAGGGAAGTACCCTTAATGGGGATAATGATGGTTAATTTTCAAACCTCTAACCACAAATAAGAACTCCTAATATCTGAAATTATATACAACTACAGACATGTCCATTTTCAATAAAAGAGCAGCAACAGTGTGTGGAAAAAAGGCTTAGAACTCCCGAGATTATGATTTTAAAAAAAACAACATTTTTTTTTTTGGAAAGTTGTGCTCTCAACTTTCATCTTACAATATGAAGTAATTCTTTTTTTAAATATAATTTTGTCTTCATTTGTTTTGGTTTTATTGTAGTTGTTGTTGTTGTTGTTGTTTTGATTGCTTTCGTTTGTTTTTTTTGTTGTTGTGGGGGCTTTCTTTTGTCAGTATACAACGGCGTTCATCACTTTAACAAGTAGAAGTGTGGGAATGTTAAATAAAGAGCCCCTTCTTAGGACTCAACTTTGTGGTGGCAGAATCGGGACTGGAACAAGAGACCTACAGGTTATGGCCAGCAGGTGTCCAACCAGTAGACCAGAAAGCTATGCAATGCGACAAGGGCTTTATCGTATGTAAATGTGTTCTTGACACTCGCTTACGGATCGGAAGGGCCTAGGTTCGAGCCTCGCTCGGCGCATAGTTTTGTCCTTGGAAAAGACTCGTTACTTACATTCTCTCGCCGTTAACCACGTTGTCGCTGTCGGAAAAAATGTAATATCGCCTAACAGGCGACATGTCCCGTCCTACATATTAATTCTTGCTGTTGGCTCCTTGTTGAGGATGTTTAGCAGACATAGCCCTATATAAAAGCTCATTTTTTAAATGTAACCGTTGTTACAACTGTCTTATGAAAAACGGATGAGGTCTGTCGTTACATTCATATCCCCCACCTTGATTGCTCAGTTGGTAGAACACACGTTTAACACCCAAAGGGACCGAGATTGAACCTGGGTGAAGTCGAAATTTTTACCTACCACCACCCCCCCCCCCCCCCCATCTCCCTCTCCCTCTCCATCTCATGGTAAAACTAGACTTGTTAAATCTGACGGAAAGTACTTTGCGATAGACTAAATTCCTATCCAAACGGTAACAAAAAAAATTCTATTGTCCGATTCACGCTAGAGAAACCAGGATAAACTCTGACTCCTAGTGCTTATTGTCTTTGAAGGGCTACTTTTAAAAATATATTCTGATAAATGGTTGGAAAATAATGGTTTGTTTATGTTGACATAAACTCAAACCCCGCAGGAAAAGGTTAAATGGAATATAACGAGAACGCAGCGAAATCCAGATATTTCCAGTCCAAAGGGTAACAAAACATTATTATTGTCCGTTTCACGCTAGAGAAACCGGGATAAACTCTGACTCCTAGTGCCTATTGGCTTTGAAGGACTACTTTTTTAAAAAATACTCTGATCAATGGTTGGAGAAATGATGATTTGCTAATGTTGACATAAACTCAAACCCCGCATGAAAAGGTCAAATGGAATATAACGAGAAAGCAGCGAAATCCAGCTATATTATTGGAAGATATTTCCAGTCCAAAGGGTAACAAAAAATTACTATTGTCCGTTTCACGCTAGCGAAACCGGGATAAGCTCTGGCTCCATGGGTCTATTGGCTCTAAAGGACTACTTTTTTTTTAAATATTCTGATAAATGGTTGGAAAATAATGGTTTGTTAATGTTGACATAAACTCAAACCCGGCATGAAAAGGTTAAATGGAATATAACGAGAAAGCAGCGAAATCCGGCAAGATATTATTGGAAGATAATTTGTATTGATTGGAAATCTAATGCGTTCGTAAAGATTTACATTCTTAAACTTTCCCTTTTTATGTTCAAATTAATTTGAATAAGATAAGCTTATTTTGTTAGTGATATTATTATCGTTAATATTTTGTATAAGATTGTTTTCGTGAAGCCCGTGGCGGTTTCTGTAATGTTATTGTACAAGTTCTATTGATTGGGACCCGCCGGTCGCCATTAGGAGTTTCCATTATGAAAATAGCCTCAGGTCTGAGATAGAATTCCGTAAGGTTATAATGACATTTCACTGTAGACACAATTTAAAATGGAAGAATATATATATATATATATATATATATATATATATATATATATATATATATATATATATATATATTTATATATATATATATATATATTTATATATATATATATATATATATATATATATATATATGTGTGTGTGTGTGTGTGTGTGTGTGTGTGTGTGTGCGTGTTTGTGCATATGTGTATGTGGGTTTAGCTTTTCTTTCTTTCATTTCGATCTCTGGATTTCTCATCATTTTTGTCAATCTCCCACCACTTTTCTTCTTATTCCAATTCTCGCACACGCACTGTCGTTAAACACACACACACACACACACACACACACACACACACACACACACAGAGAGAGAGAGACTCAAACCACATGACATTTAATCACACTCGTGTGTCTCTATCTCTATCTCTTTCCTGCCCCTCTCATTCTCTCCTCATTCTATCTATCCCCCCCCTCTCTCTTCTCTCTCTCTCTCTTTCTCTACCTATCTATCTCTCCTCAATTCTCTACATCTCCCTCTCTCTCTCTCTCTCTCTCTCTCTCTCTCTCTCTCCATCCCTCCCTCTCTCTCTCTCTCTCTGTCTCTCTCTCATCTCTCTCTTCTACTATCTCTCCTCAATCTCTCATCTCCCTCTCTCTCTCTCTCTCTCTCTCTTCTTCTTCCATCTCTCCCTCTCTCTCTCTATCTTCTATCTCTCTCTATCTATCTATCTATCTATCTATCTATCTATCTATCTATCTATCTATCTATCTATCTATCTATCTATCTATCTATCTCTCCTCCATTCTCTACATCTCTCTCTCTCTCTCTCTCTCTCTCTCTCTCTCTCTCTCTCCTCCTATATCTACAGATCTATCAAATAATCCTTAAACTATAACCACCAAATATAAATCTGTTTCCAATAAACGTTTTAGATAAATCGCCTAGAGCATGGTATCAACAAGTCATGAATAAATTACATAAATTTGATCTCTGAGTCAATTGATCACGAGTAAGCTATTTGCATGAAATGTATATGATAGATTTTTAGATGTTTATCACCGAAAGAGTATTAAAATAATCAAATTTAATTACTCATTACTCTATGTTGATCTAACCTGTCATCGAATTCTACCGTTTTAACCAAGAGTGCAGTAACAGGTGGGATTTCATGTTATCTAACTTGCCTTTAAATTCTACCGTTTTAACCAAGAGAGCAGTAACAGGTGAGATTTCATGTTATCTGTCTCTAAATTCTACCGTTTTAACCAAGAGAGCAGTAACAGGTGGGATTTCATGTTATCTAACTTGCCTCTAAATTCTACCGTTTTAACCAAGAGAGCAGTAACAGGTGAGATTTCATGTTATCTAACTTGCCTCTAAATTCTACCGTTTTAACCAAGAGAGCAGTAACAGGTGGGATTTCATGTTATCTAACTTGCCTCTAAATTCTACCGTTTTAACCAAGAAAGCAGTAACAGGTGAGATTTCATGTTATCTAACTTCCTTATAAATTCTACCATTTTAACCAAGAGAGCAGTAACAGATGGGGTTTCGTGTTATCTAACTGGCCTCTAAATTCTACCGTTTTAACCAAGACAGTAGTAATAAAGGCGGGATAAGATATGAATCGAACCTGTCACCAAATTCAACAGTCTTAACAAAGGGTGCAGTCAGTAAAGATAAAGGGAGTAAATCTCACTCATGAATGAACAACACAAAACAAACGACACTTCTGCCCTTGGCCTTTATCAAGTAAACACAGTATACATATATATATTTATATTAGATTGTCATAATAATATAGGCGCCTATATAATATCGCCTATATTATTATGACAATCTAATATAAATATATATGTATTCTGTGTTTACTTGATAAAGGCCAAGGGCCGAAACGTCGTTTGTTTTTTTTGTTATTCATTCATGAGTGAGATTTACTCCCTTTATCTTTATCTCTATTTTATTGACTCATTTAGGTACCTCTATTTATTAGTGGTGCAGTGATCAGCAGCAAGGCAATTTTATTCTCATCGAAGCGTGAGTCA